>NC_084972.1:18141665-18485037 GCF_963691925.1 Scomber scombrus
ATGGTTCCAGTATATGTTTTCATGACATGATATAACCTAACCAATCTGTAAAAACCAAAGGCAATAAAACATCAGACAATGGAGAGCACACGTGTCTGTTCATGGACCTGCAGGAAGATTTTCATCATAGGTGTACCATTCATTTAAAAAGTAATGTTACAAGACATGAGAATTATTTCTTGTTTACACTGACGCCAAATTGCAGATATATTGAGGGTATCAATAAAACAAAACAGGGAAGCATAACAAAATTATACAACAGGGAAGCATGGGAATTATTAAATATTTTGCTGTCACACTGTCGTGTTTTTCTCGCATATTATACATAAGAAATCATACATGTAACATACTGAACCTAGTGGAAAAAAAGATTGTTCCCCTTTAAGAAGGCCTGTTTGACTCACACTCTACAGTATGCACATGCTCTGCTGTTGTACATTATCATGGCTGCACTTTCACACAGTATACACACAAAACCAGCACAGCTCTGACTCTCTTTTTCTCGCTTGCTCTTGCTTTCCCTCTCTCTCTCTCACACACACACACACACACACACACACACACACACACACACACACACACACACACACACAAGATAACAAGCAGGAACAGTGCTATTGTGAGCCACAAATGAGCAGTTAAATTAAGTGACTAAACACATACTTCTACCATTATCTCTATTGGAGCCCACAGTCCAGACATTTGCTGCTCATGCCAGCCATTACACACATGCAGCCAACCGCTTCATCCGTCACACGCATGTACACATTCTTATGTACACTCTTCTATAATGCAGTGCACAGCCAAAACACTGACACAAGAACCTCAGCAGCACTCCTCATATGAAAATATATGTTATCAACTCAACCTACGTACACAGAACAGAATAAGAATAACAGAACAGTTACAGAAAAAGAAAGTAAGGATGATTATGAGAATGTTAATTGTGCATTTTGGCCCAAAATTTTTAAATCATCCAGTCAGGTTTGGTTTAGTAAATTGACAGTGAGGCAGTACAGTTGATGATACACATAATTTGTGTTTTACTGTTTTAATGGTCTTGGTTTGTCTATGAGTAACTGTAAAGCTGACACAGTTCATTTAACCCACTTTAAGGCTGTCCCATTATTCTAAAGAGACATAAGCAAGAGTGTTTTTTTGTTTTTTTTTACCACGCTTCACTGCTGTGGAATTCTTCCCCCGATCAAAGAGAAAAACACCAATGAGACTGAAAACCTACTTCGTTTCTATCTCCTACACTAGAATTATATAAGCGCTGCCTTGTTCTGCTTTTTATCCTTAAAGCTTTGTCTGTAAATAATTCATAAAAACCTAATAGTTGTTTGATCATATATTTTTGTTTTACATTGTTCATGTACATGCACATCAACAAGCTTCCTTGAGCTGCATACTACCGTGGATTGTTAATAACTCATCGCCAAAGGGAAAACTACTACCAAGCAGACCGCAAACCTAGACAGAATGGTTCTAGTAAAAATTACTATGTAGTGGAGTATGTTCATTTACAGATTCCTCAAGTTAAAAGCTTATGTTTGAAAGATGATGGCACCTGCATCCTTAAAATAGGCTGAAGCAAGATGGAGGATTTATTTTCTTACTTTGTTCCTGGTGAGGCATTAAAAATATTACCAGATGTAAGCTCCCAAAACAGAAAAAACTTCACTGTATCATGTCTGATTATCCATGACAAGAACCAAAGCAATCTGGTGGATGCCTCTCAGTGGCTGGTTGTCACACTGAGGCACTTGGTAACTGTGATCAGTCAACAGGCATTCGCCGCAAGTCACAAGTATGGCACTACGATGGTTGTTGGTATGTATTTACATCAGAAGTGACTTCTCCTTTGTTTGCTGTTGCTCATTTTGTGGTACACAGTATGCGCATTTCACGCCAAGAACAGGGTTGCATGCAAATGCATCTTGTGCTGTTGCATGCTGTTGTGCAGCGGGTTAACTGAAGTCTTAAATCGAGTTAAATTGTGCATGTCTGAATGGACTGTCAACGTAAGCTTTAGGTGACACTGATGATTGATCTGTGTGATTAGTTAATCTGCTGAGTATTTGAACCTGTGGCAGGAACGTCTACCGTCTGTTGTCCTGCAGTTGGTGTTGATGATGAACTATATGGCCAGTAAAGTTGAGAAACAGTAATATGTGATCAAAAATAAGCCCAATTTTATACATTATGATTTTTAAATGTGTCGTTTACGCAAGAATAACTTTCACAGTGCACTATGACGGTTGTTATGGCAAGACAAATATATGGCACATGACTTTTGAGGGTAATAGTTTGTCCTTTTTGTGAGTTATCTTAGTCAAGATAACGTCCATGTAGAACTTTGATTGATTAATAGGACTGACTTGATTAATAGTCAGAACAAAATATTTGCAAAATGTAACTTGATTAAATTAAAAGTAAACATATTTCTACAAAGTCTGTTATCTTGATAAGGATGTTTCCAAATGATCTGTGCTGTCTGCTTGCGTGTAATAGTTTTAAACACAGTAACATTACATTACATTACTGGGAGATGACGCGCATGTGACTGTCATTACTGTAGGCAAGCTTTGCTTATTTAATCTTGGTTAATGTTAAACAAGGAGGACAGTTGTCATCTCACACCCCTTTCCCCTCTTTATGCATATTTTTTCTTAGTGTGTCGACATTAAATTCAAGAAAATTAGATTTTTTTAAAAATACTAACATCCTCAATTGTAACAGTCTCCAAAAGTAAAACCCTGAGTTTGACTGTGAGTCAAACTGCGAGTTTGCTTCTTTTTGCTGGCATCCAAATGACTTCTATATTGGTTTTGTTTGCAGATATTTCAGTCTTTACATGTTTGTGTCCTTTTGTCCCCAATAAAATAAAAAGCTCTGCGGCTCCAGAGTTATGCAATAACAGTGATACGGGCAAACACTACATGATACCAGACGCGATTCGCTACATGTTGCCTTATGAAGGATGAGCTGTATGAATCATATTCACCATGAAAAGGTCATTGTTTTGCCCAGCTACCTTCAGCAGGAGCTGCCTGGGGTGTTGAGTCTCAGATAGATAAGTCAGAAATGACCTTAAAGCAAAGGCAGGAGGGTTGCAGACTATTTGTCTGTCCCCTGGACAAGGTGGGTGCAGAGGAGACACAGTCACATGCAGGATGGGTAGTGTGTTCACTTCTTACTATTACAGTGAAATGACTAAACAAAGAGAGCAATAAAGGAGAGGGCCAAGCAAAAGAGGATTGAAGAAATGAGTTCCTGACGGGGTTTGTTGTCTCATTGCACACTTCCATGTATACATGTGTGGAACCATTACAGCCTGTTACTCACTTGTGCCTCCTGGTGGTAGCAGGACCATGATCTTTTGCCCTGTGTTCTGCCTGAGGAGGAAATTGCTTTCTATTTATAATGAGCTGCTGCATTTAACCAAGCCTCACTAGCAAACTCATCCTATTAAGGCCTTTATGACTTTGCAGCATTGCACTGTTCTAACTCCCAGCAGCTCTGCAGGCACTGTGTAAACACAGTAGTACACGTAAATGAACAGATTTTTACCTTTCAGGAGTTAAAGGCAGAATGAGTAGGATTTGTCGGCTGCAGTTAGTAAACACAACATTTAAAGTTGGCCCCTCCTCCCCAGCTCAACGACACCAGAAGCGCTAAGCTGCAGTGCAGCGCTATGTCACCACATTTGTTTAGAGTACCACCCTCACACCCTGTTACTGGCTGTGGGCAACACACCCACTGCCCAAAGTTTGACGCCCAGAAACATCTTGAATGCAGCCAAATAACAAAAAATAGAAGTGGATGGCAGGGTCTCTGCAGATACAGTCACTGCCATACACTTCTAGTGGATCAAAAATGAGAGGGATTATTTTTGTTTGAGTCTGTATATTGTTTTAGTTTTTTTAGGAAAATCCTCTTCATTCTGCCTTTAACATTTTGAGTAATCAAGGTCAAATTTCATCCAGCTATTTCCCTTCCACAATATATGTGTAAGTTAATTGATGATATGCTAAATTGCTGTGTGTTGAAATTTATACCACATTTGAATGTATCAATGAGTAAAAACCTACATGGTTTAGCAGCCTTGCAGTATAATTTGATCCTTGCTTTACACATCAGGCCACTCAGCACTCCACCTCAGGTTTCATAGCAGTCCTCAGTCCACCTGTGAGGCTGCAGAGCAGAGCAGTGTGAAATGGCAATCCTCACTGCAGCCTTACCTGCTGGCCGCTATAGCAAAACTAGCTCAGCATTTCTCTCTCTAGCGCTCCTCCTGTGACTACAGCATGAGGTAGAACAACTAGGGCCAAGCTGGCACACCTGCCCTACAAAATATTCTATTGTTCAACCTCTGCTGAAAAGGGAAAGATTGCATTATTTTCCCTGGTATCTGCTTTAATGTTGACACCGCAGAATTAAACCTGAAGTCCTGTGCAAGCAATGTAAAGCTTACTGTAGCAACAGACATAACCGCATTTATAGTGCGATAAAAGAAGACTCCATTTAATAGGAGGCAGTTATACATTTTAGGGAACTTAGGCTTTGTCCTGACTTTACAGATTACTGAAAGGTCACTATATAAATTATATTTTATATCTAATCATCAGCATGTCTCTCTCATCACTGGTTTAAGTCCACCTCCACTCAAAAATATATTTTGCTTTTTACTTTACTTGAATGTTTGAGCTTCACTGAGCAAAATGATGTACAGTATGTGCAGTTTTACACTAGAAGGGTGTTTTCACATTCATCTGCTGAAGGAGCAATGTTTTTCTATGTTCTCTCCTTAAAAATCAGTGTAACACATGGACGAACGGTCATAATTTGTGACATAAACAGTTTAGGTGCAAACACAGTTGCAAAGTTAGAGGGGATGCTGCTTCCACAAGTGTTCTCTGTAGTCCCATTTCTGGTTTTACTTTAAACAATATCCTCAGTATGAAAATAGAAACACAGGACTTTCCTGGATAATGTAAAATCCACCAAGTTCAACGATTTCAACTTTGCTTCTGTGAATCATGTTTTGACAGGGATTTTGATATAGCAGACAGCTAATAATACTTCAAAACCCCTGAGCTGTTGCTGTGGAGAAGAAGCCAGTCATAGGCACAAATGAACAAATTCACACTGCACATTGTAAAGCCAGTTTTCTCAACACTATAATCTTTAGCTTTCGCCTGCCATTAGTGACACACGTGACCAAATTTTTAACTCCACGATTGGCTGTTTCTTGCCACAGCACACAGCCTTTGTTTTTTTTTATCACCGAACCAGATTTTTTTAACACAGTTGTTTATGTTTTTGTGATGATTAAACCGGGAGAGCTTCATGCCAATCCAAGCCGTAGAAGTGAGTCAAACTGTGAGTCAAACTGTGAGTCAAACTGTGAGTCACGTGAAGTTGTCTATGTGAAAAATGAATGGGATTTTTACATCTGGAACCAGGGGCGCCCAAAATAGCTCCTTCCACCCTGGTCCAATATGCAACTTATAAGTGTGATGTGAAAACTTGAAGTCTCTAGTACACACTGAGAATGGACTTTTCACTGGAGAACTCATATTGTATCCAACGATTAAAGTTTTGCCAAGAAAAATAATTGCATATTCATAGATTATAGATTTTTCAATGAGGGAGAACAAGGAGATGCCTGTAAAAATGTATACCTAGATGAATGATATAATTTGTAAAAAAAAAACACAAAGAAAACACATATCACACAAAAAATTATTACTCAAAGCCATCATGTGTCTTAAAAAATGTTTTGAAGAGATCTTTAGCTATTTTGCTTAAGAGGCAAGAAAGTCGCATTAATGATGCTGTTCAGTCTTGGAAAAAATCCCAAAAATGAGGCTTTTCTTATTAGTTCTTACTGGGTGCATACATACATTTAATCTGACATTCCCGACAAGTTCAGACAACAGACACTATGAAGGCATTTTTAAAGCCTGTGAAACTATCCATCACATTACACTTACACCTACAGCTCTTTGGTTTGTATTATGAAGGCTGTGATGAGATGTAGACTATTATCAAGTGTGCACTGGAATGTAGCTTCCTCCCTCACAAGCAATTTATTGAGTTTGATGCCATTTGGGCATTACTAGAGTCAATATTAAAATGCTCCCAGACCTTCCTCTCTGCCAAGACACCCTTGGATGTAATCTGAACGAATGAGAAGGTGAAACTAAACATATGAACGTAAATTCTCACAACGCTCTGAATGTATTAACACAGGCAGTTTGGCTCCATTATGTTTGGGATGCAAATCTGTTAAAAAAAAAAAAAAAAGACCTGAGGTTCAGAGACTAAGCAAAAAGTTACGGAAAATAAATAAGCACTTGTCAAACCTGTATGTAGAGTCCATTATAAGTCTGAAGCTGGCCACACATTAGTGAGCAGCGTCTATCACTGAGAGCTGTTTAGCTCAAGTCATCTAAAATACTATGGAGCTGCCATTCAGCTGCAAAAAGCTACTCTGAACACTCATATAAAGCTCACATCTATGCTCTGTAGTACAACAAACATTTAGTAGTTCACAAGACCTTGTCACATAAAAAACTTTACACTGAACCAAAAACAGAGTCAAATATTTTATATCAACTCAATCAGGATGCTCCTAAATTCCCTTTTTTGTTTCAGAGTCAAAACAGCATCATTGTTGCCAAATTCCCATTCTATATTTCATATGCACATGTGAACATGTCCTTCCAGCCGTCACCAAGTTAAATCCACTGTAGTGTCACCTACACTGAGACTGTTAGGACAACCCACGTCTTTCTAACTTCACTCCCAAACTAAACCTGACAACATACTGTAGGTAATACTGTATGAAACACTGTAATGTCTCAGATGGCCCACTTTCCTCTGATGCAACACTGCTGTGTAAACAAACACCCTGAGGTCACCCTCCAGGAGGTCAAACAGGGAAGCAGTACACCTTACTTCTTTAAAGTAGACCAAAGCTGTAGCTTCCCTTGCACAGCGGCTTCAGCTGCATAACAGACAGAAGAACATTCCCTCTGTTCTTTTAAAGCAAACTGGTAAACTTTGTCTAACATGTTCCTGCTCTCAGACAAAGCTTTCAAGAACATTCAAATGTCTGCAGACGCACTATATAAGCTGCTCATGAATCATTGAACACTTCAGTTAAATTCTGCTCATGTAAGGACCACACTCTTGCGTGTTTGTCTGGCTGTGGAGAGAGTGCACTCATCCTCAGCTGTGGAACAATGCTTACAACACTACATCACCCATAATTCATCACACAGACATAAATGCACAAGGTGCACGGAGTGGTGCAGTGACGAGAAATTCTAAAAATAGAAAGCAGTATAAAACCTCTGTACAGAAAAACTATGGCATGATAAAGCACCAATGAGGATAGTTGTCAACCTGTTCCTCTGTGTGGGCACAGCAGATACCTCAAATCTGCATGATAAAGCAATATACTGAAGACAGAGCCTGCATGCATTGTGTAACCACTGAGACACCTATGACTATATCTACATCTGAAAAAGGTGATACAATCAAACTTTATCAACCAAAACAAGATTATGGAGTAACATTATGTATAATGCACAGAGAGAGCACTTTCACAGTCTTAACAATGAATTTATCCATTCCCCATTCATTAGTTCAAACCAGAAATAAAAGCCCATCTTAGATTGCAACTACTGTGTATAAGTCCAAGTAACCAGCATTGATACAACAGGTATACAGTGTATAAATGGATTATAATTACATATACAAGACTACTCACCAGGTCATGGTTTATGGAGTTGGAATCATCTTCAGGGAAGGGGACATAGACAGCTAAGGCCATACAGTTGGCAAAAATAGCAATTAATATAAAGATATCAAATGGCCTGAAAGGAGAAGTTAAGGAAAATGCAGAGGATTTAATGGCATAACAAAGCATGAGGAAATAATAATATTAAAAATGGCTTGCCAAATCTTCTGTAATAGTTACATTAGTTTGATGTCATTCTTTATTTACAGAACTGAGCTCTTCTTATGAAAGTGATTATTTCCTCAATCCAGATTTTCTTAGATTTCCAGGATTTTATCCACAGGTTTAACTCCGAAAACTAAGAAACTAATGCTATCTCAAAGATTAAATAACATATTTTAAGTTATACTGAAAATAGTTGAATATTGAACTGTTAACAATTTCAAGACTAGAAATTCCCTGTAAGCATGAACCAGGACTTCAACTGATTGACATTGATTTCTAGTTGAAAACTGGGTGATAAGTATTCTTTTTAACATCTTTTCAACCAACTAAAATCCAGTTACAATACCAACGTGTCACAAAACACAAATTCGTTAATTTGTTCAGTTGTAGCTTGAAAGAGAGACAATATTTATTAGTGTGAAGGTTCTTCTCCAAAGTCATATTGCACTGGTCTACACAAAGACGTAATTTCAACAAATGCACTGTTTCTTATAAAATCTCAGAAATATGGAACTATATAGTATGGGTGAAACCAAATCCGAAAACAGTATTTGGAAAATCATAAATAGTGGGTTTTTATGAATGTCTATTTTGTACAAATATTTTTTTAATTATTTGTTTGTGCATAAACAAATAGCTGAGCTTTGGTTGAGTGTTTAGTGCAGCCATCTATGGTCTGGGAAAGCAGGGTTTGACACCCGGAGTGGAAACCCACAACTAATTTTCAGCAGGATTTATAACAGTAACATTTTTAATCCTCTAAAATGTGTAAATAATAGGCTATCATCATTTTGGAGCCTGGCTAAAAAACCCAAATTTCTCAGTTAAAAGCCAATATTGCAAATCCCAGTGAAATATAATGTGTATCGGAACAGTTTCTTCAAAAAGTTGGACTTTCATTTTTTGAAAGTAATCTTTTCACTGGTGACCATAGCCAATTTAAATGTCTTTTCAACAGGAAAACACTCACTGGGTTGTTTCATGAAAACAACCATCTATCTCACGTATATTAACATCACAGTTACAGAAATTAAAAGATAGTTTATAGCATTATTCAAATATTGTAAGGCAGAAATTGAAACAAAAGTTGTAAATTCAGTTAATTTGTATAATTAATCATCAAATTATAATTGCAACTGTTTGAAACAAACATGCACCAGCTGGGACTCCTTATAAACTGATAGTAAACCCACAGTGACTTGTTTTACAGAAAAACACACAAAAGTGAATTATGAAATGTATTGTTGTGATTCATTCATTAATTATTTTTTATATCATCTAATGGCTTTTGTAATGGCTGCATCTGCTTAAGCGACAAACCCACCAGACTGTCACACAGCCAGTATTGTGCCAGTGTTGCGTCACTCTACATACCCCAACCAGTATTTTAGGATTCAGGACATCAGCATCACTGATATCATTTTGTGTTCAGTGGAAGAAATCCACAACTCAATTTGACAATGTTTTCCAACTGAGACTCACATGAAAGTATTTTGACTGCACTTCACTCAAATGAATATTTTTTCTTCCCAGCATTACAACAGCAACATATGGTTTTACTTTTCTTTTTTCTTTTTTTACATCATGCTATAGCCCACATATAATACAGCTACAAATCAACTGACTAACAGATTTAACGCAGGAAAAAGAGGTGGAATAAAAACAGACGGGAACTGTCTACATCACTTTTATGTGGACTGAGTCTGGTTACTTTAAAAAAACAGTATATGAAATCATTTGATGTGGCAGTCTCTAATAATTATTACAGCTAAGATTCAACAAAGAAATACACACAAGTTTATCTCAAAACTCAGACATGCACCAAACCGCACATGTAGTCACTATAAAGGATACTTCCACTCCACCAGGCTGATGCAGGCCCTGCGTATTGGGTTGTTGAGGTTGAGGCAGAACAGAGCCCTCGGTGGCCTGCTGTTGGCGTTACTGCCCTGTTTCTTGCTTTTGGCATATTGCTGCCGCTTCTTCTGTGCCAACGCACCTACCGGGATGGTAGAGGACGTTGGGGCAGGCTGGGCAGGAGGAGCGGGTGGTGCCGCAGGAGCTGGAGCTGGTGCCGGAGCAGGGGCAGGGACTGAGGCAGGAGGGGCTTCTGGGGCCACGGGGGCCGGGTCTGGGGCGGGCCCGTTGGCGCTCATGGTGCGGGTGTGGCTCTGTGAGGAGCATCCAGCAGCATGGATCTGCCAGGGTAGACAGGGAAGCTAGAGGAGGGCAGAGTAGTCTGACCAATGAGCTGGCAAGTCACCAGGGGAAGCGACTCTGGTGCTGCTGGCATAATTTGCCTCTGAAAGAGAAGGTGAGAAGAGTTGTCACTAGTTCATTTTGCACTACAAAACATTGTCAGAGCAAATGATATCACTTGATGCTTGATTAATGCCCAACAAACAGGTGACAATCCATCTTAAACTCTAATATTTCTGCCGGGAGACAGAGCTTAATCTAAATATGTCTCTCCCTGTGATCTGCTGTGCAGTCAATATGACCTGCACAGTTAAAGGTGCTCCAAAAGGACACAAAGGTAATGTGAGTTCAGTGAAGTGAAAAGGTGTAACAGGTTATACATATTGGCACATAAGGTTCATAGTGGCTTTCAAATAATTCATCGTTATATGCCCCAAGTAGAGAACATGATTAAGATGATGACCTGGCTAAACTACAAGAAATGTGGCAGGTTGGCTCTGATGTTGAGTCTAAATTTAGTAAACAATCCGATGGTGCCTGAAACTGAACATATTCTTTCAGTTAATATGTGAAGGTAGATGGCATACAGTTCAAGCCGAAACACACACACACACACACACACACACACATACACACACACACACACACACACACACACACACACACACACACACACACACACACACACACATCAGATCATGTTCGCTTTTGAGGAAATTACATAGACTTACATTCATTCATTTTCCCGAGACTTATCCACTACTTGTCTATGCCTAACCCTTACCCTAATCTTAACCACTGCCAAAAGTCAGCTGTTTTCCCAGTTGGAGACAGAGCTTTCCCCAATTGAACACACTGTCCCCAATTAACTGATCCTAAATCTGAAATGTGTCCCTAAAAGTAGCATATGACAGACCCCCCCCCCCTCTTTCTTTCTTTCTCTCTCTCTCTCTCTCTCTCTCTCTCCCTCTCTCTCTCTCTCTCACACACACACACACGCACACGCACGCACACACACACACACACACACACACACACACACACACACACACACACACAAATTAAGCGTGTATATTCAGAGCTGCCACTCTAAGGCATCACTTGGTCACATCAGTTGTGTAAGTCCTTGAACTGCGAGCAGGCCCCGCAGAGGAAGAAACAGAAAAGGTCACATTGCAGTGATGCTCCAAGAGGAATTCATCCTCATATCGTATAGAAAAAATTACATATGCGTGTTATTGTCATGTAAAACTGCACATATTGTGGTGAATTCAGACTGCCAGCTTCACATCTCCTTTGTGCTTCGCTGCTGCCTTCATGTAGCCGAGGCTAGTGCATGCACAGTATGTGAACAATGCGTATTAAATGCGCTTTTTTAAAATATTAATTTCACTGCTGCATCGACAACGTCGACCCTGCACCCGTGATGAAAGTGAACGCTGACATTTCTATTAGCGATTCGTGACAAATTAAACCACAATCAAGCGTCCTCATATTTCTCCTTGGACACAACCAAGGTAAGGATGATGGTGAAATCTCCCCCAAAAAAACATGTAAAATGACAGCCTGACTCCGGGCGCTCAAAGTGAAAATTGAGCAACCCACAGCCGTCAGATGATCCTAGCTGCTCAGCAGAAACAGCTGGCAACGTTATTACAACAAAGCTCAATCAGCGATGCTTGTACACACAGGGGCTAATATAGTGGACAGTCCACATGACCACAGCTCAGTTTGTGGAAAAGGTGTCAGCCTAGTATCAACACTGACGCCCCTCTATTAAAATGCATTTGTATTGTTTGTGACAAGGCGATTAATCTCCTCCTCCAAACACACACAACATGACAAGCCGTCGAGAGGAAATTGGCTATTAATAACTGCTGTCCTCTGACAAAAATGAACAAGCACCATCATTGCCTGCATGCAGGAAAATGCAGCTATGCTAAGAGGCTAACTTCAGACTGGAGCAGAGCACAAACCTTTTTTTCTGAAGACTTTATAATTCAGCCGCGGTACTGTCCGCTCGGTAATACGGGTCCGGTGCAAAACGCAGGTCCGCTCTCAAATGGCGGTGTGAAAGTCATCGGCTCCGGTAGCAGGAGGGACAACATATACAGCCTGTGCATTAATTAAGCTCTTCCATGGTGATCGTGGAGAGCCGGAGTGCGCACCAGACAACAGAGCATCCTCGTCCGCTGCCTGCTTATCGTCACGGCGCCAGTGATCAGTGAAACGAGTGCAAGCTCTCCCCCTTCTGCCCCCGACTCTCCTGCTCCTGCACAAGACCTCACTCACGTCCCAAATGTTACCTGCTCCAAGTTTAACCAAGAAAAATGAGACACCTTTCAAACAAAGTCTCATATCCAGCATCTAATAATCACGTCAAGGTCACAAATATTTTGATTTTGTAAGCTATAAAGATACTAAAGATCAAAATGCAGACTAAGGCGCTTATCAATATTGGGTACTACCCTTTAAAGGTGTTATAAATTGACCATTTAATATCTTAAAGATCAGTAATACGTCATTAATAGACATAAAGTTTGGGTTGCCACTGGCAGGTGTTTATCCTTTTTTGTTTGGTATGCAGTAACAAATGTTGATAATCCTTTAACAAATGCTCATGGGTTTCTAATTTTCTAATAAGCCATCAGTTCCTCACACATTCATGTTAAGTCATTTATAATCATCAATTAATCATCAAGTTAGTCTACAGTTAAGTTGTTAATTCATAGATTTTTGTCCAGACAACTTGCAGGTTTTTTTTTCTTCCTAGAAATTAGTGTCACTCAAACCTGTAAAAGGGAGATTTCACATCCTGGCAACCAAAGACTTACTTATTAATATCTATTTATTAACCACTAATAATGACATCAGTTTTAAACCTTTTATAAAGGGTATCTAAAGTGGTGCCAAATGGCTACAATGCTAGGTAATAGAGATCAAATGAACTCCAGCAGGACAGCAGTACCTCTACTCTTGTTATAGGCTTGTTAAATATATGGAGTCTTTCACAAAATCTGCACTATATGCCTATTTTGATGGCACACAGTCATCACATGCGATATTGAAGTAATGGCTTTTCATTGCCTGAACTGTTACCTTATTAATGCACAATTTTCCTAGATAAATCAAACAAAATATGAGATTATGTTATGAATTTTTCCAGACAGCATAGTGTTGTTCAACATATGTGGAGTTACTATTGATTAATCACTGGATATTCCTCTGGCCACTCCATGCTGGCAGCTGAATTACCAGCAGTGTATTGAATTATATTAGTTATAAATATCCATTCTGTGTATTGAGTCCATAGAGTGGATTTAATGAGGATGTAGAAGTCAACCAACATAGTCATTAACCAGACTAATTTGCTTCTATGATGAAATTCATGTCTCCTGCCACAGTAAGTGATATTTCCCTTTCACTCACATGTTGCCCTCCTTCAAATTTCACCTCTTTGAATGTATTTCCCTTTTTCCTCTACTGTATGTGTTTGTCATAAGAGAGTAAGTCAACACTGCCTTGCATGATCTAGTTGAAACACACATATCTCTCTCCCATTACAAGTGTCCTTTGTAAGCAGGCAGATTCTGGAAGATTCCTGATGTATGTAAATGAATACTGTCCCTTTAGCCATATATGTTATCTCGCACATAGATATTAAAGTTAACTGAATGTTAGAGAATGCTTCCCATAAGATATCACAAAAATATATCCGCTGTCATTATTGTTAAGAGCTGTAACTCTCACTAAAAGAGTAAATTGTCAGTTCAACTCATCATCTTCAGATCTTAGAGCATGTCATTTATTTTGTGGTGTGACAATGATTTGCACTGTAAAAGACATAAGTTCTTGTGTCTATACCGTGAACATAGTACTTCTTCATAACAATGCTTGTTTGAAAGTTAAAAGGCAGTCTGAAAAATGCATCCCAAAACACCTGTACATCTGTCATGCATGCAGCTGGCTAGCTACACATGAATCCCACCCTTATGAAAAACTAATGACCAAATGATAGCCTTGACCCACAGCAGACCCCTCAGAAACTCTCCACTGGATTTCATATTAATTCACTTGTTACGTGGGTGTTGAGGCTCTCAGCTTACTGTTCAGCCAGAACGGATTTATAGTTGCTGTGTAAAAAAGAGCTGAGATATTTCAATAAACAACTTTACTCAAAAAGCAATTCCTTGTCAACACTTACATCAATACACACAACCACAGTAGGATGTGAAAATAATACCAGTCATAAAAAGTCTTCAATTAGTGGTGACCACAGTTCAGTGCTACCGAGCTATTATTGCTGATGTTGTGAAAGTCCTACCTGTCAGAGTAAAACAGCTGAGCCGAGGCCTCTGCTCTACCTGTATGTTCCAGCTGACAACAATGAGTAGAAAACACTCATCGTCCTGCTTGTCGGGCTGATGAGTGAGTGAACTGTGGCAGCGTTTTGTGAGAGGATGAGAACAACTCAGCGAGAAGGCACCATATCGACTTACCTGTCTGCCCAGGATAATGGCTTCTTCTAGAATCGTCCTGAATTATTCACCTATGGATGAGGGGTGTGTGTGTGTGGGTGTGGGTGTATGTGTGTGTGTCTGTGTGTGGCTGGGTGGGTTGCCTGTCAGAAAATGGTTTGATTATATTTGTTCACTGTAAAAACAAATATGCAATTTATTTCTTCAACATGAATTGGCACTTGTCATGTATTTTAATTGTGGGCAAATAAAACAGTACAAGTAGACCCTCACCAACACTGAAGGATAATGGGTGGGATATTTACTTGAAGGAATAGTCCAACTTTTTGGAAAATATATTTATTAATTTTATTGTCGAGAAATAGATAATATCAATACCACTGCCATGTGTATACTGTATAGCATCCGATCTGTTGGTTAGCTTAACTTAGCACAAACATTCGAAACAGGAAAAACAGCCTGGCTTTGTAAATGTGTCGTAAACAATTTTTTAAAATAAATAAATAAAAAACACCTACCACCTGCAAATCTCAGTTATTAACACGTTATATTTAATTTGTATAAAGTCCAGATGAAACAGCATTTCGAGAGTATCTAAGTTTTGCATTGTGCCATATTTCCAAGTAAAACAGGATAGTCACGTTGACAAGTGGGTGAGTCATAATGAATCTTAGCTCTGTGCCACTAAAAATTGAAAATTGATGTTAAATAGGTGCACAATATAACAGGTGATGTGATCTTAAAGAATTAAAAGGGAATTTTTCATTTCACAGTGACTTTAATTTTAACAAAACACAAAGTGTAAAAATGACAATTGTATATGGCAGACTGCAGATCCTTCCCACAGCAGACATTTTGACCCCTAAAAGCAGGAGAAGCATATATGTGAATAAAAACATTAATGAAGATTAAATTCTATTAATTGTCCCAATAAGCCACATCAATGACTGAGCATGCACAATACAAGAGTGCTGGGACTGGCTCACCTAAATGGAATACAGCCATCAGTAATGTTATCAACCCCATCTGTGCTTTTTCTGTTTAGACAATACAATAGGCCTTGTTTGTAGGCGTAAGACAAGCAACGAGAATGAAATAGCTACTGTATAATTCAGTACCTATTTTGTAGGTAAATATAGACATATAACTTAAACATATAACTTAAATAAGTGGTTAACGAGCGACCCATCGCCAATTATAGTTATATTAAATGGAAGTTTTTTCAATGGAGTTCGGCGTGAATGTTACTCACTTCTCTGCTGTAAAACACCGGGGAGGGGCTGGATGTAGCAACCACAGGTGACTCCGAAGGTACCGGAGTAGTGTCCGGAACACAGCCTGAAGCAGCAAGGGTGAGACCGGACAGAGAGGCACAGAGGGCCGCCACACAGACACGGCTACCACAGCAGAGATGCGGGAGCAACGGGGCATGGATATATCTTGTTGTTGACTGACCGAAAATGAACCAGAAACCTTCATGACTTTTATGGAGACATGGCTTCACAGCAGCATCCCAATAGCACCACTCAACTGCCAGGGTGCTACAGCTAGGGTAAGACCGGGTGGGCTGTGGGGGACTGTGCATTTATATTAACAAAGACTTGTGCACCCATTACCAGGAGGTGCTGCTCTGTTAACCTAAAATATCTCATAGGACAGCAGCGCACATCAGGATGTCAATGCTAAGCTTGCAATGAAGGGATGGCATGACACCGCCAGCAGACAACAGACTGCACACCCAGGCCTCCAGTTCTTATATAGTGATGGGGGTCGGGGGTCATGCCGTGTTAGCTTGATTTATACTTCTGCGTCACTTCGACAGCGTAGCTACGTGTAGCCCTCTGTGTCGACGCGGACACACCCTGAAGTTTGATTTATGCTTCTGTGTCGGAACGACGGCGTAGTTACGCAGAGCTCTCTGCGTCGAAGCGGACCCCTACGCCGTAGCCTGACGTGCACCTCCAAAAAATCCTAACTACGCGTCACAGCAACGCGGACCGCAAGGGTTGTGATTGGTACGCTCAAAACGTCAGTTCCTTCGGTGTTTGCTTTTTCCATTTTTTTTCTACAGACCACCTCCACAAATGTCTTTTCTGTCGCCTGCTCCTCAACATTTGCAATAAAATCATTTGTTCTTCAATATCGCTGAGCTCCAACCTCAAACACACCCGCTCTACCTCGGTCACCATTGTCTACTGTGACCGGAAGATAAACAAGGATACGGATACCACACACACAGTCACATCCCCTAGCGGCATGGCGGTTAATTGAACTTCCAAAGGTGCACGACAGCATCGGGGCACCGGCGTTCCGACGCAGAAGCATAAATCAGGCTTTAGGCCTACCAAAAAAAACCTAAACACAGATATTGGTGAAAAACTGTTTAAAGGTCATGGTAGTTCAGGGTCTTTTCACGTTTTCAACAATTACGTACTTTCTAACATGTATAATGTGTTCCCAGACATCCCAACTCTCCCGGAACTTCCGGGAGTCTCCCGCGTATTGATAGCGTCTCTCTGACGCCCGCAAATGAGATCCAATCTCCCGGAATCTGGAGTGAGCGAGCAGAGCGCACACTAGAGAGTGACTGCCCGTGTGTGTGTGTTTGTGTGACTATAAATGCAGCCCGTGTGAGAGCAAAGCGTCCTTATAGCTTTGCTGCTTATTAGACCGATCGCATCGCGCAGTTTAAATGTAAAATATCACAGCTTCCATTACATATTTTTTTGTAAAGTGCTTGGTAACCACATCTGAAAAAAATGTGTTTATGAAGGCCTTTATTCTGTGTATATATTATCGGCAGATATATCAATATTGGAATTTTTTTCCTCCCTGTTATCAATATCGGCATCTGCCCCCAAAATCCATTATCGGTTGGGTATAGCGCATTATTTCCTCTCTTATTGATTCTTCTTTCTTCATGACATCACATTTCTCGTTTAAATGTATCATTAGCAGTACTTTACTATTAACTTCCTCTTTCAGCCCCAGCCATAAGAAATGGTTTTATTCGCCCTTATCTCCTGTTGTTGACCTGGTTTCCTCTGTACTTTCCCTACAAAGACTGCTGTATGGAATTAGGTACAGTGGAAGTAAGTTATATGTTTCAGTGTTCACTCACCTGGAGTGGCTTATGTGCTCATATCTGTGAGTGTTTTTGCTTTTTTTTAAGGTTGTGTTCAAACTGCATCTCCATTCCTCTCCAAATACACTCAAACCCAGTCTGTAATCCCCAGGAGGATAGTGCGATGCAGTTCATTTCTACTGAAAATGGAGTAAAAACACAGACAGAGGGTGCAGTGGCCCCCAGGGACTATGGATGCCATTTGGCTCAGTGCAGCAGTCTGCCCCTACCTCTGATTTGATCTGCTTCTCTGCTCCTTTCACCACCAAATTCCCCTAACCAAAATTAACTTCACAAAAATGTGGTGAATTAGTTTTAAACCCACATCACATAGCACAGGAATTTGAGTTCAGGACTTGTGAGTTTACTACAAAGAACAAATATAATTTTCATTTTTTTCTGAAGGTGAAGAGGTTTTCACTGAACATAATATAATCCATGCGTAAGAAAATCACACAAATATGTTACTGCACAAAGCAGGTCTTTGGTTGTTCACTCCTCTGTGGCGAAGGTCCTGTGCAAATGTTGTGTTTGGCCAACCTCTAAAGGGATTATGATGTGTTGACTCAATAAAAATGCACAATGTGTTTAGTTTACACATGCAGTTCACAGCAAACAGCTGTTACATTTTTCTGTCTTTGTAAATGCACTTAGCTGTAACTCTGTGTCCTTTATCCCGCAGCCTTTCTCTCAGCGGCTCTTTTTAAATCTGATTGCAATGAATCTGTATGAGCGCTTCACATGTGTACTCCTAAACTGCAAAACTGATATTTTCTTTCTAGTCCTGTAATCTCATTCCACATTTCGGTATCTTCACTTGCTTTATTTCTGAAATGCAGACTTTTTTTTGCCTCACATAGTGGTAATGAAGGTTTGTGACATTTCAAAAAGCTTTTAAAATCACCACGGGCAACTTGGCGTCTGATTCTCAGGCCTGAACATGCATATGAAACCTGTTTATTATTGCAGCACATTCGTGTGCACTGAAGCAACAATCAGTGGTTTTGCATGTTTATGAGAGTTGTGTGTGTATTTACATGTGTGTGTGTGTGTGTGTGTGTGTGTGTGTTAGTAAGAGAGGGAGTGTAATGGTGGAGCTGCTTGAAGGAGAGCAGTAGTGATGGAGCCTGAAAGCCCTGCAGCGCAGCTGTTCTCCCAGTGCATCGTCAACTTCACTGCTGAGCCCACAACACACGCTCAGCCTTAACCCCTGCTTGCAAACTCTCCTTTTCTCTCTGAATCTTCTCCTTTCTTTATTGTCTCTCCTTTTTTCTCCACTTTCTCTGCTTATCTAAAGATCTCCATCTGAATCTTTCAATCTCCTATCTTAAATAGTTCCTTTAATCCACTTTGCTTTAATTATCTCACTTATTCACTGATTCCACTTCTATGCTTCCACTTCTTTTTTTCCCATGTGTGCTCTCAACCCAGCCCAGACCCCCACTTCCATGATGATCGCCCAATCCAGTGAACAGCTGCATGACTGAATGCTCTGTTGATAATTCAATCATAAGTCCTGTGCTCTTGTCTAGTGCACTCTATTGGGGGTCGGGCCTTTGAGTGACAGACAGCTCTCAGATAGAAGGGCAAGCGCTATGTCATCATGGTGACTACAGAGCAATTGAAGGAAATGGAGTGATAAGAGCAGAGTGGAGGAGGCTCAAGCCTGAAGGAGCGACTGGCATTAAAGCAATGTACCAAGATTCATGGACGTGTGTGTGAGATTCAATGCATATAAGTGTGAGAATACTCTTTAGTTCATTTGTGTGTATAAGTGTGCACGCATGTATATGTCAGCATGCCTTAGTGCATGTGCACATATGCAGGCCTGTATGTGTGATTAGTTTCATACATTTGTGCTGCTTCTAAACGCTCATTAATCATCAGTTACAGTGTTGTTAAGCTTGGTGTTGTGTTGCAAAAGCCACACACATGCTCTGTGTTATATTAAGGCTTTGTTTCAAAAGTGGTTGCTTTGCTCCTCTTTTTCTGCCAGAGAGATTAAAAATAGAAACATTCATGCTCTCTGAATGTACTTTCCCTCCAGGAAGTGTGCAGTTGTGGGCGCCAGATATTGGCCACACACTGTCACGTGGCATCGTCTTCACAGACTACCATTGGCTGGCACCTGTGGGGCTCTGTGAAGAAAAGCTTTTCTGACAGGACCCAGGAGCCCAGAGGAGTTGCTGGAAACTGGGAGAAGGACAATGTCGGTGGAACCAGGAGAGAGCAGTGGGGGGCTCAAGAGATGGCATCACCACGGCTGTGAGCTCAGAGGTGCTGGGACGCGACCTCCCAGCTGGAGCAAAGGGCAGGAGCGATCACATGGCTGAAGAGGTGCAGAGGAAAATGAATGAGGGATGGGAGAGGGCGATGATGTTCAGCAGTGACACTCAAACACCACGTGTCTTGATCCTATAAATTAAACCAACACTTGAATCAATAGCACTTTGGCATATTGTGTCATTCTCAAAAAACAAAAACCTCACATCTCCCCTAGTTTCAATACTACTGATGGTCTTAAGTACTTTTCTAATTGCTGATTCACCGCAAAATTTGATTAATTTACTTCATGCATGAAAAGTTAATTCTCTATCTTCTGTTGAATACATATGTCATGGTTTTAATGGTTTTTCCCTCAGTTATTGGCTAATACAGTGGAAAGAGCCCTCTCATAAACCATATTAATAGAGGCTATCCTCCTACATTTATGGGGAGGCAGTGTCCTCTGGTGTTTGAGATTTAGAATACCACTGCTCTGTGATGAAAGGCCATTCAAAATGGTGCGATGAAACAAGCACATGTTCATGCGACACATGCAGGATAATGTCTTGCATATCCATCTATATCACATCCTGTTGATCTAATTTTTCAGTGTGTTTGTTGACGTTTCATGTCAAACAACAGACAGTACTGCATGATTGATGTATCACTATTATCACAAACAATACAGAAGAAGCCTCAGAACCTTAAAATATTTTTACTTTGTGTGTATTGAGTGCAGTGCTTACATTAATGTGATTTCCTCATTGCTCCCAGCACAAGAATGACATTGTACAATGATTTCCACACGACCCCCCTCTTCTGCCTAGTGGAAGTTTCTGGATTGTACCACTGTGCCAGTTGTATGTTCAAACTACTCTAATCCGTGCCTCTGCTCATCATCGCTGTATTTTCAAGAAAGCTCAGAAATACATCTCTTTATTATATCAGCAAATACACTCTAACAGCAGCACAGCCCAAAATCAATACTAAAATGTCTCTGCATGGCAGGTTTTTTGGTGATACAATGCAATGAAATGTTGACTATTCATGTAATTAAAAAAAATAAATCCTACCACTTATGGACAGGACATGTTGTAATTAATGTCTTTACCAAAAATGTACCAAACAGTCCCACAGACAGAAGGGTATGATGACTTTTTATTTGCCTTATATTTTATTGATTCTCTTCTGCTTGCACAGCAGATACAGCAGGCGACCAGAAGAAACAGGTCAAATGAACTATCAAAGATTATCCTCTAGATGGCATGCCAACACTCTTCATAATGATAATCCTGTCTGATGTTTTGTGTGGATACAATGTGAAATAAATCAGCACGCTGTTTAAAAATGATTCAGTATATCAAAAAATTTAATAATATGATAAACTGAATTTGTCAGCCTTCCATTGCAGTTTGCATACACTATGAGTAAAAACAAGCTTTGCATTTTGCATTTATATTTCACATAATTCATAGGCAATTAAAATATACAGTTGTAATTGTTAGAAAAATGACTATCCATCATACTGTGTGGTGTAGCACAATGCTGCTGTGCTTTATTTCTCTACACAGTTACAAACACAGTCATCTTCCTTTTTAAATAAGAGAAAAAATATTTCAGATATTTTATTTTCATGTCAGCAACACTCAGATAGTAAAGTTGACATGCTCCAGTAATCAATTATTACTGTTTTACCCTCCAGATAATTTTGAATAAGCTCTCAGTCAGTAGTGAGGTCCACGCATGTCTGTCATGTCCACAAGGTCGGCTGCAGAAAGCTCCCGAGGAAAGAACACAGTGTCCTTAGTCTATGGAGTCGTCAAACTCACTGAGCATCATGATGTTAAGCTGAGGACAGAGAGAAAACAGAAAGTGAGCAGGAGATTTACACTGAGTAGAGATATTATGTAGTTCTGACCTTTTCGGGACTTCCATTTGGAAATATTTCTAAATAATTTCAAATGTAAGGGAAAAATACAAGAAGCATTTAAAACACTTAACAATACACTCGACTATATTAACTAACCACACAGTATTGTATAATTACATAAACAACAAAAATAAAGAATAAAAGAATACATACATGATCAAGATGAGATATAGTTTAACGATTGTTAGAAATGTATCTCTCACATTCTTTCTTTGCTCTGCAATTTCTTATTTTTTGCTTTCCTCTTAATGCCCCATTTGTCACTCATTTTTGTTATGTTTACATTTTAATAAAAAGCTGCTTAAACAAAGGTTTTGGCAGTGCACATGAAATATTTGGTGAGTTAATAACAAAGAACAATCAACCGCCATGTTTGAATGTACGAGTTTTGACAGTAAAGCCAAAATGGATCAGAGTGAGACGCTTCAAATGTCCTTTCTCCTCCTCCCAATTATCCAGCCCCTCCTTCCACACAAATATACACACACACACACACATACACACACACACTAGTGCACATCTACGGCTGTGACAAACCTCCATCATCCCTGTTACCCTGTAGCCAATGGAATGAGTGCCTTTTGATTTTAGCAGTAACACCCAGCCCACGTCACTGGGTTCACCCTCCTCTGTGTGTGTGTGTGTGTGTGTGTGTGTGTGTGTGTGTGTGTGTGTGTGTGTGTGTGTGTGTGTGTGTGTGTGTGTGTGTGTGTGTGTGTGTGTGTTGTGTGTGTGTACTTGTGCATCTGTGTCTGCATGCCTGATAGGATAAATCCAGTTTCTCCTCCATTCTCTCTCTCTTTCTCTCTCTGTCACTGCCACACACACACATACAGGTGCTGCCCCTGCCAGCCCTCACTCTCACACACATTCACAAACTAAGGATTGTTATTGGGCCACTTTTTTTGGTGCTGTGGAACTTGAAAATTGCCTTCATGGAGGATTACCACAAACCTGACCAGCAGACAGTGCAGGCGTTGAGGAACATCGCCAACCGCCTCCGGATCAACTCCATCAAGGCTACGACTGCAGCGGGCAGTGGGTAAGTCGCCTACCACTGACTTTCACACATGAGCTTTAAAAGTGTGAATGCATCACAAAATAAATGCACAACCACAATGTGTTTTAAAACATGATGCAAATTGCATATTTCTTTGCAGCATGCATAGATGGACACCAATAGTCACACCTCTTTACTCTGATTGCATGCATGCATGTACAGATATACACACTCGAACGTATTTGCAAGTGAAGGGCCAAAGGAACAACATGTCCTGCCTTTGTTCTCCTCCTTTTGTTCACTGACAGAAACATTTGAACATTCACAGTTGTTATTTGATGAATTGTGCTCTGGATTCCTTATAAGTTAAATGAATACAATTAAAATCTCCAACAGCACAACATTTAATATATCATTCCACTTTATAGAAGATTTAATGGCATATGAAGCATATACCATATCACAGAAATGTTAATGTATCAAATTAGTGCTTTGTAGTTAATACACATTTGTAAGTCACAGCAGCCAGGAAAAGTGAATTATTTCATATTTTCATGTTAACTGACTTTTCACATTATGGAGAATGACTAAAAATCTTACATGCTTTTTGGTGTATTTAGTATTTCTTTTTTTTATTATTTTTTATTGATTTTGTTTGCAAGATAAATATTGTATTTGATTTTTGACTTATGACTGTGCTCTTACGCAGTATCCGGCACAATAGACTGCCATGTGTCGGGTGAATTGTGCGTTGCAGATAGACTTGAGTTTTGCACTGTTCTTCGATGGGAAAAAGATTGTGAAAGCCTATTCATAAGTTGAAATATTATGTAAAATTTTGTCTTAGACTTTTGTTGTAGATTGCAGTTGCATTTGCACAATATTGACATGGTATCAAAATACTCAATTTGTTATATAAATATCTCTTTAGAGAGCAGCTGAATAATAATGATTTTTATTTTAGTATTCTTCTAGTATTCTAACAAATGGAACAAAACAGAAACATGTTTTATATTTGAAGCATCAAAGGGATTATTTATTGAGCCCCACTCCCCGCTTCACTGCTCTGCAGTGTCAAGCAGACACAAATGGGAACAAAGAGAAACACAGAAATATATTTAACAGAATGTTACTTAAAATGTAAAACGTAAAATGTATCAATGACTGATCTCTGTGTTAAAATCTGAAAACGTCTGGCATTGTCTTGTTGGTGCATTTTCAATTAACTACTCCGATACCATTGTGTGTGGGAAAGGCCGATAACCAGACAATGATGCCAGCGCGCCAAAATACTTTACCCTCTAGGCTCCATAGTACCGGCTGGAGCTTTTAGATCTTCAGCAGTTATTTGATTTATGAATTGTAAATTGATTTATTTAATTTATTTAGAGATTGGACAGTCATTTGCACTTTTTTAGTTCTACACTGTGAAATCAGAAACTGTACAAAGATGACCACACTGTTTAGCTTTTTGTTCTACTCGCAAGGGTGAACATGTGTGCTATTCAAATAACTGTAATTTTACATTTCACAATATAATTGCATAGGCTGCATCTACAATTACAACTCTAAGATGCTACAGTAACAGCAGCATTACTTCCACCACTGATATGCATATTAGCATTAATGGTAACTTGATTATTATCTATATGCTCTCAATGATAAATGTGAAGGATAGGTAGAATCCACATGCATCTTTGAGTGATTACTGTACATTCCTTTGTGCATGTGTGTGTACTTATGTCTGGCATAATGGTAACATCCAACATCTCCTCTTTCGTCTAGACACCCCACATCATGCTGCAGTGTGGCGGAAATTATGTCTGTGCTTTTCTTCCACACCATGAAGTACCGCCCTGAAGACCCGAGGAACTTTAACAGTGATCGCTTCATCATGTCCAAGGTGAGAGCCAGTCTGCAAAATCTTACCTTTTCCTTGCATTAACTGTGTTTTTTGATTTAAAAAAAGTTGATTGACGATTGCTTTTGTTTCCCATAGGGTCATGCCGCTCCAGCCCTGTACTCCATGTGGGTTGAAACAGGCTTCCTGAAGGAGAGCGAGATGTTGAGCATGTGCCAGGTTGACTCCACCGTGGAGGGCCACCAAACCACTGTAAGCTGTCACATAATGTACCACACGTCATGAAAAAAACCTCACTGAGTACAAATGGTGTGCCAAATAAATCTATCTGTTCTCTATACTGTGACAATTCACTCTGTGTGTAATTTGTATTATTTCAGAGGCAGCAATTTGTTGATGTAACCACTGGCTCCTTGGGACAGGGTCTTGGTGTGGCCTGTGGAATGGCTTACACTGCGAAATACTTTGACAAATCCAGGTAATCCTTCAGAAATGTGCACAAAATATAGTTTTACAGTATTCATTTATCACACCCATCTTAAAATTCCTTGCAGGTATAACGTTTATAAGTAGACACTGACTTAACTACATTTGACGTACAACACAAAAATTATTCAAATATTTTGGTCCGTTGATGGACTACCCGTTCTGGTTTTGTTTGACAGTTCTTTAATTTAAATTTTGGCTCTGCACCATAGCTTCCTTTGAGTGATCAAGATTTTCCAGATTCTGTGGGTGTGTAGCGCCTACATGCTCTGCTCTCACGATTCTTCTGCTCTAATAATCACAGGCCCAGCAGTCATATCTCAGTTATTTTTACCATCCAAACAGATTTCCTCTCAGAATCAAATTCAAAAATTGTGCTTTCAACCACGTAGTCATTGGTCTAATTTATTATCACAAATCAAATCAATTAGTCTAATTATTATTGTTGTATTCTTTGCGATGACAGCAAAATATATATACATTTTTAAAAAACAACTGCATAAAACAGCTGCCACATATATAAAAGAAGGTTTGACTCAGCAGGTAATATTTAAGACAGATTTAAACTTTACAATGTGCTGATAATTTGTCCCATTTAAAGGAGTTTTTTTGCAGGAATCATGATTGAGAGGCAGGTGTAATATTTAGCAGCCACACCTTTATCACACACACATTTATCATGTCACAGCCTGTTACCTGTCAGATAATGAAACAGGAATCAATCTGGCTGTAAAGGTGTCAAAGAGCATTTTCATGAGATGTGTCGCTTCTTGCAAACATAACACCCACCCTTACTAGAACATACCCCCCCCCCCCCCCCCCCCCCCCCACACACACACACACACACACACACACACACACACGCACACTAAACGTAAAATGTTTGCCCTTTTCTCTACCCCAGCTATCGTGTGTACTGCCTCCTGGGGGATGGTGAGATGTCAGAGGGTGCTGTCTGGGAGGCCATGTCATTCGCCTCCTACTACCAGCTTGACAACCTTGTGGCCATCATGGATATCAACCGTCTGGGTCAATGTGACCCTGCACCCCTGCAGCATCATGTAGAGAAATATCAGAAGCGCTGTGAAGCTTTTGGGTAATAGTGTATAAACCTGTAGCAGAAGCTAATTGTGTGTATGTGTATGTGTGTGGATAGAGTGTTAATGAATGTGCTGTAAGGTTATGAAGAAAGCCATGCTAATACAAAGAGCATTCTACCAAGATTCTCCATCTCCTCATTTTAAGTCTACCAAGTGTGTTCTAAGGTATGGCTCTGATGTGTGCATATGTCTACAGTTGGCATGCCATCATTGTGGATGGACACAGTGTGGAAGAGCTTTGCAAGGCTCTGAGCCAGCCGCGCCATCAGCCTACTGCCATCATTGCAAAAACCATCAAGGGCAAAGGCATTCCAGGTAACTGTCTGTCATTCACCATTCCTTGTGTTCAAATACATTTCTTTCAATCCAGTTCAACTTTCCAGCCTGAGTCTATAAACCATCTACTAAACAGTGTTCAAATCCACTAATGTGATGCATTATTCGTGTGGTTTCAGCTGCAGAAGATAAGCTGGGTTGGCATGCCAAAACTCTGCCCAAAGACATGTCCGAGATGGTTATGAAGGAGCTGCAGAGTCGAATCATGAACAGCAGCAAGCACCTATACCCTCCTGCCCCTGTAGAGGACTCACCTCCGGTTAGCCTGAGGAACATCAGGATGCCCAGCGCACCCAGCTACAAGGCTGGAGAGAAGGTTTGTTACCTGGACATGCATATTCATTCATATCCTTCAAACTCAACTGAACTAACTAAGCCTCACAAAGACAAACCAACAGACTTTGTTAAAGCTGATGACTGCTGTTGAATGCTTGTTCCTATTTCTATTATAGATTGCCACGCGTAAGGCATACGGGATGGCGCTGGCCAAGTTGGGACGCTACAATGAACGTGTTGTGGCCCTTGATGGAGACACAAACAACCTCACCTACTCAGAGATCTTCAAGAATGAGCATCCCAACCGCTTTGTGGAGTGCTACATTGCTCAGCAGAACATGGTATGATGGGTCATGCATATCCAGAATACAGCCTTTTTCACAAAGCTTGTTTTGCAAAATATATGTGTATCAACAAAGTTCTTTACATTATCTTTATAGTATTTATGGTCCAATGCTCTCTTTTTTTAAAGTTTATTATTTAAAGAAAACAAATTCTCTTCCTTTACTGTGGTCATTTTGTTGAGTAAATTGTTCTTTCTCAGCTCTGACGGGCTACAAGGACACCCTGGTGTTATTAAATTATACATGATTTGCATAATGTAAGGATGAGTAAAGACACAACCCATTTGATTCCTTATGATCAATGTGGCTGGTGCACACACCAGCAGCAAGGCAGCGCCCTTCTTTGTTCACGTCACTATTTTTTATCTGACCTCAGATTAATCATTTGGGGAGTCGAGATCAGACATTAATTCCTTGTGCTACTATGGCTCCAGCAGCAGCCAACTCCAATCTAGGTCAGGCTTGTGTATGACGTTAAGCTTTCATGACAAGTGTATTCAGAAGTAAAATATTAATCAGCGTGGAGGGTGGGACCATCTGGCTGAATGCATGAGAAAAGTCAAAAGTTGAATGGCTGAATGAATCACATTAAAAGCCATTACATTTTAAATGAGGAGATTGACACTATTATCAACACTTGATTTGTTTTTGATGAAAGAGCTCTCATTGTATAAATATATTTTAATGACATCTTATTCTTGGTGTGCTAACCTCCTAAAATTAGGAACACAGAGTATACAAGTGCAGTGCAGCATTAACAAGAGCAGTTTGTTTTCATTGATTTACCTAAAAAGGTTTATCTAATATCACTTTAGCACTTTCATGGATGCATACTTGTTGCTTTCGACAAAGCAAAGAAAGAAGTCGGGGGATCAGGTAGCGTTTTGTAGACAGGACAGAGGAAATTATTTGCAAGAGGAGGTATGCCACTGATTCCGCCCATATGGGAAAATAAGCTCTAGAGTATTAAGGGAACTCCTCTCACTTACTCTTTACTTAACATGATCTTTGCTTCAAAGAAGCTTTCAAATGTGGTTTGTGCCATAGATATTTGACCCTCTGGGTGACTTTTGGGGGATCAAGTGCATGTGAACTGTATCTATGTAATTTGACACAGGAAAGAAATGTCTCTTGTGCTCTTGCACAGGTACTAATCAATAATAAATTCCTTTCTCAGGTGGGTGTTGCAATGGGATGTGCTGCCCGTGACAGGAATGTCGCGTTTGCCAGTACTCTTGCTTCCTTTTTCACCCGCGCTTACGACCAGCTTCGCATGGCAGCCATCTCAGAAAGCAACATCAACCTTTGTGGCTCCCATTGCGGCCTGTCCACTGGTTAGTAACCATTCACACTTACTTCCTCCCCACACCTCACCAAGAACCCAAACACGCGCACAGAATTCACCTTTATTTCCTTACTCTGATGACATCCACTTCACAGCACCCATTTTTTCAGACCCCACTCTCACAGTATACCAAATGCTGATGAACGTATAAAATAAATTGTGTGAGTGTGTTTGTTTTTGTGAGGGTGGTGAAATCCTCTCCTTCTCCTTCTAATCCTGTGTTTTCCTTACCCTTTACCTTCTTCGGCCGCACAGCTAGTACTCAGTCCTTCCCTCTTTCTCCCTTCCTGTCTGCCCTGGAAGCTGTCAGCAGGGAACCAGGTGTCCCTCTGTTAGCACAGGTACACTGCATGCAAAGTCTGGCTTTATGTCTGTGGACCTGCATGCATCAACTCACCTGACCAGTCGATAACTTTTTAGGATTTCCTAATGGCCGGGTGTCTCAAATTCACTATAAATGTATACATTACAGGAGAGGAAGGCCCCTCCATGATGGGTCTAGAGGACATGGCTATGTTCAGGGCCCTTCCCACAGCAACTATTTTCTATCCCAGTGATGGTGTGTCTACAGAGAAGGCTGTGGAGCTGGCTGCAACTACAAAGGTAAAAGCAGTTTTCTGGCTTTTCAGTAGCTGTGATACATTTATTTACTAGAAAAACAGCATATTTGCTGTTAAAATGTCCCAGTGTTGATGCTCTTTTCATGTATCTCTTCATAAAGGGTGTTTGCTACATCCGCACCAGCCGCCAAGACAGTGCCATCATCTATAACAGCAATGAAGACTTCCATGTTGGACAAGCTAAAGTAGGAAAGCCATCAATGTTTAAGCAGTGCACACTTTTTTATGGCAGGGATTTTTTAATCAAAGATATTATTTCAAAATGAACACAGAGGATTTCTACCTTTCCCTTCTCCAGGTGGTGTATCAGAGCAAGGAGGACCAGGTTACCGTGGTGGCCGCTGGAGTGACTTTGCATGAGGCTCTGGCTGCAGCTGAACATTTAAAGAAAGGTACAATATAGTAAATTACTGCTTTTCATCATAAGAAGTCAAAATATATACATGCCATATTTGACATATCCAACTGACACAGTGAATAGAGTATTTAACACAGATCTGAGCTAATTTCAAAATGACCATATTGATAAATATTATATTTTCCTAAATTCACTAAGTCTTAAGTGTTACATGATTATTATGTATGGTGTAATCCTTAAAGCTTTGGTACTGAGCGTTATTGTGTATACCAAAAGGTATTAAATGTTGTTTTCAATATGAATCCTTACTTTGGATTTTGATTCCTCTATTCATACTTCCCTGGGCAATAGACAATGTTTGCTTAATCATCAATTATTGGATCAAATCAGAGAAATCCCAACCTTACAATCACTATAAGAATTGGATTTTTCAGTTGCAGCTATTTCATTTACACCATCAATAATCTCTAATATGTTGTTTCCTCCATTGAATTAATGATCTTCTAGAGAGGATCTCTATCAGGGTCATTGACCCGTTCACAATCAAACCCCTTGATGTCAAAACCATCATGGACCACACACGTGCCACCAGGGGAAGAATCCTCACTGTGGAAGACCATTACTATGAGGGTAGGTTTCCATTAAAAATGCTCATCTTGTTCAGCCTTTGCATATTGTATGACCAATACCACCTAGCAGCAACAAGCATTTCAGCATAATGCACGTATGCAGCTGGGGCGCTGTCATTGGTCCATATCCTCGGGTGTGCTGTAGTGGCATGTTTCCATTGGTTCAGTGACAGAGATGCGATGTGGTGGCATTTGCTTATTGGCTTAGGGGAGGCTGACTGTTTTGTGCCCTCATTGCAGACAAGGTATTGTGGTGCATTTTGTAGATGTGAAAGCCAGAGAGGCCGAGTGCTGTCAGATTTCCTTAACTGAGCATGTGCCCATGAGGCAGTCTGTGACCTAGATAACACAGACAGCTATGCCCTCCGCCTGTTAAGAGAGTGGGGATGGGTGATGGTGCGGACTTGACTGGACAAAAGAAATTTGGCTACTGTAATCAGTTTGATGCTGGGTATTTAATTAATTTTACATCTGGACTAAGAAGAAGAATGGTTCAGAGGTATTCTGTTTTTAATTTGTAATTATCCATTTTTTTGTGCATCTATACTACATGTGATTAAATTATGCATGTACACAGGCTCATTTTTGTTGCCACTGAAGCTCCAAATATTTGAGGCCAAGAGAGGATTTGCCCTCCCCCTTCGTTTCTCTCATGTGGTGAATTGTTGTTCCACAGGTGGCCTCGGGGAGGCAGTGTGCTCAGCAATGGTCAATGAGTCTGGCTTCAATCTGCATCGTCTGGCAGTGTCCCATGTCCCCCGAAGTGCCAAACCGCATGAGCTCCTCAAGATCTATGGCATCGATCGTGATGCCATCGCCCAAGCCGTCCGCAAGATGCTTAGCAGCTCTACCAATGCCAAGTAACTTTTTTCCCCCGCCCCACCCACCCATCTGATCACAACCCTGCAGTTGAAGATTAACAGTCAAGTATGTTTTTGATGACACCCAGCTCTTTAAATTCCTTCACTGTGAACTCCCCTAAGTGTTTACCAAAGTAATGTGATTTTGTGCTGTATACACTTAAAAGTAGACTCCCACATTTACCTTTCTTTCAAGCATTCATCACATCACACACAAAAACAGAGACACGCAAATGCAAACACATATCCTCACTCCTAAACTCAGCATTGTTATGCATCCAGTTCAGTATTCAAAATGTGGCCATAATTGACTTTGCTGGTATCTAATTGGTGGATGCTCACCATTACAAAGCATCACATTGTTAAATGTTCAACATGAGAACAATGTGATGCTCTCATGTGTTTTTGAAATGCTTTTTCTTTAACTTCATTCAGCTGGAAATGTTTTTATATTGTTCTAATGTAGCTCTTAAAACTGGGTGGGGCGTAGTATCAAAGTAGGTGTTTTTCATGGCCGCAGTGTCAGAGAGAGGCTAACTGAGTTGTTGTTTGTAGACGTTAGAGAAGAAAAAAAATTAAACAAATGTAGGTAGGTCAAAAAGAAAAGTCACACAAAACCACATTTCACATCTTCAGGTAATTCAGACTTTTGTAGCATCATTTCTCTTTAGCACTGTCTTTTGTTAATGATTTAAAATCTACACACCTCAGCGTTCATTTGTGCTAAAGCTGTACATCTGGACCATACCAGCAGTGTGACGACGATCATTGTGTGGTCAAAAATATCATCTTTTTTTACATAAGGTGGAGGCCTGAATGTCCCTCCAATGCTGACAGAGAATAAGGTTGGCTGTGAATGTGAAGGTAGAGTTGCATCTGACTTGTGAACCCAAGAACAAACACTTTTTTTGTTACTTGAAATTTTGTATGTACCCTACTTTCATGTAATAAAGCCCTCTGCATTTGACTTTGTGTGAGTGTTGATGCGTGTGGTTCAACCAGTATATATACACTGGAATATGTACTTGAAAGTTTTAATTGAAAGTGTCTTAAGTAAGTTGTACAGTACCAAGATAAATTATTACATAACTCATTTTTTTCTAACATTTTTAAAACTGAAGTGCATGTCAGCTTCACTTGTTTCATAAATAATATGTATATATTTTTCACTGTTCATCCTTGAGCTTGCTAATACATCTCTATGGCCTATATAAAATTACTTATATCTGATCATAAAAGATTCTCAGTCATGCTAGTTTCCATTGAAACACAATGTTTTTCTGGCAGAATTTAGCACCCCCTTGACCCGAGTCTAAAGTTCATAACAGTTTAAAGCATGTACACAACTCATAAATGCCACAGATATCACTGCCAGTAAATTCACCTTCTCTATTTGCCAACTTCCTTTACCACCAGGATTGATTTCTCTCTCTCAGCTTCCTGTCCAAAAGAGACAAATAGGCTTATTAGATCAGGCACAGACCATTACTTTACCTTCAAAGACAAAATGTAACCTGCTTTTGTTCACTACCCACCATAGAAAGCTGTATTTCCGTTTTGCTCCTCTAAGAGCAAACACTATGATTCCACATCCATAGGACAGCGTATAGACTGGAAAAAAGCACAATGTGTAAACATGTAAACAGGGAAAGTATTTTCCAAAGGTGTTTTTATACCTTACATGCTGAAAAGTCATGTGGCTTTACCGTGATATGAGTTGAGGTTTATTATGGCCACGAAAAATGCAAAACAAAATCCCCAGCAAACATCTAAAGAGAATTAGACAAGTCCAATGTAATGTATACTTCTTTTTTTTTTTTTTTAAATCACGATAAGATTATCAATCAGCTATAAATCATATACAGGCTTTTACATAATAACAAATTAATCATGAGTCATTTGTTGGTGATTAATATTTGTGTTATCATTAATCTGTTGTAAGTTGACAATACATTTCTGGTACAAATCAGAGCCAAATGATTTACCTCCTCTCTCATATGGACAGCCTTTGCATTTCTTTGTATGGGCTGGTAGGCCTGAGAGGGAACAAAAAAATGTACATTGTCACTGTCAAACAAAATATGAGGGTTATGAGATCATCTGAAATGACAGGTCTACATTTTGTAGAAAGAACAGGTAAAACATGTCTTAACCTGGGTTATTTTAAAACAAAGTTCAACTTACCACACATCATGCCAAAAACCTCAAATATTATGGTGAAAACCACAGAAAGAACTAATGGAAGCACAAGAGCTGGAAATACAACAGAAACATTCTGTTACAAACTGAAAATATCCCCTAAATAAATAAATAGATAGATATATTGGTTGATAAATTAGACCAGAGGAATTGTCCAATCAAAGTAGTATTTTGCATCACATACTGTATGTCCACTTACAACGAAAGGGCCTATAGAGCGCTATTCCGCATCCCAGTCCAAAGCAGATTGCATAAAAATGGTAATATTTATCTGAAAATGTTCATAAAAATAGATCAAATCAACTAAATATCAGCTGCATAAAGGGAAATTTCTTTCCTGACATTGTGTGCCACCACCCTTTAATGAAGGCATTGAAGTGCTACATACAGTGTTGGTAAAAGTTAAAAGTGAAGTCCCTTCCATATTCCTGAAAAAGAAACATTATCATGACCTTGTGGTAGAGACAGATCAACACAGTTGGTTTAATGGATAAACACATATAGGGCGAGACAATGAGATACACAAGCACACACACACACACACACACACACACACACACACACACACACACACACACACACACACACACACACACACACACACACACACACACACACACACACACACACACACACACACACACACACACACACACACACACACAGAGTGGTAGTGGTGGCAAAACAATAAAATAAAGAGTAATAAACCAGGTGGAAACACAAGTGGATGACCCAGAGACCCAGAAACAAAGATATACATACCATTTACGATCAGCTGCAGCTTTCTGCTCTTGGCAGGTGTACCAACAACAGGTCAAACACACACGAAGAAGACAGCTTCCTGAAGCTGGTCAAACCACTCTGCCAAGTTTTGTTCACAGAAAGGAGGAAAGTCCCAGATAAGAAGTGTTTTGCTTTCACATTCATTAAGTCTGTCTTGCAGCTTTTAAAACCACAGACTGTCAAAGGCTCAAAGGAAGTGGTAAAACCAAGGGTACCTTTCAATACTCTTTTTTTCAGGTTCAATCATGTAGAAAGCATTTTTGATTTTGGCATTTGCACCATGTTTACATACCATACAGATGTAAACAAGGAAAAGAGCAACTCATTTAGTGTCAGTCAGTTTGGGAGTAGGAGCCGGTTTTGAGTGTTGGTGTAGCTCTATTTACATGTAAACCACTGTGCCTACTAGAATTGATACAATCGGTCAATCAATTAGTCTAGTGACCAAAAATAAAAATTATAATAATTGATTAATCATGTTACTGTAAGCGAATATGCATTCAGCCTGATTTTCTATGGTTTATATGGTTTTGCATTGAATATCTTTGCATTTTAGACAAAGGTCATGTGAAGGAATCCCCTTGTGCTCTGGGAACTTTGCATGGGCATTTTCCTCTTTCTGTCAGATTTTATAGACCAAACAATTAGGCTACTCAGACAATCAAAAAATATTAGACAATTGAATCAGTAATGAAATAATCATTGGTTGCAGCCATAATCTCAAACTGTGCCTGTAACCAATAAGGATATAGTTGTAGTTTCACCATAAAACCTTTAGATGGCAGTAGTGCTTTCACGTCTTCTGTAAATCTGGCTGCAGTCCAATAACCCGCAATGCATTCTGGTACTTGAAGTCAATATGAGTGCTACCGTCCATAGGTTCTAAGATGCTGGCGTCTCACTTAAAACTACATTTCCCTTCCGAGCGTCAGCGATTTGAATGTAGTGCAGGGGGTAGCTTTTTCCTACCGATGATCTCAACTCAAGTTTCCTCTGTCAGCTTCACGACAAGACCCTGAGACAAGTTTACAAGAATGACAAAAGTATCGTCTCGGTTGAGCACCATCGACGTCTGTGGCGGGAAGAGGAGGAGGGCTGTAAACGCTGTCTAAGTCACGACAATGCGGTTCAAACAAAGAAGTCAGTGATTTGCGGTCTTGGTGGTTTTCTCCTGCTATAGCCAGGGCTGGGTCCCGTTATAGTTGTTGAGTCGGTGGCTCGCCAAGATGTCTATGGAGGAGCGGGACTGTGCTGAGGCGGTGCTGGTGACAGAGGCTGGGCCGCAGTGGCTCCAAGCCGAGGTAGAGCGTCTCAATCGGGAGCTGCGAGAAACGACCCAGGAGAAGATCCAGGCTGCTGAGTACGGGCTGGCGGTGCTGGAGGAGAAACAACAGCTCAAGCAGCGATTTGATGAGTTGGAGACAGAGTACGAGACGGTCCGACAGGAGCTGGATCAGCTGAAGGAGGTAACGTAAGGTCCCAAAGAAAAGCCACGCAGCCAGTTGTTGATTGGTACCGATATGAGAAAATTAGCTGGACGGTAACTGTGCAACGATGGTCAACACTGACTTTTCCAAGGGTTGTGAACGTGTCAGTCAGAGCTATAATGAGACCCATGATGTTAACTATCAGTCACTGGGTCCTGTTTCTTTAAAGTTCAGCCACTACTTTGAGTTATTTAAAGTTAAGAAGAAGAACAAACTAGATTTTAGTGCCACAAAGTGTAAGCAATCAGTTGGAAGTCTTACGAGTTGTTTATGTAGTCAGTTTTGATAAACCATCGTGTGCGTTTCACCTTTTTTCTTAGTTTAATCTTTTCTTCACTTTGAAGAAAACAAAACCTTCTGGTCACTTGCCCGTACTTGCTCTCGGTATGCTGAGTTCAGGCCTTCAGACGTTTGCAGATTCAGTAGCATGCCAAATGTCCATGTCTAAGTGGCCAGTAACCTATATCTGTCATGTAATTGGGTCAGAAAAGGTCAGACTGCATTATAAGACAGGAATGGTTCAGCTGTTATGTGAAATTCGGTCAGAAGTGCATCCATCCCTCCACTGTGTTTTTTATAACTTCACCTATCTTGATATCCTAATTGGCTCCTTGGATTGATGCTTCAAACCCACAACTACAACAGTAGCCTCTGCTTTCTATCTTTTTCTACTCACCATCATTTTTGGGAGGACTTTTCAGTGTGTAAGACACTTCCAGTGGCTCACTTGGCCAAGATGTTTTCATCTGTCATCATTGTATTAAGCTGCTAGTAGGGCTTGACTGATACTGGATTTTTGGTGCCGACACTGATACCAATGTTAGAGGGTGCACAAATCCTGATATCTATATATCATCTGATAATCTTATATATACAGAATATATTCAGAAACACACAGAAAGAGTTAATGTCACTGGGAATGTAATCATTTTAAATAACTATGAATAAACAACATAAAAAACAAACATGTTAAACTTGAATTAAGAAAAAGGATCAGATACATATGCTGCTTATATAACTTTGAAAAAAATAAAATAATCAGTGCATATTGGACAACATATATGCTGATACCAGTCTATCTGCAAATATCAGCTGATAATATTGTCTGATCAATATATCGGTCGTACTATGACTTTAAGCAATTCTGTTATAGAGCCAATCTCTTCACATATATCATAACTTATATCCATGTGCGGAATAATTTGATTCATTGAGTTAATGTCCAGGTTTCTTTATTTTTCTTTTGTAATGTCAAGAGATACGGCACACTATTGACATGATATGAACAGTAAGAAAGGCCTCTCAGGTGAGATGGGTGAAGCAGCAACTAACAACCAGCATACCTCAATAGGACAGGCTGAGACTAAACATGCAGCTAACTTTAATATCTTCATAATAAAGAAATGCTTTTTTTTTCTCAAATCCGACAAAGATAGACATTAATAGGAGAGATGATGTCTGCCGATGTTCCTAATTTGTGGGGAAATTTGACTGTGATTCTAGGGAGAAGTTGGGTTTTTCCCATCTGTTCAGCAGAGTTTTCTTGTAGACCGTCTCATCAGCCATTAGAGGAAGTGCATCCTAACATACTTCCACATTAGCTTCAGTATGCAGCAGTCATGGTTGCCACTTGTTATGGACAAGACCTCCACCATCACTCTTAATAATTGAGTGTACTGGGTTTATGTTTACTGTCTTTCAACTCAGCCAAGGTAGCAGCATTCTTAGTCATTTACAGTAAACAACAACAAATCTTTCTTTCTGGTGCATAATGCATAGTATTGCACACAGGTGACTGCTGTTACTAGTGAACAAGACCTTTTAATTGGCTGTAAAAGGCATCTTTATTGGGAAACTAACTAAGTTGATGGGGTACAATTTCCAACAAATAAATCCAGGGCTGCAACCCTAATGATTCTTTTTGATGAAGTAATTTGTTGCTGAAATGTCAAAAAAATACTGAATAATACATGTCACACTTTATAAGTATAAAAGGTAACCCAGGTGTTTGACTAATAGTCCAAAGCCCAAAGATACACAAGACAGTAACACTTTATTTGAAGTCAGTTTTGCTCCTCTGAATGAGTTTCTGTGGATTGTTGACCTATTCTCAGGTTTCTGTTGACGTTAATACATTTTGTCCAGATTACATCATTCATGGTACAGATCACAGTCTAGTCACTACATGACTCGTTCTCTGTTTATCTTATGATTCTGACTGCTACTTCCCTCTTTAGTAGAGCTTACATTATGACTGCTTGTTGCACATATATCATATATTTTTTTAACTTGGAGAAAAATCAGGGAGAGGGAGTTGGGCTGGATGTTGGTGGGGAGGAGGGCTGCAGCTCCATGGTGGGTTTTCAGGACTTTCTTGGACAGTAGTTGTTACATCACCAGTCTGGCTCAGTGTCAGTGCATGTTGGCAGGATATCTGCAATCCTTTAAGTCGGTCAGTCTGACATCAACTTTGTTCAACCTGTTTAAACAGTTAAGATGTTGTCCTGACTGTGAATATGGTTAACTTAAAGATCCCTTCTGGACGTATAAAATCACTGCTTAGAATGATAATTTCTGTCTTAAATGGATTTCCCCCAAAAAGTTCAGTTACCTAGATGAAAAATCATATCTTAATTAGGGATGTCCCGATCCAGCTTTTTGCACTTCCGATACGATACCGATATTGTAGCTTTTAGCATAGGCCGATACCGATACCGGCCGATCCAAGCATGTATTAAAGATTAAAGATATTTACTTATTTTGTTGTTATACTCATGTTGAAAAGGGTTTTACTCTTAAGAACAACTAGCCAACTTAATTAGGTTAGTTTGAATAATCCACAATGGTTGGTAATGAGAAGCTGACCTGTTTATTCTTAACAGGGTTAAATAAACACAAAATAGACAAAATAATAAATAGTCAATTAACCACACAAACTGAATTGGCATCAGTGCTCTGCTCTTGAACAACAAGAGTGTAAACCAAGGCTTAAAAAGCCATCAGTGCAAACAATATTGTAAACTGTATTAAAAAAGCAAAACACACAAAAAAGCTGAGTAGAAAATAAATAGTGGGATGCTGGACAGGTCGCTAGGTGTGCTAAAAAACGCGGACCGGATTTGGGGGGGAAAGCTGAAAAAAACTGGAATGGATTACCTACAGCGGTGCGCTGGAAAACACGGACCGGAGTTTTGAAAACAAACTGGATCGGGAGTCCGGATCGGGATTTTCCCGTGCAGGCCGATCCGATATTGATATGCATTTTTCAAATCTACTCCATCTCCCTCATTTAAAAAGTCCTGAATAATAGAAAATCTTTTTTGTTTGAAAAGTTTAACTTCTGGACATTCAATGTTTTCTACCTCACTGAAAAGTCGATTCTCAGTGTTTCTACACTGAGGGCTTCAAGTTCACACAATTGTATAAGTTGCAAACTGCAGCACAACTGGCTTCCCAACTACAGCAGCTGTCTAGTGTGTGTCACAAAACTGTGCCCATACATAGATGTCTTAAACTTAGATTTCAGGTGAGCGCAGATCAACTTAAGCAGATGAATGTGAAAACAGCCTTCTTCTTAAACTCTGTGCCTTTCACCGATACAAAATCACAAAGTGTTTCACGTAATGAAAAATACATGATTAAAGGCAATAAAAATATCAACCATACAACACAGGGCTGGTAAATGTTTAAATCACAGCACCAATAAAGAAACAGGACACAGACACATAAACAACTACAAAAAGTCTAAAACACAGATGAGAACACAAGCAAAAAAGAAAAAGGCGATATATAAAGCAGAGCCACTAAAGTTGTTTTCAACTGCTTCATAAAAGTGTCACAGGAGTCTAGAGATCATAGTCAGTAAGAATAAGGAATACACATTTTTTTAGTGTGTAGCAACTTTAAGCATAAACACTTTGCTTGGTATCTACTTATTACTGCATTTACGAACTCACTAGTGGTCACAACCATTAGTCGCCTCCATTAGACTCTGCCTTACTCACCTCTCTGGTATGGAAAAACCTTTATTGGACCTAACAGCACTTGCATGTGAATGTGTTATCGAACAGACCAGCATTATCTGGAGTTTAGTTTTTGCTATTTTTGTCCAAAATGGCAGAATATTATATAAAAAGCAGCAGCTTTTTGTAGAAGTCAGTTTAATAGAATAGCAACATAATGATAATCACAATAGGTAGTTTCAGAAATGATGAGAAATTACTTAAATGTTTTTTTTGTTTGTTTGTTTTTTAGAACAATACGTTTTATATTCATTTGATCAGATACACCTATACAATCTAATGAAATCTCACAGCTCTGCCATTAATTATGGTGTTATGAAGCTTATACAGTTTTGGCTTTTGTTTGTCTGCTCCATTTACATATGAAGTTATATATATGAACAGAAAACTTTGACACTTACTGAATATTGATATTTTAAACTTTCCACTCAGAATAAAATTTACGTTTTCTCGACTCAGATTTCTAAAACAGACCGAACAGATTGAGGACTGTGGATGGCAGCAGCCTCCAGTTGGCTCATATGTGTCACATGAGTATGACAAATTCAAATTTACACCATTTAAATGCAATCAGTGGTTGCAGTTATCTATTTCCGTGCTCTGTTAGTGTGTGTTATAAACATGATCAAATAACAGCAACAATAAGTGCAGCACCAGAGTCGCACTGCTGACAAATGCAGTTGATAGGAGGCCTCTGGTTTTTTTGAATAAATACTGTTTGGGTAAGAGGACGCTTATCTATCGCCAGTGGTTATTCTTGCCTTGCTTGTGGTTCCTACATCTTGTCTTGCTTTTATTCCTTGTTCAAAGGAGTTTGTTCTTTCTGTTTGTCCTCAGGCCTTTGGGCAAGCTCACTCAACCCACAGGAAGGTGGCATTAGATGGGGAAAGCAGGGAAGAATCGCTGATCCTGGAGTCCGCCAGTAAGGAGGCTCTCTACCAGCAGAAAGTCCTGGAGTTGCAGAATGACCTTCGACTGGCAAAAGCCTCCATCACCAGTGCACAAGCTGAAAATGAGCGTCTGTCATCCATTGTCCTGGAAATGAAAGAGGTTATAATTTAAATACATAAATAGTAAAAAGCTTGGATACAATGTTAAGTTTGTGCTGATTTGAAAACTACCTAAATATTACTTAAGATCTTATTTCAAGTATGCCACTCTGAAAATATATAAAGGTTTTTGTGTTTGAATGCTCATGATATGACCCTGTTTAATAATGGCATAATTTACAATCAAACTAAGATGGAAGAGAAGTTGAGAATGAGTCCAGGCCACCACTTGTTGTCAGGGTGAGCTGTGAAAGAGTTGGTGCTTGTAGTGTGGGGAGGGTCAGTAAGCAGGATCACAGTGAACCCAGCAGGAAATATGATGTAATGGTCCACTGTGAGTGGCACAAAGGATGTCTTCCGCCAGAGTTGTCTGTAGCATGGATTGGTAAGTAGACCATGTCTTCCTGACGTCATTACGTTCGCCTGCCAAAGTCTTGTCCTCGTGGCATGTGAAACATGCTGACATACTGATCTTCATTTCACTCATAGTGACTGGACAATTTCAAAGATGCAGCTTCCATTGCCTGGTTGATGTTGTCCTCAATCAGTGACAGTAAACACTGATTTTAATTAGTTTATTCGCATGCAGCCTGCCCTAACATATTGTCATTCCTCTCTTTTCTCCTCTCCGTCTGTGTGCAGAATTCAGAGATGGTGGAGCTGCAGCGCGGTCAGCTGCGTGATGACATCAGGGAATACAAGGTGCGGGAGGCTCGTCTGCTGCAGGACTGCAGTGAGCTGGAAGAGGAGAACATCTCTCTTCAGAAACAAGTGTCTGTGCTGAGACAGAACCAGGTGCGACAAACAAACACACTGTGTTACACACCTTGAACATAGTGTAAGTGATCTTTGTTCCTGGTTAAACACTTTTTTAAGACTCAATTTGCCCACATGATTGCTTTATGTTTTAATATAACCACAGTCATTGTGTTAGCAACAAGGTCTATATTACAAAAAAATAAACCCTGCTCCAAATACTCTTGAAGGTTTTTGTGATTAAAATGGGAATTAAAAAAATAATTCTGCTATACATACTGAATTGTGCATTGTGCAAAAAAACAAACAACCTCCTTTTACTTTATTGTCATATGGTCATTGACAATATTTTGGCAAGCTCTTAGGCACTTTGGCCTAATAGAGGAAATACAGTGGACACTACTCAATTGAATGAAATTATTCACAGCCTTATTTATATTCTTAAACCATTTGTATAGGTGGAATTTGAAGGCCTAAAGCATGAGATCCGCCGTTTGGAGGAGGACTCCCAGTGCTTACACAGCCAGCTGGAGGAAGCCATGCGCCTCAGAGAGATCGCTGAGCGCCAGCTAACGGAGGCCTTAGAGACGATTAAAACGGAGCGTGAGCAGAAGGCCGCCCTGCGCAAAGAGCTCTCACATTACATGACCATCGGTGGCTCTGTGTACAGCAGCTCTTTCAATATCTCCATTGACAACCTAAAACTCCACGACGATCCTTCCACCGTCACAGAGCCCGATAATGACGACCTAATCCGAGGCTTCGAGAATGGCTTGGTCAAGACAGGTGAAGGTGATGAAGACAACCAAGCTGCTGTGAACAAGAGAGGAGAGCACTTCAAACCGGCTCCTAGCCTGGTAGACGACCTGCTGAGTGAGCTCAACATCTCTGAGATCCAGAAACTTAAACAGCAGCTTGGACAGGTATGACCATCCAGCATTATTACTTGCTGAAAAGTAGATTTAAGTAGCTTTCTCTGGCCTGTGGTTCTTTGACTTTGCTCTCTGCAAGCCCAGTTCCAAGTACTTGAGCAGGGAATGGGACTTTACCTGAATGAGAATCACATCAATTACAAATAAAGGACTAAGTTTTGAAAAATGATATATGAGATACTCTCATTCTTGGAAACAAAAACTAAATTTTTCCAGTGATGTGCTATTTCTTGCACTTTTCAGTCATCACCAGGTTTCACTCTGTCACACACCACTGATAATCAAACATCTTCATGGTGACTGAACTAAATTCAGTAGAATATTAGGTTTTAATACAACATCTGTATTAATCACAGACATTTATGTTAAGATATTTATGAAAAAGAGACTCAAGTAAGCATCACTGCAGTGCCTCAAATATGATTTTTCTTTAAGACCTTAGTCACAATCACTTTTATATTCTCTGTTCCTAACTTTGTATTTATTGAACCAGAATATTCAAAGATATTCATAAAAATGCAGTGCTGTCTACTCTTGGTTGAATGGATTTAAAGAAAATATTTTGTCATGTTTGTTATGACCATGTGCTACAAAGTTGGCCAATGACTCAAAATGTCTTTGTTGTTACTTTAGGTGGAGCGGGAGAAAGTGGCCCTTATCAATTCCCTACAGGAGATCCAGAAACAGCTGGAACAGGCCTATGGGACTGTGTCCGAACAAAAGGAAACTGTCAACAAGCTCACTGAGAACCTCAGCGCAATGAGGAAACTCCAGGCCAGTAAAGAGCGCCAGTCTGCCCTTGACAGTGAAAAAGACAGGGACAGCCATGATGACGGAGACTACTACGAGCTGGACATCAACGGACCTGAGATCCTTCAGTGTAAATACACTGTGGCTGTTTCTGAAGCTGGGGAGTTGAGGCAGGAGCTGAAGACACTGAAGGCACAGTACAAGGAATGTCGGACACAGTACGAAGATGAGAGAACGCGTCTGGAGAGTGACGTTCAGGACTTGAGGTCAAACTTAGCATCCCTGGAGAAGATTAGCCAAATAGACAAAGCGGAGATGGCTCGTTTGGAAAAGGAGCTCCGTCTGGTCAGCGAGGCTGCAGGAGAGTCACTCGGCAGCCTTAATGTGGCGCAGGATGAGCTCATAGCTTTCAGTGAGGAGCTGGCTAATCTCTACAACCATGTATGTATGTGCAACAATGAGACTCCTAACCGTGTCATGCTCGACTACTACAAGGAAGGCAAGGCCATTATTAGAAGAGGGCAAGAAGGGAAGGAGCAAAACTCTGCTGTACTCCTCACTAATGGACTGATCAGTGAGACTGACCCTGGAAAGTCAAACTCCAGTAGCACCACAGTTACCCCAGCTCCAGCCCCAGAGCAACGCCCAGAACCCATGAACATCTATAACCTTGTAGCTATCATCCGAGACCAGATCCTCCACCTACAGCAGGCAGTGGATCGCACCACAGAGTTGTCACGCCAGAGACTTGCCAATATGGAGCTGAGCGCAGTGGCAGACAAGGACAAAGAGGCTTGCATTGCAGAGATTCTCAAAGTTAAGTCCCTGCTCAGCACCAAAAGGGAACAGATCGCCACACTCAGAGCTGTGCTCAAGGCCAACAAACAGGTCAGAACTGTGTACACATGTTTGCTGTTTATGTTTTTCTTTTCAGAGGAAGGGTGTTTTCCTTAGGCAAAACAGAAAGGAATAACTGGGTTCAGCAAGATATAACTGAGTTTGTATTGATATTGAGAATCGATAACTCTGTAACATCTTGTTCTCTTTAGACTGCCGAGGTTGCTCTGGCCAACCTGAAGAGTAAGTATGAAAGCGAGAAGGTCATGGTGACTGAGACAATCATGAAACTCCGCAATGAACTCAAGGCTTTGAAAGAGGATGCTGCCACATTCTCATCTCTTCGAGCCATGTTTGCTACAAGGTTTGACATTTTTTCATCCATGATACACGTTTCACTTCTGAAAAAACATTTAATGAACCATTATGCAGCATCCTGGTGGTCAAGCAGTCCAGGACACACACCACAATGTGTGACAAGTATTTTACCATCTATTACGGGATAAAAGACAAAAGTGCCAAAAAAGGACAGGACATATTTTCGCAATGTACATTTTCAGCACATTTTCCTTAAAAAATGTAATATTCAATTTTAGTGTTAATTCTTAGAGCTGCAGAAATGTTTTATGTGAATGTCTGTCTGTGTGTGTGCGCGTGTATGTTTGTGAGAAAGACACAAAGCATTGTGGGAGCTGTCTGATGTAATACTTATGTGAGTCAGCTAACAGGGACCTCATCCTCCCATCTGGAAAATGCTGTCTGGGGAATGGAGAAAACATGTGACAGGAGTAGAAATTCAAGGCAAATTGCACCACCTGCTGGAAATAGAGTTTATCTATTGTTTCTTCCTTTTTCCCCTTGTTCCTTCTTCCTCTCCTGTCTCTTTCTCTCAGGTGCGACGAGTATGTCATCCAGCTGGATGACATGCAGAGGCAACTGGCTGCTGCTGAGGATGAGAAGAAGACCCTGAATTCTCTGTTACGTATGGCCATCCAGCAGAAACTGGCTTTAACCCAGCGCCTGGAGGATTTGGAGTTTGATCATGAACAGGCACGCCGCAACAGTGCCACAGCGGGGGGAGGCAAGGGCAAAACAAAGGGCAAGGGGGCCTCTTCCAATCGTCATGTAAGTCGGTGGCAATCCTGCAGAGCCTCCTCAAAGTCACAAAGCAAAAGAGTTCCCTTTTTTCTTCTGCAATGAGATTCACAAAGTTTCCTGTAGCCTTTGAAATCTTCTGCATCCTTTTTTAGGATACTTACATCTTTCCAACTCAGGCTTTGCAACTTTTTTTTTTTACCATCAAAAAAACAATTACGCTTTTGAGTTTAAGTTGCTGTTATTTTCAGGGCAAATTAACACTCAGTGTCTATTCAGTTGGCACAAATCTCCCAAACATGGAGTACAAGTCTTACCTTGCCTGCAATAGTTACATAACTGTTTGGCTTGAGAACCACATGAAACTAGAAACTTACACGCTAAATTTAATTAAACTGACATTTGCTTCTAGGCGGCATCTCTTTCTAAGTTGTTAAGTGTCAGCATGCATAACGTGACATGGGAAATACCCAACTTTCATCCATGTGTAAATTCTGTGACAGATTAATGTGCATGTGAGTTGTTTTGTGGGTGGAGACAGCAATGTGGGTCAATGATGCCTTACTAAATCTACAAGTGATAAAAAGATATGAAAAAACCTTTGTCATATAGTCTGAAAACTGATTTGATAGGTGTTTATTTTCTATTCCCTGTATTCCATTTTTAAGTTTTATGATGACATATAGGGATGAGGTAAAAAGAAAAAAGTTAAAGAAATTTAAGGGGAAATGTTCCTAGCTGACTGAAGCATTGCCTACATATCACTGAGTTATAATTGAAGCATGCATGCGCAACACACTTCACTCCTCGCTGTGCACTTTCCTAACTGTTAAATTAACTAAATTAATCTCACTATAATGCAAACTAAATCAATCACCAATCAGTTTAATTCAATGATTCTGTTTTATCTTTCCATTCACAGTAAATCTCTCCAAGCCAAGTGTCCTTAAGGTGGTTCGTCAGTGACTGTGACAGATGCCAGTCACCTGTGCTCCTGGTTTCTTCAACTCTCTAATCATGCTTCAAATCATGTGATTGCTAACACAAGAACATACCCAATAGTATTTGCAAAGGGCCTTGTTTTAGAGTGCCAAAACAAACACGTACAATTCTTTACAGTCGTGTCCAGAAATGTGACTGCATAAAACACAACACAAAGCATCAGCTGCCCTCTGCAGCCCGTCAGTCTTCCAACAGTACACACCACTATGCTTACTGAATCAGAGGAAGAATCAAGATGTGTGTTTTGCTGATTAATCTTTGCCTGTGTAATCCTGACTGAGCACTTTCTGTTTTACTTTTTTGCTCTTAGCTGATTCCACTATCTTTATAAACTCTAATTGTTTCAAGTATTATACTACAGTATATATGTATTGGATGTGCATGTTTATCTGTCCGATTCTTGACGTCATTTCCAAGTGACTATTTTATTCATATTTATTTCATAGTAACATAAAATTCGAAGTGGTCCTTTTAACTTTGAACTGACTGTTTGAAATCAAACAAAAAAGACAAATGCGTTTTTCTGCCTTAAGTTGTTTTCCTTTTGGCCTTTGATGAGGGATGTTATTCTGACAGCCCAAAGAAACAAGCAAGATTTTTGATAACAGTGTCTCCTGCTTAACTCATGACAAAATAATGCAATACTTTGTTTTCATTGAATGGTCCTTGAAATATGGAGCTTCAAATTCAGGGTCTTAATTAGATTTTATATAACTGGGGATTTGTGGACATGGAAGAGCTGTTACAAATTATGCTTGTTACAAATAAGGAAGAGTATTGATGCAAAATGTATTTAAGGATTTCTAAGTTAAGGTCAGATGTTAATAGTATTCATAAACTTTATTCATGAAGGAGAGTTTTTTTAATATTGTTTTAATACAGCTTTTTGTAAACCTTTTGTCCTAAATTTCACTGTCGTCAAACAATACACCTGCAGTGCCATTTTGTGTGTTTTATTATGCAAGTGCAATTTGCAAACATGGTTAAAACTTCATGTTTATGCTATGTCAAAATATTTTACTCATTGTTGCTTACATTCTTGGTCCCAAGTGATTTTTTTTATATGTTTTTACTACAACTGCTTTTCTATTTATTTGCCACTGTTCAGACTGCAGGATGTCATCATCCTCTTTGTTTCATAAGGGAGTACGAGTGGAGTTGGGTGGTCTGAATTTCAGGAGGAAAGAACTCGTGATAAACACTAGCAAGATTCATGACTGCAGGCAACTGTCTATGCTAACAGTTATGGTTGGTGAAGAAATAAATCTAACTTTCACAGTTCTGAGGTGTTTGTTCTTTTGTAGTTAAACATGAGTTAGCAACCATTCAGATTTGTAAACAGCACATACTGTACAAGGTGCATTATTGTGCATACAAATGTCCCAAATTATATAAAATGTAATTTTTTTTATGTGACAATATTTACACAAACTATGTAAAACTGAAATATGATTCTACATGGGACTCTAAAATACTACATTTAATCTTACAGCACCTTTATTTATAGTGAAACTTAAGTGCTACAGTATTTATAACAGAACACAACGTAAAGAAAACTCTTAATTATACAGTAATGCACATGAACATGATTGTTGGTCTCAGAGAATAATTTGGGGACATCTGACAAAAGGTGTATTATATAGAGTCACTGGCCACTTCATTAGGTACACCTGTGCAATCTAAGTAAATCCAATATGATAGATCTGCTATAAATTCTACATTTATGAAGTTTGTACATGTTCAGTTTTTGCTGACATTGTCAAGAAGGTGATAATGCTGCTTCATGTTTATTGAGGTCATAGTGGGTGATGATGGTGTTCCTAATATTTTGTCCACACCATTAACATACATGGGGGGGGAGGAATATTAGGCCATTCAATATAATGTATCTCAGTGAGCCACCACCACCTCAGTAATAAAGGTCGATAATGTCAACAAAAACTGAAAATGTATAAACTTAAAAAAACTAGAATTTATAACAGATGTTTTATTGGATTGAATTATATTGCACAGGTGTACCTAATGACTGTATATATATTAGAAATACACCAAATTAAATTGAGATTAACAACAAAACACAACGAATTGTTACATTAGAATTTAGTTATATTGTCTTTACATTAAACTGCACTAAGAGTTGAAGTTTTACTGAGATTAATTGAGTTGATAAAGAGCAATCCTAAGAATTACGCTACATTAACTTCCATTTCCGGTGAAAAAAATGTAACTTTTTTTTCAGTTTGAAGACGTAGACACGACGTAACCACGCCCTGTGCGGGGTGACGTCAGTGGGAGTGTCCAAACAAAGGGCAGCAGAAGGGACTCCACAATGGGAGGTTCGTGTCTTTCTTTAACTCAAAATAACGCCTGTTAAACCATGTAGTTAGTCTTCTTTTTTTAATATTTTAACCAATGGGTCAATTAACAACAGCACTAATGCTTTGTCAACGACACGCCTCATTGCAAATCGTTTTTGAGGTTTCCCAAAAGTTTCTTAACAGCGTTGTTTGACAGGAGAGTGACCCTTACTTTTCAGTTTGCTGTCAACCTCATTTTAATCATAAGTTAAATGCCCCTAAAAGCGCAAATTCCCGATCCTCCATGTCCTTATACTCTTTTCCTGCCACCGTTTAAACGAAAGGAAGGAGATCATGTCAAATGTCCGTTCAGTAGCCTGTATGGGTATGCAAAAGCTAGTCGTTATCAAACAGTGTGTTGAGAATTAACATGTACTTTTTGTGTGAAACTTGTCTGTGGACAGACAGTTTTCTTGAGCAGCTGATAGAGGACAGCGCCTTCCTCAAAGCTGAGAGGAGACTGGACACAGAGCTGGTGGATAAACTCATCCTGCAGCTCAACAGAATCTACCCACAAATACTGTCAGACAAGGAGGCCACCAAGGTCTGTCCTCTCTCTCTCACACACACAAACACACACACGCTGCTTCACTGTCTTCTTGGTCGCATGTATTGTCATTCATGCAGCAAATTGCCTTATTGGATTATTATTATTACTGTATTTATTTCTGTTTTCACTTCTAAGCAGCATAATTCGTGTGTTTTCTATGTAAAATCTCAAACTGAGAAGTAAAAAGTAAGCTATCACATAAACATAATGATGTAAGATGCACAATATCTCTGAGTTGTAAAATATTTTTTTTAAAAGTATAAAATAGATTTCAAAAATAAAATCACCGCAGGAAAGAGATTTTCCTTTTGGGGATCCGATTTATTATATTAAATGTGCTGTTATTGTTCTCCAGTTCAGAAACTTGGACGTGCCCGCTAGTGTTCGAGTGGGGGAGCTCCTGGCACACCTGCGGGGAAAAGGCGAGGAAGCATGCAAGGAATTTTACAGGGCTCTTCACCTGCATGTAGAGGAGGTATACTACAGCTTACCCACACGACTCCGCCTCAGAGGTTAGTCCCCAAAAGCATATATCATGTGTTATCCCAGTGAGATATTTATTCCTGATTATAGAATGGAGTATACACATATATAGTTGTATTCTAGTATGTTCTACACACACAAATCCTGTCTGTCTTGCCTCCAGATTCCTTAGATCCACTCGCATATCCACGTGTGTGCCAACAAAGACATGTTATGAACGACAGAGGTAAAATTTTACTGTAAAAGATGTATGCATAGTCAACAAGTTTGATTGTAGTGATGGAGGTTAAATGTTTTGCAACAAAAAATAAAAATACTTGGGCGCGCGGGTGGTTGGGTGTAGCGCATGCCACGTGTGCAACCGACACCGGTTCGAGTCCAGGCCGGAGGTCCTTTGCGGCATGTCACACCCCCCTCTCTCTCCCATGTTTCCTGTCTGTCTGCTGCTGAATAAAGATGTCTATGCCGGAAAAAATCTTTTGAAATAAAAAATAAAAATACCCCTGTTTTGAAATGAATGAATGAAATGAATGATAAACCAGTGATGAAAACTATCCAGGCTAAAAGTGTCCGATAGTTATGTAGAGCTGACAAACACAACAGAGAATTATTAGCATTTTATTTACATTGTTTTGCATTTACCTCTCTCCAGGTCCCCTCTTCTTTCTGGGCTGTTTCAGCGTTGCAGTTGGAATGACTTTACTCTATTACTACAGTGGTGAGTGGGAAGGTTTTTTTTAAACCATACTTAACATGCAATTGAGAGAGTCAGATATTATAAGTATCATTAAATAGGTATGTATATCAACTCTCATGCATGTGTGTTGTTGAAAACATGAGTCCACATTATGCTGCTGATTCAGTGTTACTAAGAAGCTGTTTTTGTTCTACAGAAGCTAAACTGACCAGAGGCAGCCGGGCCCTCGGCATGGCTGGTCTGGGTTTGAAAAAAAAAGCTCAGGAGGTTCTTATATGGTACACCGAAGAAAGACTCATGAAGTAAGGCGAGACTCCCTCGCACCAGGTGCTTCAGCAAAACTTCTCTAATGAATATTATTTTTACCAAAGCACAACATACTATATCTATTCAGGGGCTCTATACTAATTTTGTACACAGTTGTATATATTACTTTGTTTGTGATCAGAAAATTAGAAAGATGGGGCATATTTGGAGCTACATTTGGCACTTAGTGCTTGTATTTCCTCTTATGTTGTGCCTATTTAATTTGGGTTAAAGGGATGAATAAACTCAAAGGATGAACATATTAAAATTACAAACAAGGAGATTGAACAAGTTGTTCTTACTACAATCTTCAGATGTGGAAAGCAGCTTTTACAAACCAGTTAATCAAGAAAAACACTGACTGTCACATCAGTGACAAAATTAGGCATTTTAAATAACTCAGTATTAACAGTTGGAGGTAATTTGTAACGACATAGGTTTAGCCTTTTTACATCACAACAGGATACTAGCTAGTTTATCAGTATATATTGCAGCCATGAAACACTGTTTCTGTTCAGTGTGCTGAACCATGTATATTAATTTGGGTAATGAAGAGGTACGTTTTGTTTTCCGTTTCAATGTACATCAATTTGAAACAATAAATGACTGTCCACCAGCTGCACGCTATAAGGCTGAGGTCATAGTAGACCAGGGGCGCCATCTTGTGGTCTAAACAGGAACTACACCACAAACAAAGTCTGGCTTGTGTTGGCGACTCAAAACTAAAATTGAGCGGCTCATATTTTCACATTAAATACCTCTTATCAGTTGAACTGACGCCAATAAAATCAGTCTGTGGTTGTATGTTTATGCCTTAGGTGATAGTTCATAGTGAGTTCCAAACCAATGATATCCCTTTTTGCCGGCGCGGTGCATTATGGGTAGCGTTACGAGCAAACTAAAATCATACAAATGTCGAAATAATGATCGTATTAATGCCGCGAATCAATCTTTTTTTATTTTACAGTACACATACGGTAGCTTTGCTTTGTGGGTATGGTATTGATTAAAGTGGGAGAGTTGCACCGCAAGTGAAACTGACAGTCGTAGTCGGGTGTATATATAGTGACGCAGTGGTAGTAAGTTACTGTGTTGTATGAAAGGAGAGAAGGTTAGCACTCCCCTTGACAAGGATGGAATTGGCCCTAGTGGCCTGCAACACATATACGGTTAAGGCACTGCCATCTACTTCGTGGCATCTCTAACCAATTTTTTCCCTCCCATCATGGTAATGTTAACTTTTACTGAACTGTATCGTGCTATATTTACTTTACTTTACTCTAGACTCATTGTTTTCACCATGTCATTAAAGACAGGAAGCTTGCCTGAATAGTTTCAAGTGCCTTTGCTTACACTGGGCCAAGCAGGATGAAAACTTTTCTATTTCCTGTTGGTCTGTCGTGTTTGGCCTACTTCTGGATGCATGTTTCTGTTTAATACAAGCAGTCAACTCAGTTCTAAACAAGAAGTACATATAACTCTTTATAAAATCCACCCCCAATTATTGATAGATTTAGTCTTCTAAGTTGTGTGGATATTTGTTTTGTTCTTATTGTGCCTTTTTGCCAACTGTATGTTGATAAAAAAAAATTCTGATAACCCTATTTCAAATATAAGTCAGGTGGTAAATGAATTTACCCCAGAATGAAACAGGCGTATAACATTAACATGGTTTTTTTCAGGCTGTTTAACAATTTCACTAAAATGTATAACTTAGCCTCTGATCATAAGTTATCATAATGGTGCTTTGTTAAACTGGTATGGAGGTTTATCTTCAGAACCACCTAAACATATTTTTACAGCGTGCATGGCTTTGTTGTTGTTGCTTGTACTTAAGCTAACCTGACAGTTGGTTACATTTTGTGTACTTGTGTAAAATGCCTTGAATTTTGAAGTGCCATCATTTGTATAATCAAAACATTTTATCTTTGGACAATAAAGAGATATGCATTATAACAATAAGCAAGACATCGTATCACTATGTGGTTTTATTATAAAAGATAGTCACAGTGTGTATATAGTGAAAGACTTTTCTGTCCTTGAAAAAATGCCATAAAAAAAGCATAAAAATAACCACAGAACACTATATTATACACACTTCATTGAACAGACACTTAAAGGCATTACATACAAATCAACTTATACACATCCTAGACTTTACATAGCACATGAAAACGAAACTTTAGGTCCATTTCATCAATCGATTGAGGTTTGAAACATTGTAAACTGTATATTGCTACAATGATAAAGCTATTATGTCTATGTAATATCTCACGTGCAGCAGGAGGCAAAGATGGTTCCTCATACACCCATGATTGTGATACTCATTGTAAATCAGTATGGTGACATGCAAAGAGAGGAAAACCTCTGCAAACCTCACTGAGTAGGGAAAACAAATTCTGTTTTGGGGTAAAGCTGGGTCGTTGCTTACTTTTTTCTAAACAATATGTAAGAATACATTTGGATTAAGCTGAGATACAGATTTTTTGGGGTGACTGACACAGTATTTCTCCTGATATGTTGATTTTATAAGTAAAGGCAATCATTTATTTGCATCTGTAACCTGAGCATGATAGGAGGTAATTGCCGAATGAAATAAAAACTGAACACTGATAAGTTGTTCAAAGGCATAGTAAGAGAAAGAAAACCTCTAACACACATACATGAAAAGACAACATTAGGCTCATCCATTCAACTCTTACAGAGCAGACAATGTCATTTGATTCTCAGGGAGTGTCTGGTCTCCTCCAGCCTGGCAGGTCGAATTACAGAAAAATGCACCTGCATGTTTTTCGAGACCCTCTAGTGAATGAACGTCTTGTCCATGTGGTCAACAAGTCACATAGCAGTCCATTCTGACTAAGGTGATCATCAGGCATCATGAAGAAGGGTTTGGGGCAGGCTGCTGGACACCGAAGGCTGTGATGAAGACGTTGACCACGACTATGACAAAGACAAAGGCTGTGGCGGTGTTCTCCAAGATGTTCAGCTTATAGTGCGTGCTTTCATCATTCAGGTTCCACTTAACTGAAAAGAAATCATGAAAACATAACTGAGTTTTGCTTTCTTAACAGGAATGACCGTCACTACCCACACGGGGGCAATGCAGCGTTTCCTGTCAGATTAGCATTGAGGCAATCATTACTGAACACATGATATAAATTAACGACATCTGACAGCATTGCCCTCAGGGGAATAATTAACTTGCTCATTCATATCGACATTACATGCCTCGCTGGTCTGAAAAGAAAAGATGTGAGGAGCTTGTTTTTTTTAGGCGAGGTTAAGTTCTGCATTTTTGGTAAAACTGCTATGACATAATATAAATTCCTGGTGGTCAAGAGTGCTTTTTAAAATCAGAAACAGCTGATGGCAGAGGCAACTGAAAGGCGTCTCTTCCTGTTTGTGACTAAACTCTGCTTTCTATTACAATAGTGTTCTCTGTTAGGATAAGATACTGGGGTAGTGGAGCAGAGAGAACCCAACTCTCCAAGAAGACAAACTGTACTGAGAGGCTCAGTTCCTCCAATTCACCAATCCAATACACTATTCATGAGACATTTGTATAGAGTCTATTTAAAATAGTGTGGTTCAGATTCATGAGCTCATGTAAGGGTTACAAAGATTTTGAGCTTATGAAAAAATGATAAGCTAAACTGAAGTCTTGGTTGTATATGACAGTGTGAATCCGCGAAAACTGTGTAAAAATGAGAAGTTGCAGAAAACCAACTTTTTTTTCCAAATCATTTTTTAATGAAAAATGCTAAATTGTCAGTGTTACTTGCTATTGTAAATATGAGTATCACCTTATTATCTCAGTTTTTATCATTATAAATAGTGCAGTGAATATATTTTAGTTCTAGACAGCCTTTTAAGACAGTGGCTAACTGACCTATGGGTCTAACAATAGAGGGGCATCCTGTACAGAATGCAGAACCCTTTGAGGCAAATTTGCGATTCATGTGTTGATTTTGGACTATGTAAATCAAAATTACTTGACATTCCCATTTATCTTCTTATGAGTTAATCCTGAAAAGGCAAAAAAAAGTTTGCCAAACAGAAAACCAGGACACTAAAATCACTCTTACCTATAAAAATGAGCATAACTCCCACTATGATTTGCAGGATGAGGGAGATGCTAATTAGAGTGATGAGGGGCACGTAGAAAGAGAAGCCTGGTCCTTGCCCCAGCACCGCTTTCAGCTGTGAAGCATTAGCCATCAGTAGAGCCACATCCAGCATGCTCTCTGCTGCGCTCTTCTTGTTGGCATAATGGTTCATGTTCAGAGGTCTCTGAGGCCTCCTCCCATTGCCTCGCAACGGTACCTGAAAAACAAAACGCTTACATCAGTATGACATATAAGTGATGACTGGCAATGTGATATTATTACAGTGTTTCCCATTAATTATATAGACTGTAGTGGCCTGCCATAGTCTAATTTGTGCCGCCACAGTCTTACAGTGAGCTGAACATGTCTGTACACGGTATATTGAGTTTTTAACAGGAACAGGCAAGCAAGAGCACATTTCCCCCGTGCAGGCCTCCCTTCAAAATTTTAATTTTATAAATCATTACATGAGCTGGCTCCATTTTACCTGTCGGATCATTTAGTTGCACATGTACCTCTACGCGTTCTTAGGTCTGCTGACCAGTCACTTTTAGTTGTGCCCAGATCCAGGCTAAAGCTCAGGGGAGACCGGGCTTTTTCAGTTGTAGCCCCCAAACTCTGGAACGAGCTACCTCTGCATGTCAGACTGTCCACCTCACTGCCTGTTTCTAAATTGTGTATTAAAACACATTTTTATTCTTTGGCTTTTAACTCAGTATGAGAGTTGTCATTTCTGTCTGTTTCCACCAGTTTGTGTTCTTGCTGTGTTGTTTTTGATGTTTATGTTATTGTAGATAGATATATCGGACGAGATGTTATCTTCTTTTGTGTGGATTATTGAATTACTGAATTAAGTTGTTGACAATTTCCCTCCGTCTCTGACTTTGCTGCACTCAGGGTTCAGCTCCGCCCCGCTGAGACAGAGGACTTTAACTTTAGCCTCTGCTGCTGTTTGCTGTCACTTCTCCTCGCATTGCTCTCCTCTGCTCTCAGACACTCTGTTCAATGCGGGAATACTACTACTTTAATCCACCTCGCTGTTCTGTATAAAAGGTCAGGACAATGAATAGGCAGTTCGTCAGTAAGCGGCTACAGGATGCTGTTATTAGCAGCTTTGGTCGAGCAAGCTAGAGAGTGAATGAAGAGAGAGAGCGCTGACAGTAAGAAAGCCAGTAAATCATATCAATAAAACGTTATTTTATGGTTGTTTTACAGCAGTTACGTTCAACAGCTCAGATAAACTTCCCCACACACCTCCACTCAACCCTGCAGCTCCACCTCAAACCTCTGAATCTGAAACACCTGTGTGCTGTTTAAAACACAGCAGCAGCAGCAACAGCAGCATTATACTGCTTTAGTTGGTTCAGTTTAAAAAAGAAATTTTCATTTCCATCTGTAAAATTAATCAACTCCACGTCTAAGTCATCTGGAAGTCGAGTCTTTTATTAATCAGCAAAAACAGTTTTAGTCATTAGAAGAAACACAATGTAGAAAAAAATATTTACTGAAACTATATTTAATATGTTCATAAGTATAAGTAAGACATAACCTCTTAATTTTGCTCTCAAAGTGCACCACAATGATGCATTTGACTTAAAAATGTACAAAATGTTCTTCCCGTGGGCATGCACAAAAATGTACAAAATTGTCTTATGGTGGAGCATGCCCCCAGACCCCCCTAGAGGGTCAGACTGAGAACCTACCACCATAGCCCCAAAAATTCTGTGGGAAACACTGTATTACCATAAATCCATTTTCAGCTTCAAGCAGTGGATGACTTCAGTTTTTCTCTGACATTCATGTTAATTCCTCCATGATCGTAGATGTCAGATATGAGACTATATGACTTTTTAAAATAATCTGTCAAGTATCTTTAAATCCACTTTTCTATTTGGGAACTCAGCAGCACTTCTCATCTACCTCAATACACTTGATGCTAGGGATGTCCCGATCCAGCTTTTTGCACTTCCGATACGATACCGATATTGTAGCTTTTAGCTAGGCCGATACCGATACCGGCCGATCCAAGCATGTATTAAAGATTAAAGATATTTACTTATTTTGTTGTTATACTCATGTTGAAAAGGGTTTTACTCTTAAGAACAACTAGCCAACTTAATTAGGTTAGTTTGAATAATCCACAATGGTTGGTAATGAGAAGCTGACCTGTTTATTCTTAACAGGGTTAAATAAACACAAAATAGACAAAATAATAAATAGTCAATTAACCACACAAACTGAATTGGCATCAGTGCTCTGCTCTTGAACAACAAGAGTGTAAACCAAGGCTTAAAAAGCCATCAGTGCAAACAATATTGTAAACTGTATTAAAAAAGCAAAACACACAAAAAAGCTGAGTAGAAAATAAATAGTGGGATGCTGGACAGGTCGCTAGGTGTGCTGAAAAACGCGGACCGGATTTGGGGGGGAAAGCTGAAAAAAACTGGAATGGATTACCTACAGCGGTGCGCTGGAAAACATGGACCGGAGTTTTGAAAACAAACTGGATCGGGAGTCCGGATCGGGATTTTCCCGTGCAGGCCGATCCGATATTGATATGCATTTTTTGCTAATATCGGCGGCCGATCCGATCCAAATATCGGATCGGGACATCCCTACTTGATGCATTTATCATCAGATGGTTTCCATGATAGAAAACAAAACTCTTTCCTCACAATAACATTCATGCTGCAAATACACATTCTTACATCCCGTTTTTTGAAAATCCCCATCCTGAAACTTGTGAAAATGTGGAATTAAAAAAATGACTTAATGTTTAAGAAAATGAAACTACTCTTCTGCTATTATATTGGTTTTCTTATGAATGAATGCTGGCTGGAATGTACATTTCACCTTCACAGGAAATTCATAGCTTGATACGTAGAGACTTTTTTTGCAGGATCTTAAATTCCCACATTTTACAGAGGTGTATCAGCACAGACAGGGATGTTTTTCCATCAAAACTAACAGTCCAACAGAAATCAAAATTATGATACAACTTATTTCAAAATAAACACAAATGTAACAATAACAAGTATCAAATTAAAACGACTTTGTGGGGAAATTACATAAAGTATGTATCTGCAGTGTGAATGCAAGGAGTCCATGTTTTAATCACTTTTTGGGTTCAGATGTTTGAACTTCACTTAAACCCAACTCTATAAAACAACTGTGTGCACGCTCTGTGGTGATGTTGGTACCTAGAATGGGAAGTGTTCAGTATGATTGTAAAAAATTAGTCCAGATTTGTGCAATCAGAATGTTTTTTAGCTTTCTGTGAAACATTTTAAGGAAGTGAAAGTGTTCAGCAGCTGAATTCAAACAGGAACACACAAACTACATGTCACTCAGCTTGTTTCAGTCAAGGCATCTCATAGTTTGACAAGCCACATCCTTTCTAGCTGACGAGGTCACACAATTGAAACACAGGATGACAAAAAAAGCCTCCACCCAAATACAGTGGAAAAAGTAAGTGAAGACACTTCACCACACACAAAGACCACAGTCTACAGACATCATCTATTACGTGTCAAAGCACACGTGCAATACTTAGCAACCTCACACACTCATAGATAAGATATTATTTTTTAGATAAATAAACGAAAACATGAAATACATACTGTATGGAATATTTTGGAGAGTCAAAGGAAGCACAATATGGCATTCACATTCAAATGGCCCAACTTATCTACCCAGACAGATGTCATGCAACGCTAAGATTTCCTTCCTTTTTGTGGAATTGCAAACCATTTATCTTGTTTTTCTCAGAGGTGAAATCAGCATGTGCTCAAGACCTCATGTAAACACATGTTTAAACATTACATCACAGGAAACTATGTTTAGTTTAATGCAGGTGGCAGTGGAATTTAAGTTGGCTGCCCAACAATGCCACCCATCACACACTGAGGTTAAACTCTGTGTGCCACTGCTCAAAACCTGCCATGCGACAGAGGAAAAAGATGGTCTAGTGGTAGACCACATGATGAGCATCTTCATGTTTTTTGTAATTTCCTTTTACCCACTTCATCTTCTCCTCTTTGAGTTCCGCTTTCTGAGATCTTTTTCATCTATTCTTAATGTCCCGGGGAAGAAGTTCTTCCTCGACTTCTTAGAAACCTTGAGTTCTGTTGCTGCTGTTGGCCTGTAAAGCTTAATGAGGTCTGTAACATGATTGTTGTCACTTACAAGTTTTTGTCTGACGGAGGGAATTCAATTCCTACTGTTTACTACATGATATATTTATGAGTTGATATACTGAACATCACTGCCATATTTATCTATTCACTTTCGGGAGATGCTTGCTACCAACCATGATGAGAGAAAGTACAAGTTGTAATAACTTGTAATAATTTAAGAACTTTAAGAACTATAGGATTCACATTCTTAAATATGCCGTAAAACAACAGTCAGGTGCCAAAATGAACACTGAAACAGGTTTTACTGCCTGTTATCATTCCCCTTGTTCACATTGAGATCTAAAGGATTTCCTCCCACTGAGCTTACAATGTAATTGACAGGAGACAAAATCCAGTCCTTATTCTGAGAAAAAAAATGTCATATATGAGTCAAATTCCATAATTACAGTCTTTTGTGCAAAGCCCTCCTTTTGTGCAAAACATTCCTTCTTTGTGTCTGGACAGACAGTGCTTTCCTGTTCGCTGGAAGAAAACATGAAGAGGCCATAAAACCACAGTAACTTTGGAAGATTTGACTAACTTGGACATCCAAAGCGTGATATTATCTTCAAATAAGTACATTTTTGCACAAAAGGAGGGCTTTGAATTTTGTCCCCAACAACATACGTTTAAAGTGTATTATGAGGGGATCTCTGAATGGCCAGTATGAACAGGAGGAATGATTAAAGGGGAAAAAAGCATATGGCAATTTTCATTTGGACCCCTAGCCATTGTTTAAGGACAGACTTAAGTTGCTGATTGATATCAATATGACCATGATATGTATTCATTGTTTTTTCAGATAATTGTATTCTTGTCAGGGGGAAAAATGTCTGAAGCAGCAGAAAATTCTGAATGACTTTTTTGCCACCTTTTAGCTGTTACACAAAGCAGAATAAAAACATTTGGTAATGCTGCTTTAGCCCCAGATCCACTGGAACAACCTTCCACTGAATTTTCAGATTCTGTGGAAGGTTGGAACCGCCACGTCCGATTGTCCGACTTTGACCCTGAACACACCTGCAGACCCCCCACCCCCCTCTGCTGTTGCTGCTGCTGTATCGCTCACTTGCGTCTACAGGCAATCTTACAGTGATATTAACTTGAAGGCAAACAAACATGGACCGCTCGCTAAAACGTTAATCTACATCATCTGAAGCGGAACCGACTCAGAAAGAAAAACAACGTAGCCTGAAAGGCCTCAAACAGCAGCGCCAGAGATGTCAACATTAATAACGTTAATCCTCAGACAGGTAGTAATATTACTACAGTGAAGCAGCCGTCCTAAAACAAGTTTCAGGCTGACTGGTTCAGAATATACCCCCGGCTTTAACTTAACAATGGTGAAATGAGCTGCTTGACTTGTAAAGTGTACGGTGCTGCGTGTTTTATCAGCTGACGTTACAAAACGTCAACTTTCACTGCCTACTCAGACGTTTCTCATACAGCAGCCATGAAGAAAAAGCGCGAAGCAGATTCAGCAAAAAACGTAATGGCTAATGCTGTTGAAGCTGCAGTCACTCTCCTCCAATGTATATAGTTCAGAGAATAAAATTACATAACTATATAATACTATATAATCTATAATACTATAAAATAATAGGTCAGAGAATATAATTACATAACTATATAATACTATAATCTATAATACTATAAAATATAGTTTAGAGAATATAACTACTTAACTATATAATACTATACTGGCCTCTTCATTAGGTACACCTGTGCAATGCAACACAACAACATAATATTTTGTCCACCCCATTAACATACACGAGGAGGGCACACTATTATGAACCCTAGTCAATACAATAATAATAATAATAATAATAATAATAATATATAATGCACCCCAGCATGCCACCACCACTTAGTACGACCTCAGTAATAAACATAAAGTAGAATTATCACCTTTCTGACGATGTCAAGAAAAGCTGAAAAAAGTATCAACTACTTTTGTACATTGTAAATAATTAATTAACTATATAATAACTAAAACCCATCAATGTAGTCTGGATTTAATGGTGTTTTATAATCTTATTGCTTTAGTATTATGTACTTATTTTATTTATGATCACCATTATTTATTCATTCTTTATTAACATTTTGCTGATTTATTAAAATCTATTTTGTGTGGTATTTCACGTTATTTTTTATTTGTATTGTTATTGCTTTTATCATTTATCTCTCATTATCTTAACTACCCATCTTTTATTGTTGTCTTATTATTTTTTTTTTTTTTTTTGCTTTTTAGTTATGTTAATGTGCATTAGTCTCTTAAATTCATTTTTAACATCCCACGTTTTATCACTTGCTTGCAAAGCACTTTGAATTGCATTTGATTTGTTAGACAGGTGCAATTTAAATAAAAGTTTGAATGACTGATTGACCGATATATATACATATGCACACTTGTACTATGCATGCACTACATTTGTATAATAACCTACCAGACAGAGTTAAAGAGTGGCGACTTAAAGCTGGCTTTAGCATTCCTCAATGTGTAAACCATTTGTAAAATCCATATCCCCGACTTGGGTAACTTTGCTGAGTTGATCCACTTGAATATCTTCACAGAGTAATGATTGGTCACCACATGGTCTGTATCATCTGTCATTGTGTGTTAACTGACCCTCTGTCGACAGTAGCAGATGGTCTCCTCGCTAACAGGTTACTTTGGGAATAAGTAAAGCTGTTAAATGAGTGGATGAATTGAGCTAATCGCAGCTAACCGGTCACATTAGCTACAAGAGCTCAGCAGAGACATTCCTTTGGTTTTATTGTGTAACGCCCATAACGCCAGACAGCAGAAGGATGAGGAGGAAGAGGATGGAAACCCCTCATTTATTTCCTGAGTTAGCAACGAGTCTCTCATAGCTCGGACCAGGATATGTTCACAGAACCTGACCGGGACACTGAGTCAATGTGAGTTTAACATAACTGAAAATTAAGCTATGAACCGTGACCGTCCTTTGCGAGAGGCGCCGGTAACATTAGAGTCGCCTTACCTCTGCCTCCCCGTTAGGCTCAGCATCACCGGTCATCTCATAATTTTCCGTAGCCATCTTTTATGGTGTTAATAACTGCAGTATATCGCGTGAAGGTCAGTCATGGGCAGCGTGGGCTTCAAGGGTCGGTGGTCCAGCCTGTGGCGGCGGGCTAAAAAGGCACAGAGTGTTTTTAAAAGGCTGCTGTGACGATAGGAGGGGGCAAAAGAGCTGCAGAGTACCGCCCCCTGTGCTATGCCATCTGGGGAAAAGTCTGGCCAAGGCAAGGTCCCTTCCTGCTACGCTGTTTACTGGCTTGTTTCCCACAGTCCGGTTGAAATCTATATGTAGATGAAGGGGTAAGCAGTGGTTTCGCTTCGCCTTAGTTTAGTCGCTGTAGGCGTAGCTGCTCATTAACAGCCACTACATGACTCTGTACTGCCACTCTGCGGATTAACACGATACTGCACACTGAAGACTGAAAACTTTGGAAATAGGAGATGCAGACATCCCAACCTGCAAAAACTTATTATAGGAGGTTGGGATGTCTGGAGATGCTACAAAAAAAGCTTGTTTTCTCGTGACTTTGTCACAATCAGTACTCAGATCTTTACATAGTATCAATGCAGCACAGACAAGTACTCCATTAAAAGTAAAAGTAATTCATTAACAACTCTGCTTAAAGTAAAAAGCAGAAGTAGCAGCAGCATAAACCTAGTTAAAATGTGGAAGTAATTACTCGTGTCATCCCTCTGACTGATATCTTACTATATATGACAACATTAGATTAATAATACTGAAGCATCAGTGTGTAAGCAGTATGTTGTAGCTGCTGGAGGTGGAGCTAGTTTGAACTACTATAGTTAGTTTAGCCCAGTGGTTCCCAATCCAGCCCCTCCAAAGGGTCACCACAGGGGTCATGAGATGATTCATGGGAGTGGAAAGAAGAAAAAACAAAGTTCTGATACAAAAATCTGCTTTTAGACTGTTCTCTAATCTTTGATTTTTGGTATAACAATTATTGAAATAAGTTTGGGGGGGGGGGGGGACATCTGAAATTAGACCCCGACTACACACTGCTTTTTGTAATATGTCAAAAGCTAGCAGGATTTCATCTTTAATAATTGATAGTGATTTTAATTATGCAGCCCATACATCAATGGAGAGAGTAGACAGGAGTCCAGGATGTCTTGTATTAAAAAGGTTTATTTACTTGTATACAAGGAGAAATGAGCGAATGATCAGTACACGTTATGTTCTGATGCTCCCTTCAATTCAATGAAGTTTCTCTCCTCCGGGGATAGACTTTAAACCACACACATAATGCCCAAGGTTGAGCCATGCCCAAATATGGGCAGACCCAACACATCTACAATATACAGAATGTAGTCTACTGGTCTATAGACAAAACATTGCTTAGAACTCACTCAGGACCTTTGTCCTACATCTAACACTATATCAAACCTCTGACTCCAGTTACCTTTACCCCATTCAGGGAAAACAGTCAAACACATATCTGACCTCGGCTGCTATAGCAACACTATCAGAATGCCTCCTGTTTTCCCCAAAAGGAGCAGACTCACTGCTTACCACTATCTCAAGGGGAGACAGTGTCTAAACCCAATATTTGGTGTGGCCTTGCTATGACCGCAAAGCCTAGTTTGACCCAGTGCATATTAGTTATGGAAAATTCCCTAACAATAATGTGTTGTATTTTAAAAGCTTGTTATATTATCAGTACAATATTTTCCTTCTGAAATGTAGTGGAGTGCAAGTATAAAGTTGCATCAAATAGAAATACTCAAGCAAAGTACAAGTACCTCAAAATTGTACTTAAGTACAGTGTCTGAGTAAATGTACTTAGTTTCTTTCCACCATTGGTTATACTTTGACTTTGAACCCACATTTGTTGAAGGATATACACTACTTAACACAACCCAAACTGACACAGAAGGCATTGTTGATCCAACTTTGAGCAACATCAAAAGTAACAGGATTTTATAGAACTAAATAAATTGATTACTACATGGGGAATATTGTAAGATACATTCTAGTGAATTCTGACATGATTATGAGCTTCACCTTTACACCAAAGCTAAATCAAGTACTTGGTAAATCAGACCTTTAATACCACAACACCAAGGCAAATTTATTGTATGTGCAAACCTACTTGGCAGTAAACCTGTTTCAGATTCTGATTCTAATGAACAAGCGTCCATTTTATTTTTAAATCTTACACTTTAGCAAGAAAGCATGAGTGGAAAAGGCACTATATTTAATTTCTCCCACAAATCATATCCTTAAAGATGATGTGTATTTTAAGCACAATTATTGAAACAAGGAACAGCAGCTTGCTCACTGAAAGGTTTTACCCAATAAAATACATCTGGCCATGTGTAACCACAGAATAAAAGCGGTGAATAGGATGGCAAGACACCACTTTTACTGTCACATTCATGGTTTTACATTGTAAAGAGGTCACCCATGCCCTAAACCCACCCAACAAATGACTTATGTCCTCTGTTTCCTTGGTGATCTGAGTAGGTTTTGTCCCTCAAGTTTGACCCCATAGAATTGAAATTGTTCCTTTAACATTTGTCCTTTTGTAGAAAAAGAAGCCTTTTCTGACTTCTCAGGGCAGGGATTGTCAAGTGTGGCCTGCTACCTCCATCTCTGAATTGTGTGCCAGAATCCTAAAAACAGCTTAAACTGCTTATTTTATTAATTTTTCCACTTTTGTCTCTGATACAAAGTTATCCATAACTAAGGCATTAACGCTTTTAAGCACATGTAATATATTTAATCATCACTTTCACTATTATTTGCACTGCAAGAAAATGTTTAGATGAACCCTCTGTCTAATGTGATGGGATATGATATAATTCCAGTGCAAGTGACAAATTCAGTAAGAAAAGCATTAGAAAAGGTGTGCATATATATTACTAAATATTACTTATGGCCAGTGTTGGGGAGTAACTAGTTACATGTAATGGTGTTAATTACAAAATAAATGTAACTGTAATCCGTTACAGTTACTGAGAAAAAATGTGTGATTAATTTACAGTTACTTATTAAAATGTTGATGATTACAAAGGGTGTTACATCAGACCTTTAAGATTTTGATCAGGAGAGTTTTTTCCTCATTTTTTAATATTTAACATGTTACTGAATACATATACTGTATTGCCGTTTTTAATTCTTTAAAAACATTTTTTTTTAGTTTGTAAATAAATAATGACATGGGCTTTTTTTTAAGCATACATGGGCTTAAATGGTGTCACGTTACCAATTAAGCCCATCCCAGACTTTTGACTTTTTTCATAAAATATCGTTATTTTATATTCCAAAATCTACATGAACTAATGAATACATTTTCAAATGAGAGATAAATCATGTCAGTACCCATGAAAAACACCTGAACTGGTACACTTACCCTAACACTTGAAAACATTCGTCAGAAAATTAGAAAAGTAACCAAAAACTAATCAAATGTAATAAGTTACTTTACTTTGATTATGTAATTGAAATAGTTACATTACTTACATTTTAAATCGGTTTTTATCTGTAACTATTACATTTCCAAAGTAACCTTCCTAACCCTGAATATACTTCCTGATTTGTATATGGACTTTTTGGTGGATGTTGTCTTTGTAATAATAGGATTTGCCCTGATGTTTTTTCGTTTCTTATATATATATATTTTTTTTTATCTCTTTCTTTTATTCTGCTCTGTGATATTGACATAGAACAAATTGACAAAAATCAATATGCAACACTTAAAATGAAAAACGAGTTTTATAGGGAAGTGATAAAAAAAAAGTGCTGTGAAATAGGATCAATCCCTGATCAGGTGGAGGAAACAACCCTGGAATAGAAAGAGAAAGAGAGGAAACACAGATGATAGTTCCTATTTGTTTGTGGGAGATTTTGGTGGAGAAAGCAGCTTATATTTCTAATAGTCTCATCCCTCAGCCTCCCGCACGGGCCCATGTGGATAAGTATAATAGCTATTAAGATGGGCTCCGGTGCGTCTTATCCGGTAGCCCATAATTCACAGCGTCTCTTTTGGTTGGTAAGCTTTACACATCTTCCCATTGGAAGTTCACCGCGTCACCGTGAGGGCGGACAGTGGTGTGGTCCACACAGCCTGTGTCAGGGGAAGCTGAGGGTGCCGCCTAAAAGCGTGTCTAGGTATTGGATACGTGTTTGTTGCTAGGGGCGTGGGTTGTGCCCTGAAATATTCGAGTTTTCCAGCTCTCACAGAGATTACATTTAGGAGGAGGAACAGTCGTCTCAACCGGACGAGGAAGAGATGTGCTGAGAACTGTCTGCTCCATCCAAACCTGAGGGAAACGGTGCCGCAGTGAAAATAATCTGATAAACGCGTCTGTCCATCCTGTCCTCCGCTTCAGGACATCACCGTGGAGACAGAAGTCCGTACGGATAGTTAAAGGAGCGATGCAGAGATGCTGAGGTCACAGGAACTGATTCAGATTAACACCCGGAACACCGGCTATTTATTTGCATCAATCAGAGCGCGGAGCCGATCGGTGTTTACAGAGGATGACAGCTGCGCACTTTGTCGTCCCGTGATGTGTCTTTGGATGGATTAGTGTGTGCCACAGCCTGAAGCATCCTGGTCCGTTCACTGTAGGCCATTGATTTGTCTGCAGAACATTTTATGTGTTGGAGCGGGGATCTTATCCAGTGTGGAGGAAATTGTTTTCGTGAGCTCATAGCTTGAACTGGCAATGACATCAGGTTTAACTTGAATAGCTCTGAATAGTACTCGAAGTTGCAAGGAGCAAAGCACCCCTCCTCCTCCTCCGAGCTGGATATTGTGTGGGGATGCTCTGTGTCCTAAACACATCCAAGGCATAAGGCCAGATATCCTCAGCTGACGAACTGCGTCATTGCATGCGAGTGTTGCAGGTAGGCAGCAAGGCATGCTCATCATCCTCCTTACGCAATGTCGCCGGTAGTTTAACGATTTACCGGGGATGGATTCGGCGGACTCGAGCAAAGATCCGCCACTGGGATCCACGTTTTCCTCAGCGCCTAATTTAGACTCGGACATTAATGCAAATGCCTTTAGGCCTATTTATGAGAACGGGGCAGACCACAATGTCAACATACAAAACGCAGCCCTGCGAGGAGCCAGTGACCCCAGCGCGTACCCCTCCACAGACTACAGGGGGCTGGTCCGCCAAAGGTTCATCCGGCGAAGTTTGTGGGTGTCAGACTCCGAGGAGCAGTCAGTGGAGCCGCACGAGTGTGTCAACAGCATCCCGGTGGTCAACATCGACCTGCGCACCATCGTCGGTCGGAGTCGGACCCGGGTTCTGCAAGGAACCCGCCTGGACCTCCAGGAGGGTTCAAGCACGGAGAGCCAGGTTGAGGTGAAGGACAGCGCCGCAGAGAGCGTGATTGCCGACGAGGATACGGTAGACAAGAGCGACGCCGAGCCCAAGGTAGAGGCTGTGCCCTCCGATGTCACAGGTAAAGCAGGAAGTGACGAGAACGAAGAGGAGCCCGGGATGAAGGCTGTGTCCACCTCACCCGGGGGGCGCTTCCTCAAGTTTGACATTGAGCTGGGCAGAGGCTCATTCAAGACGGTCTACAAAGGTCTTGACACCGATACTTGGGTCGAAGTGGCATGGTGTGAACTCCAGGTGGGTTCATTGATCACTCAAGTCCAACATTCATCATCCAATAATAAACCTGTTATCAAGGATCTATGGTATTGTTTGTGGTTGGCTTGTTTAGCAAACACCTGCCCAATGTGCTGCCTGTGGTGCTGGTTACTGGAGGGGTCTCCAGCAAAAAGAGCACTGGTTCAATTACACTGTAACTTAATTCATCTGAAGTTGAAATAGGTCTAATAATAGTGATATGAATTTCCACTCTGATCATTTACTTGTAGATTTTTGTACCACATCATTTCCATAAAACTCTCAGGTAAAAATATCATGTACAGTCTATTGCACTTTACACTGTTTAAATGAATAACATTCTTAAATGAATATATCCAGGAGTGAATATGGATTTTTGTCCATCTATTATGTGCAGGCTGTTGTTATTATTATAGCTATTCAGGGCATTTTTCTCCACAGTAGGTTCAGTCATGCATCAGGATTTACTTTCAGATACTTTATGACTAACATATCAGCTTCGGGGTAAAATTGATCATTCAGTCACCAGTTACAGGCATTTCAGTGTGATGATTGCTCTCACCGGTGAAGCAAGTAAGGAAAAATTGTTGTTACAGGGTGGACTAAAGAGGAAGAGATTGTCTTTCATATTGTATGTTGTGCTTTAATGTATGTGCTGTGCTTTATACCTACATGTTCTCATCACAAAGTTGTGAGTCACCCAGAATTTTTTCACCTTCCATGGGCTCTAAACCTAACAAAAAAATCAGAAAAGATTCAGGTATATTAGATTTCAATGTAGTTTACAAAAACCCATAAGAATTTGCAGCCATATAAACTAAAATTTGAATTTACTTGAACTTGCACCACACAGCAAGTATTACCCTTGTCCATTGTCTCATCAGGTGAACTGAATTCACAAGGTGATTGGTGACTGTTTAGAATTTTAAACAAGGATATAGCAGGTAACAATAACACTGCTTTGTAACAGTGGCAGCTTGTATCACTAATCTGTGTATGTGGTAATCTAATGATCAGTTTAAATGCTGTCCATGTGATATGCAGATTAGCCTGTAGACAGACCTGCAGTGGATGCCCTTTCGGGGCTCAAAATGCGTAAAGCTTTTGCAGTCTGTCCAGAGCAAATACCCGAGAACATTGAATTAAATAGAAAAAAAACCTTCACGAAAAACAATTCATGAAGTAATAGTCATAGTCATCTGTTTTCAGATTTCAGAATATACTGTGAGCAGGTGCACATGCTCGGATTCCAAAAAACTAAAGCCAGTTTAGGCTGAGTCATCACCTCAGCATCCTTTTATGAACTTTTAATCTACATTCAATTGTCATAATGACAATAACGCTTGTGACTTCCGGCACAGCTCTGCAGAGTGACTTTATAAATTCAGTACAGCCTCAGATTGAGCAGAGCTGATTGTTTTTTATACTTGCTACTCTTGCAGAATCCAGGTTCACCCTGTCAGGCTAATTCAACTCAATCAGGTTCAGTCAAATAAAATCACTATTACATTGTGCTCATGTCACAGCTCCTATTGGCAACAGCACATGTCTTGATTTCTGTGAGGCAAGGCATGGAAGTGAAGTTTGGCTTCTGCTCTGTTTCGTAAATGTTAGCACTCTAATATACATGTAATGAGGTTCATTTGGATGTCATTCCATCCTTCTAGAAGTCCACAAAGCCAGCCCCCAATTGAATGTGCAGGGAAGGGAGTAATTAATGCATTGTCTTCTGGTTACATCCCAGGATTAAGCCTCGGTTCTCTATTTTTGTCGCTTGCATTGAATATTTCTCAAATTGAGTAATTCATTCAAATTCAGCTTTTCGGGTCTTCATTAGGTGCCTAAAGCGCACCTAAAGTTTTAGTATTTCTTGTCATCTGTCAAGAGAGAAATCAACTACTGGTGGCATTTCTAAACACTACATTATTAAGTGCAGTTCAATGGGAAAGAGCATATTTTGGATGTGTAATGGAAGAGACATGCTCTGGTTTTTGTCAAGTGTATATAGTATGTATTTGTGTCCATGCGGCGTCTGAGCAGGCTTTGAGGGAGATCTAGTGATGATTCAACCATTCTGTCCTTGGAGGTGAGGCCTTGCCCTTTAGAGCCTCTGTGTCCATGTGCCTTGCTCACAAAAGCCTTAAATATTCTAAAATATTGTGCCTTTACTGTCTGTGTGCTCTGTGTGGTATTATGTGCAAGTGTGAGAATGAGACAGCAGAAAACACACTGTAGTGCTGTACTGTATACCCTCTTAGAGAGTTGTATAAATCAGCCTTGAAGAGGAGCTGTTGCCTGGTGTTGATCAGACCAGACTGCTAGTCTTGTTACTTATTTATCCACTAAATGATGATCAAACATCTGCTGAGCAATTTGTTTACTCAAAATTAGCAGATTACTCAACATGATTTAGTAAAATGCCAAACTACTTAACCAGTTTCAATTCTGTGTCTCACAGTTCCACATTACTATTTGTCTTGTTTGATCACCTAGTGCTTGAATACTAAACATTAATTTATACCCCTGTGGTATTACCACACAGATGTGTCTGGAGAGTGAATCCTGCCGATGCAGCCCTCTGCAGCAAGAGAGAGAGAGAGAGAGAAAAAAAAGGAGAGAGGGAAAGGGTGGGTTCAGCTAAGGACAGTGTGTAAGACGTGTTGTATTTTATACACGGCAAACGAGAATTCTATATTTCCATTACTTGCATGCTGTGTCCTTATCATTCCACGCGCTATTAGACAAATATCAGTGCTGCTAATGTATTTTTTTACACAGCCTTTTGTGTGCAAAATGACGTCTCAGTAAAGCAGAATCTGTGTTGTAAGTGCCACACCCTGCTTAAATCTCCTCACTGATAAAAATCTTTAATAATCTGTACAGAAACCAAGAAGATTCTACAGTATAGACAATGAAGCAGAGTGTCATTTCTTTGTTCTTAATAAGAATCCGCACTACAAAGGTAGGAGGCGTATCCTTCACAATGCTGCATGTAATCCAAGATGCATTAGGCTGCACACTGCATACAGTGGGTCACTATGGGCTGTAAATGAAATATGATTCCCCAGCATCAGTCAGTAATCAATGCCAAGAGATGTACAGTAGTTTACTGTGCATCCTGGACAATTGAAAAACTAAATGCACCATCATCGTTCTGATAATAATATGTGTGTATTAAGAAAGCAAAAGCAAAAATCTGGAGGTCATGAAATGTAGCGTTTACCGTGGTCAGGGTGGTCAGGGTTGTATCTGCCATGCTGACTGGAGATAAACAGAAATGTACAAGATGTTCACTGTCAGCTGTTTTACTATTTATACAACAGTTCAGAGAAGGCCAGGGCCCACAATATTGATCCAGTATACACAGATTCACTCAGGCTTGTGTACCCAAATAAAATAGAATAGAATAGAATATATCTTTATTGTCATTGTACATTGTAGAACTAAATTAAGATGCAACCCCTTATTAGTGCAAATTATGAAAATGCAAAGATAAAAACATTAATACATTAAAAAAAAAACATAAATACTAAGCACACACCTCACATACAACATGTCATTCAAGTTATTGCACAGTCAACCAGATTATTGCACAGTCAGACACTTTTCTTTTTTTTTCAAGCCTTCACTGCATTCAGCGACACTATTGCTCTTGGGTAAAAATTGTTCTTGAACCTGTTTGTCCTGCATTTTATTGACCTATCTACAAAGATATAAGCATTGTTTAGCTACATCACATATAGTAGTTATTCTTGATGTTGAACTTGCTAATAGAATTCAATTTATTTCCATCTTGCAGTAACATACTCCTCATTGTCCATTTCTGTTCCATTATTTACAAACAGCATGTTTCACAGTTAGAAATTAAGAATGCAGTTTTAAAAAAGATCTTTCATGACAGATATGTCTGTCTCTGAAATAGTTCTGAGGTGTTTTAGTGTTGCATGTTTTATACACAGTGGTGATTTTCATTTAAAGAGTAAAATGGGTCAGACCCCCATGTTTGCCCACTCAAAATGCCAAGGTTGTGTTCACTCTAAACATGAACCACAGGTAATTCTGGCAGAGCTTTGCTCCTGAAACCACATCAGATGATTTAAATGGGGTTGAAAAATGATTGTATCTCTTGTATTATCCTTTTATGTTTAAAGATTAATTGTCTTTCTCCATTTTCCCAAGGAACGAAAACTGTCCAAAGCTGAGAGGCAGAGGTTCAAAGAGGAGGCAGAGATGTTAAAAGCTCTTCAGCATCCCAACATTGTGCGATTTTATGACTTCTGGGAGTCCCCGGTGAAAGGGAAGAAGTGCATTGTTCTGGTGACAGAGCTAATGACCTCAGGGACCCTAAAAACGTGAGCTTCATATGAAAAAAAAACATTTTCTATAATGATCTTTTTTATGGAAAGATATCTTGGTAGGCTTCTCATCTCAGCTCACGTATACCCTTTTACACCTTTGATTGTTAATGGAATTTAATTTACACTCACTGATCATTATATGGACATTTTAGTGTCTTATTGCAGCTTCTAATAGTCAGTTTAAAACAACTTAACATTAATGACTGTCAGACAGTCCACTTCAAGTTTCTTACCAATTGAATTACACCATCATTACAATGGAGCTAATGTGAGACTGTGTAGAGACTGCTGTATTATTTAGCAAATCAAAGATTCTTTTTTAAAGAGTGCTTGTAGTGATTGTGATTGTGAATTGTTCTTCTTGTTCACAATGTAATGGAGTTTTTGGTATTTTTTACTTTCCCACAGGTATCTGAAGCGCTTTAAAGTGATGAAGCCTAAAGTTCTGAGGAGCTGGTGCAGACAGATTCTCAAAGGCCTCCACTTCCTCCACACAAGGACTCCTCCAATCATCCACAGAGATCTCAAATGTGACAACATCTTCATCACCGGTCCCACAGGCTCTGTCAAGATAGGAGACCTGGGCTTAGCAACCCTGAAGAGGGCCTCCTTCGCTAAAAGCGTCATAGGTTAGTCATCAGCTGCTTTGCAAGTTACTGTTTTATTGAACTGTGACTATAATAATAATGATAATAATAACTTCATTTTTTATAGCACTTTCACTTTACAAAACAATGCAGCTTAAACTGCTTTCAACAAAATTACATGTTTCATTTAAAAAAAACATAAAATGACCACAAAAACATGTACATAAGATGGAAAATATACCCCACTTGATAATATCGCTAAACAAAAGATAAAGTGAAAATACAATACATAGAATATGTGCTTCAGTAGTGATAATTTGAGAATGAATAAGCGAAAACTCAGAAGGTATTACACCATGTGTACACAATCTATAAATGACTCCTAGGTCTTTGAAGCCATAAGCATAACAAAACCACCCTTTTCTCAGCGGACACGGTCTCACCACCAGACTTGATTATCTGAAATAAGCCTCTTTCAGTTTACCAAAGAACATCTTCCCATGGGTTTAACCTCACTGTGGGTCTTATCTGTGTCAGGCTATTATTGTATGTTATTTTATTCAATTTTATAGACAGCCTTGCCGTCCAGGAGCACAATCTCGGTATCTCATTAAAAATCAGCATGATTTCCACTTGAAGCCAATTATAGTTTGGTCCAACAGCTCACAAAAAATAACTTTAAGGAATAATCAAATATCATCTGAAATTTGGTTAAAAAGTAGCCTCATTTTATTATGTTAAATTTTTACTTTCCATTTTGTCCCTCTTGTCTGTCATGCAAGTTATTTAAAAATTCAACTTATCCACCCTGGCATTGTGACTTAGCAGCCGTGTTGGATTTCAGTCCTTGACACTGGTATTGATCCCACTGAAACTGGATGAAACACTGATAACCACTCATGAGTTTAAAATGTATCACCCTGTCTTGAATTAATTCTCCAGGCACTCCAGAGTTCATGGCCCCAGAGATGTATGAGGAGCACTATGATGAGTCTGTGGATGTCTACGCCTTTGGGATGTGTATGCTGGAAATGGCCACTTCAGAGTACCCCTACTCTGAGTGTCAAAATGCTGCTCAGATCTACCGCAAAGTCACGAGTGTGAGTTCACATTCAGAGCTGTTTAACTCTGCTGTTTCTGTTACAGATAGAATTAAAACATTTATGGACAGGATTTTATACCACACATTCCTTCTTATCTATTATATCTTATGATTATAAAAGACATGTATATGAATTTCCTTTTAAAAAGTAGGGTTAACTGTTGTTTTAATATATCAGTAACTATTAGTGTGTGGGACTGGGAGACAAGACCAAAGTTGGAATTAATGATTATTTCTGTCAATTATATATTTTTATGATTAAATATTATTATCTTTAATGCTATCTGTAAAATGTGTAAAATGTTAAAACTGATGACATCTGTCCACCACACTCAGCCAAAGTAAAAATCTCTTCCTTTGTCTGAGCAGCAGCCAAAACACAACCAGCGTGCGTTATGCAGAAATATTTACCTAAAGTTTGCTAACGTTAGCTAACATTAGCCACCATGAGCTACTGGTCATACTAGAGCAAGTTAGGCTGAATTAAGCAGCAGAATATTATGTTTCCTATGAATTCAAGTTTTCATTTGCAAGAAGAAGAATGTATATTTTCCTCTGTCAAAATTACATAGTCTCGCTTGAAGTTTTATTGTTTAACATCTTTTATTTATACACCTCTATGTGATATCCAATATGTGTACTTTCAGTTACACAAACACAATTCCATGTGAGTACATGGCAGGCAGCAGGGGCACATTGATGAAACAAATAAGACAATTAAACAAACAATCCTCAAAGCTTCAAAGTTCCTTAAGATTTCCTTCATACTTCAGTTAATACAGCACAACAAATTATGTGAGAGCATTTCTATCATAACTACATATAGCAGATTATGAGGTTATTTCATATATCATTTTGATAAAAACATATTTACTAGCACATTACTGTTCAAAACATATTTACTTGTGTATTATAGCAAACATTCGGTATATAACATCCATATGGAAAAAGCTGTTTTGTCTGAGCATCTTACTTGTGACATGTTCTTGCTGCCTTGTTTTGCTTTTTTGTTTGCCAGGGGGTGAAACCTGCCAGCTACAGTAAAGTAAGCGACCCAGAAATTAAGGAGATAATTGGAGAATGTATCTGTCACAGATGCGAGGAAAGGTAAGTAGGCCAGGCATGGACAGTGTTTTTGGTTAAAGATGCATGTGGCATGTAGGTAGAGGTTGATCCTTACTTTAACGCTGCATTGTTTTGTTTCTGTTCCTGCAGTATGACGTTAATACCAGTATTTGGCTTCGACACAGTGTCTGTGTGTTGTGCAGCATTATGTTTTACTGCTGAAGTGACCTTTGTGGGGGTCAGTAGTTGGTGTTTTGTGTATTTCCTGCAGGTACTCCATCAAGGACCTCCTGAATCATGCATTCTTTGCAGAGGATACAGGCGTGAGGGTGGAGCTTAATGAAGAAGATGATGGGGAAAAAGTGTCCATCGCACTAAAACTGTGGGTCGAGGATCCTAAAAAGCTGAAGGGAAAGTACAAGGACACTGGTGCTATTGAATTTACCTTTGACTTGGTCAACGAGGTCCCAGAGGTTGTTGCCCAAGAAATGGTAAAAAAATATTCAGTTCAGACCATTTGGTGTTAACTTTATTAGTATTGTTTTTCACAGTGGCCCAAAACCAGGCTTATTAGATTTTCCAATGAAATTATCCTCTTTTCTTTTACTGATTTGGATGTTTCTGCACTTGTTCAACCATAGCTTTTGTTTACTGGTCAATGTGCACTCCACCAGCTTCCTGTTTATGTTGCATGATCCTGACTGGCAAGCAGATGTCAAAATCTATGATGTGTCAAACATAGCTCTAAATCAGTACACAAGGAATATTAAACTGCAGGTAACCATAGCAACAGTACATTAGCTTTGTGTAGTTGATTCTCATTGATAAAACAGATCCAATGGATCCGATGGATGGTGAACTTTTTTTTGCTTGTGATAATATGCCATGATATATGCACAATAATACATGATGAGGTTGCAGAGATGCCTTCCCCTCATAGGTTGTTTTATTATATCCAGACACCTAGTTGTGGGTTATCTCTCTATTTAATCCACTATGTAACTTGCAATAATTTAGTCCACTTCCACTTGGGGCAGTAACTCCCACTAATTTAATGTGATGGTCAGTGGTCATGTCTGTGATGATAGGCTTGAGTCATATACTGTATTGATTGAAACTAGAGCAAATCATCAGTTTATCTTTGCTCTATCGTGCAAACTTATGGATCTAGGAAATGGCAGTTCTATGGGGAGAATGTAACAAAGATTTATTGAATTATTGGGTAATCGAGCATCTTTCCTGTGCCTTGTAGGTGGAGTCAGGTTTTTTCCTGGATTGTGATGTGAAGGTAGTTGGGAAGTCAATCCGGGACCGCGTAGCTCTCATCAAATGGAGGAGGGAGCGGACTGTCTCATCAGAAAATGGCGAGGTAGCTGTGAAGAAGACACAGCCAAACCTTCTGCAGGTGCCTGGCACTGGTGTACCACAGGGAACTACATTAGCAACAACAGATTATGAAGACCAGGAGGTGGAGCAGCAGACCCTGATCTGTACCGTGCCCACTACCACATGTGAGAATCTCCAATTAGAAGCACATATGAACATATCGTATGTCATGTAACCAAATCCTACCTTTGTCAGATTTCACCAGGGTGAATGGTTCAATTTTTTTTGTGAATGTAAGAGAGATATAGAGCAAAGGGACTACGGCATGTGAATAACACCTATTAGTCAGCAATGAGGCATCATCACCCAGCTTTTCAATTTTAATGAGACACTACTTCACTGCCTCCTTCTTTCCCTCCTGTCCTTCCTCACTGTTTGTTCTTCCTGCAGAGGGCATTGGGTTGAATTCTAATGTTTTATACACTCTATCATTACAGCCGACGGTGGAGTGACCTCCACCATGCAATTAGACGATCTAAACAATCAGCAAAACGGCTCCTACCAGTCCCTTCCAGAGCCCATTTCCACAGCTCAGATGGTCTACAGTCCTCCAGACCCTCAGCTGCACCAGGGCGCCTACCAGCAAGCCACAGCACAGGCCTCACATGACAACTACACTCAAGCATCCACGCAATTACACCAGGGAGCCTACCAACAAACCACAGGTCAGCTGCATCCTGGGGCCTGTCAACAACCTGCAGCACAACTGCACCAGGGGTCTTATCAGTCTCAAACAGTGAGTGCATACATTTATTTTTCTTATGTTGTCTTTCTTTAAATTTTCAGTTTTCTTGTTTTTCTGAAATAACAAAATGTTTATTTTCCTTTTTTTGGGGGGGAATGATATCTCAGCGTCACTACAGTGATCCCTTTGTAGGCCAAGACAACCTGCTCGTCACTGAGAACTCTGTGTCTTTTAGGCGTGGAAGCACCTCCCTGGTTGAGATGTTACGATGTAGGACCCACTCTCTCACTACCATAATGAATCCAAGCCCCTGTCTGTGTACCTCACAGCATCTGACTTCAACAAATAGCACAGAGAACTTAATGCATGCCACAGACTACCTATCCTCTGACTCTGCTCAGAATCGTTCAATGCCATCTCCTCTATTGGCCCACCATCAGCACTCTCATCATCATCATGACTCAGTAAGTCATTTAAATTCCTCTCTTCTTCCCCCGAATTTGCAACATCCCTCAGAGCTCCGCCTGAGTGTCCCACACAATCCACAGCCCCACCGCCACTGCAAGGCTTGCATGTCTCTCCTCCTGAGGGGCAGGACAAAGGGAGGCAGATCTTTGGGACACACACGTGTACGCTCTTTCTCTACATGTCCCCAGTTTACTCCAGGCTCTAAGCCAGGCTCACCCCCATCTCCTCATCAGGCACGGTCTCCTTCAGTCACTCTACTTTCCCTTTTGACTTCACCCTCTTCCTCTTCGTCATCAGCGAATAGTTATTCAACCCTGGTGACATCACCTTCACATCCTTCCCCTGTTGTGCTCCGAAGGAGTTTGTATGAAGGTGGAGATCTCACCCTTCTTAATCACTGTCTGCATCATATCGTCAGCCGCAGAACAAGTTCCCCTTCTCTCTTGGAGAGGGGAGGCATCTGTCTCATGCACGACTATGAGTATGGGGGGACTAGCTCCTCAGTAGCAGAGCACATAGACAAGAGCCTGGATGTTCCACTCATCTCGAGCCCAAATCCGGAAAGGAAGCTGCTGTTGTCACCGCATGACAACAAAGGCAGACCAGATCCACTGGTAGGTTAGAGAAGGAGGTTTCATGTAGGCTAAATACTGCCATAGCAGTAGCCTGCTGTATTTTTATGATCCTGCCAGCTGCTTCTCTCCTCTGGCTTTTCCATAATGATTGCAAAATGCAACAACCAGTTTCTGCTCCTGCTTAATCCACAATAAAGGTTTTACTTCTGGTAATAACGCACAAAATCAATGTGCTAGCCCAGTGTATGGCATTAAACATTATGAGTGGCTAACAATAGACTAATACTGAAACTTCACTTTTCTGTTTCAGTTTTGATTATGGAACCTTGGCAGCCACTAAAAAGTATCCCTTTCTACTCTGATTACCCCTGCTTTGATCATTTTAATCTTGAGCTTGATTTTGTCGCAGCAAAAATAAAAACATAAGCTTTTGTTACATCATGAGTCATAATACATTTTCCAGTAAATGTGGTGTCATTTATGTGTGTCTGACAGACAGTTTCTGCTCCAGCTACGCCAGCCTCTACTGCGCACCCAAGTAGACAGACAGCACAGAGCTTCCCAGCTGCAGCCACTCTACAGACGCAGCTTACTGCCCAACCCAGCCAGGAGCAGGTACTGCATGCACCCAACTGCGACAGGCCCTGGCAACAGCCGTAGTGAGACACAGGGAAAATTTGGCTGGAAAACTTAACAAGTAATATACTGCAGCCCATGCAGAACTGTCTGACAAAGTCACTTAAATATATGTCTCTTTGGATTGTTGGATGATCTAATGTGACTGACTGAATGCTTCAAAGTTGGTCTATGTCCTCTTAGCATCCAAAATTGCTAATTCTATAGTGGGCATTTAATGTCAGCTTAAGACATATTAATATAAGACTATTCCACTGATTTAGCACTGCACAGATTTAAGATGGACAAACAAGGATCAAAATCAATGCAGCAGAACTAGAGATATTGTCCTTTTTATTCAAGTATTCATCTTTCTTGTCTACATTACCCACTGTGCAACTCAACTTGTTTAACTCAATTGCACAGATTTGGGAGTGTTCTGTTTGTAGAGCTAATGTAGCCTCAAGGAGGGATGAGGAGCGGTCTACAGAGGTCGAGTAACCTCACTTCTTTCTAACTCCACAGTCTCAGTTTTCTTTACATCTTCAAACATGTAGTCTTCAGCCCCAACCAACGCTATTGATCAGACTTTGCATGAGGGCAACTCTCTCAGAAGGCACAAAAGCCATATCTGTTTACATATACAGTAGTATTCTCAAAGACTTGTAAACTGACTTTGAAGTGTGAAAGCAGTGGAGTTCTTCTATAAATTATGCAAAGTCAGCCAAAAATAAAGTAATGTGTAATTTCGTGACACCAGCTGTCTCAAAACACAATTTTTGTAATCTGATGTCCTTTTTTAAATGCTTCACCATTTATATATATAAATATACATGTAAAGCCTGTGTGTGTTTGTGTGTGTGTGTGTGTGTGTGTGTGTGTGTGTGTGTGTGTGTGTGTGTGTGTGTGTGTGTGTGTGGGCGTGCGTGCGTGCGTGTGTGCGTGCGTGTGTCCTTCTTTTAGTGCCATGTCCAACCAGCTGGTGTCCTGCACCAGGTAGAGACATCATTTCTTCTATATTACTGTGGTCATACACCGCAAACCACACAAAACAATTGACTCACCAGCCATGCAGCTCACTTTAACACAAGTGGAGCTTTTAGGGCAGATTGTATTGTCAGTTTAATTCAGAATTAGTCTGCGTTCACATCACAGTGAAAGTTTAAAAAAATATATGTTTGATTTCCTTCCTTAGCTGTTATCTGCTGACCAGCCTTCACCTCACCTGAGTCCTCCTGACTTATCTACCAGTTTTTCACAGTCAGTCTCCAGTGCTCCTCCTCCACTCCCGCCTCTGCAGATCAGCACACAGGTGCGTTACTTTAGAAAGACAGGATCAAACAAACGGTAGAGACAGAGTTTGGTTTAAACACCCTGCAAACTTTAATGTAGGTTACAGGGTTGAGTAATACATAAAGGGCCTGTGTGACTGTGATTTCTATAGACTGGTTGTCTTTGTTCATTTTATATCATTTTCCCCTTTGTTTCCCAGTTTCCCCCACCCCATCTTGTTGGTCAAACAGGGGGCCACAAGCCCCCTCCCTTCTCCCCAGTTCCTCTGCCATCTGCCTACAGCAGCAGTATCCCTCCTTTATCTAGCTCATACTACTCACCTTCTACCCACCATCCCACCCTTCCTCTAATTCCTCATGCTGCCTTGCCCTCCATGCCTACTCTTGGCACACCTCAGACCCCTATGTCCACACCTCAGCACGTGCCCAGTGTGGCACTCCCTGCTCCACTTCTTGCCATGGCCATGTCTTTTACTGTGCCACAGCAGCAGGGCGGCCCAACCACCTCTCAGCCAAACATTGTTAGCTTCCATTCCACCCATCCCTTACCTCTCTCCCAGGTACAACCCACCCCATACCCTGCCCCCCACCCTGATCAGGAACTGGCTGAGCAGCCTGTCCAGGTGAATATTTGACTCAGTTCTCACTGTAAGCTGGAAATACTAAGGTGGCATTGTGTCTAAACCTTTGATGCAATGCATGCAGGGCATGCATTTGGAGATTTAGAAGTGAAATGAAACTAATGAACAATTCCTTAAATGTGCTATTTTTTTCCAGGTACAGACAATTGCTCCACAGGGGAATTTGGGAGATGTTCAGCTTTTGGCTGCAGTTCACTCTGTCCTACCTGCTGTTCCTCTCTGGGGAAGTGGAGTGAATACAGAAACTACTGCACCTGGAACTGTAGCTCATACAGTTCTAGCCTCAGCCCCAGTCTCTATCTCAGCTGCTGTGCAAGTTGAAACTCAAGCCCCAGCACAAACTCCAGCTTTAGCCCAAGCACAAAAGCAAGCATCGGGCCTGGTGTCAACTCCAGCTTCAACTCTTGTTCCAGCCTCTGCGTCGGCCCAAGTTCAAGCATCAGTCTCTGCATCAGGTTCCACCTTTGAACTTCCAAAAGTCTCATCTACAAACTCAGATGCATCTTTAGTCGTTGGTAATCCCCAACTCTCAGTCCCAGGTTTGGTCTCTGCCCCAATCTCTGCGATGCTGCCAGCCCAAGCTCCAGCGGCAGGCCCTGCTCTTGCATCAGCTCCTGTTGCAGTTTCAGTCCCAGCTCCAGCTCTGCATCCTGCTGGCATCCAGACAGCAGTCTCAATGTCTGAGTGTGCCAGCCTGGCCACAACTCAGCAAAACCTTGAGACAACATCTGCATTTAGCACCCTACAGCAAGAGCCCTGTGTAGAGGTAGGGATAAAGACAAAGTGAGAGCATATGTCATCCTGAAATATTTAGCTCTATTGTATATGCGCATTCTTGAAAACTTTGTTGATTGAACATTTTACTAACTTACCAAGAAAAAGTGAATGCAAACTAAATGAGTCTATCAACTTATAGTAACATCACATTCACGCGACCACCTTATCTTTACACCTTTCTGTTTATCACTAAAATGATCTTCAATGTCAAAAACTAGGCACACATTAACATTAATCCTATATTATGTTATATAGCCCTGCAGTGAACTTTTCCAAGAACTCCGAACTGTTTTCCACCTGCCTATTTTTCTATCTTCAGGATGTGGCTCAGGAGAAACCAGTATCATTACCCAGCCATGCCTATGACAGGTGTGTGTCCATTTTATACTTCTTTATAGCACTTCTCTTTGTAACAGTGAGTAATGAAACTACAAGCAGGTCACTACAATAATATTTTTAACTTTTCTTTTTAGTCTTAACTCTGATGTGGCATCTGGTAAGGAAACAAGTGACGGCTATGACAGCTTGGCTAGTGGAGGAAAAGGGGATGGAAAACCTAGGAAACACCATCGCAAGTCTGCCCGTACGCGCTCTCGGCAAGAAAAGACTAGCAAACCCAAACTGAGCATGCTCAACGTGAGTCACAGTATCATTTATGACAAAGTTAACACTTTCTTAAAATACTCTTGATTCTAAAGTGCGGTCCCTGCCCCAAAGGTTTGCAACACAGGTGATAAAATGGTTGAATGTCAGCTGGAGACTCACAATCACAAAACGGTGACATTCAAATTTGATCTGGATGGAGATGCTCCAGAGGAAATTGCCACTTACATGGTCAGTTCAACCATAGACTTTATCTGTTGGTTATATTTGTGCTTCCACATTTTTTTCTCTTGTGGTATTGTTTAACATCATTAAAACTGTATGGCTACAGGTAGAGAATGGCTTCATCCTACTATTAGAGAAAGAGGTCTTCATTGACCAGCTAAAGGATATTATGGATAAAGCTGAAGACATGCTGAATGAAGACGTTGAGGGTGAGAGGATGTCCACCTTGAGTTGTAGTCCCCAGCAATGCCAAATTTTTGAAGGGCAAATAGGAGAGGTAAGAAGGGGTTAGCAATGATTCACCGATACACACATTTGTAAATAAATATAGACATGTCATACTCATAGACATGGACAGAGAGAAATAAATGCAGAGTAGCAAAAGATGTATCATATTGACTTAGCTCATATCTGTCTGTCTTTCTATAGAGTCCACAGCCTGGAGCACCTCAGCCTGTCTATCAGCAGAATGGTAAAATGGTTCATACATCTAAGCTTTATACATTGTATGTTAGTCATATTTACTTGGAAGCACACATTTTTTAATTGTTTGAAATCTTTGTTTGCAGTTCTTCATACAGGAAAGAGATGGTTCATAATCTGCCCTGTAGAAGAGACTCCCACATCCAGCCAGGAGACTCCGTCTGATGGCACAACTACACAGTCTCCTGGGAGTTCAACCACCACCCAGCCTGCTGACAGTGGCACTGCAAGGCCATCTGTATCAAGAGGTGACTTTGTTTCTGCTGAGCAATTTCAGCATAAAATCTGACCGCTTCATGGAGCAATAGCACTATCTTGTGGTAACTGAAGGAAAGACATCCTACAGTAGAGTACACCTATTATGGACAACTGATGAAAGTTGGTATATTGTCTTTTATCATTTCTCTCATCTAAATGTTTTTCTCCCACAGAAGATGGGTCATCCTCTACAATGTCTGGTGGAAGTGGAGGCTTCACCTATGACGTGTATGGATTCTGTAGCCCTCCAATCATGTCTAACACAGACCCTCTTACACTCTTGGCCACTCTGTCTCCCCCTGTGTCTGCTCCCCCAACCCTTCAGTCTGTAACATCAGTGGAGCCTGTTGGCAGCTCATTACAGCCCAGTGTACATCAAGCCCAGCCAGCCAGAGCTCAAGCTTTGCCTCCGTCATCCCCACATACCTCTTTCCAAATGGATGAGTCACAGGGATCCCCTTTGGGCTCCATCTCCCCCACCCATGCCGCTCAGCAGATGTCAGACTTTACATGTCCTGTTTCTATAGCGGAGGAAGTGCCCTGCTGCCCTCTGGTCATGCCCCTGTCTCTGGATGTGAGCTGTTCACAGGGTGGGTCTCCCCTCACTCCTCTTCCACTCCAGGAAGCAAGTTCAACCAAAGAGCCTCTGTCTGTCTCTTACGCCTCTGCAGCGCGGAGCGAACGCCCTCAGCAGCCTGTGGTGCTCCACCAGCCGTTTTCCAGTGTTGGAGGGACCAAAGTGTCCTCACTACCCCAGAGCCCAGCACCCTCCCAGCACGGTGTAGGGCCTGGTGAATCAGACGGTGAAGGACGGCTGAGCCGCGGGGGCTTTGTGGACAGCACCATAAAAACACTAGATGAAAAACTGAGGAACTTGCTCTACCAGGAATATGCTCCCATGTATCCATCCGGCAGTGCTGCAGAGACACCAGGCTCTGGCACTGAGTACATTCAGTCTCCTCCTGGTCCAGACAGTGCCACAGGAGGGTCAGGAAACACGACCCCAGGGCCTATGGGGGAGGGACGCTACAGGGCAGGAGAACAGCTGGTAAGTACACTAAACAATAAACCCAAGCAGTAACTTTTTAAATGCATTACTGATGTACACAAACCTTTTACAAGAGGAGAAAATGTTAATAATTTATATTTACTTGTTGCTGAGCGTTAGTGTGTAAAATATCTGTATAAGTTTACATAATGCAATAACATAATGCAATGTATTAGAATTATCTACTGGCATGTATGGAGGAACCTCACATATACCGTATTTTTGCAATATCTTGCTATAAATTGTATTTCTCTTTATATTCAGATATATGTCTGAATGCTACAGTACAATGTATTCCAAATATTTTCTTATATGATGTTGGTATATTCCTGAATACATTCCAAATAGTTTAGTAACTACATTCCAGTTATATATATTTATATGTGTGTGTGTGTGTGTGTGTGTGTGTGTGTGTGTGTGTGTGTGTGTGTGTGTGTATACATTCCTTTTGCATGAGGCTTTTGAGTTACTTCTTTGACACAAGCTGATATTCCATCAGAAGTATGCAGTGAGAGTGTATTATCAGCAATCACAACCCTTTAAGGAAATATTAAAAGTAATGTAAACAGTTATTAATGGTTTATGTTAAAGTCTTTTCATTTCTCTTATTTTGTTCATCTCTTATCCTGTCATCTAATTTAGCCTCAAATTCCAGAGAGAATGGATAGTTTGAGCACCCTCAGTGACTCAGCTGTGTGTGGTAAGTGCAGCACTCTCTAATCAATCTAACAAGACTGGCATCATTAACTTCTGACCAAATGTATGTGTGACTGTTAGTTCATTACTGCTGTGCCACAGTGTTCACTGTTGTGAAAATGTTCATGCAGCTTCCCTGTCAAGAAGGCACGTTCCTCACTCTGCTTCCTGTTCTGGGACAAGAGGCCGATTCAAGGTACAAAGAGGGATTTTTCTTCACATTTAAGGGCAAAGTAGAATAAAGTCTAATTGTCTTTCATATTAGTTCAACTGCATTTGTTATGACCTATTCTTTGCTTTTTGGCAGATAATCTCTGTTCCTCCTGAAGTGGCCAACAGACGCGATGTGAAGCAAAGGAGCTGGAGCAGCGCTGCCTCACCAGCGCACCCTGCAGGTTACAGTGGGGACCATATTCAGGTGGAGGCCATGACAGCCTCCACCACAATTGGCCGTTTCTCTGTGATTAGCACTGAAGACGACATTACACAGAGGACACGTTGCAGCCGCTACTCTGCCCCACCTGATTTCTACCTGGATACGCCCCCTTCCACAGCCAAGCGGGGCTCCCTGCCTCGTGCCCTCACCTCAAATTCTGTCCCTGTGGACATCACCGTCCATGCTCGTTTCCTTTCCTCTGACTCTGGAGCTGAGAGCAGCCCAGCAAAGCTGGCTCCTGCCACCCCATCTCAACATACTCGCTCTGAGCGTAGAGGAAGTGACCTCATGAAGAGGGCAGTGGCCTTCCTCCGTCGTTCGGGGCGCAGCAGCAGTGTACAGAGCTCTGACTCTCCAAGTAGGCATGGAGGTGTGCACGGCTCGGCCTATGCCAGCAGTGATAATGATTCAGAAATGGAGGACTCGGACATGAAGAAAGAACTACAGAGACTCAGGGAGAAGTAAGCATTGCACTTAGTTTACTTTTTGTCTTATCAAATTCTTTACATGAAAATGTTTTATCAATTAGGTTGTAAGTGACCAGTATATTTCTTCCATCCCCTCAGACACTTGAGGGAGATCTCTGAGCTGCAGGCGCATCAGCGGGGGGAAGTGGAGCTGCTATATCACCGACTTGGCAAAGCCCCTCCTCCTGCCCTGGGCCTCTCACACATTGCACCACCTGCAGGTCGTAGAAAGAGGTCCAGCAAGCACAGGTTGAAGCCTGGCAAACTTCTCAGTCCTCTGGTTCAACAATTTAGAAATGTCAAAACCAAAACTAGTGACTCCAGCAGATCCAGTGAGAACCAGTTCAGAATCTTCAGTATACAAGCTGAATAATCTACAGCAAGAGTAAAGAGTATGTTATTCTCATGTTTGTTTGTGTGTTTGTATCCATCCGCTTGTATTTCTCTTAGCAGCTACAGGCACAAGTGAGCCTGCAGTAAGTTTAAATGGGTCTCCAGCCAAAGGGTCTTTCCCCACTCATGGCAGGGCACGTTCATGCACCAGCCACCTTCCCAGCTCAACCTCAGAGCCTGTGCAGACTCAGCCCTGTTCCCTCAAGGGCTCCTTGTCCTCTGATAATATTTACGCTGGGCTCCATGGAGAGGGCACTGGCACGCAAGCTCCACCTGGACAAGGTGAACCCCACAACACACAATAGAATCCAGTAGCTTGGATAGACCTTCACGAGACAATGAATAAACTTGTCTGCTGTGTTTGTTGAATAGAGTTCGGTATTTCAATATGTGCTCTTCTTACTCCTGTGTCTTCTTCCCTCTTTGGCTGTACTCAACAGGCTGGTCTAATTACCCTCAACCATCTGAGAGAGTGACCTATAAGTCGAGTAGCAAGCCACGAGCTAGATTTCTCAGTGGGCCTGTGTCTTTGTCTATCTGTTTGTATCAAATCTCTTCCCGCATAGCTTCACTTTTTGTTTTCCATATTTTCTGTTTCTCTACGTTTAGCTCATTGGTATCTTTTTATATATTTGCCAAATTGTTCCACAGTGCTGCTCCTCGTTGACTCTCCTTTCCGTGTCACTATCGCTTGTCTTTATGTTTTGTATTTTTTCTTGCACTGAAAGATATTGTTGTTTATTCAAACCCTTTAAGACTGAAATGTGTTGATGATTAAATGTGTTTAAATGAAAGCTTATTTTAACCCTATTCCAAATGTGAAATGTACACATGCATTAGAATTATCTGTCAACAAAAGAAAGAACACCAAGAGTACATTGTTTCAGAAGTCTGAGGTTTGGATAAGCAAGATTCAGCTTAATAGTAATGGCTATTATCACGCAGTTCATCTCCGCTCTACCAATGTTTTGTGTTATTTATCCACCCTGGTATATATATATTTATTGATATCCACCTTGTAGAACCAAGCAATGAACGCCTGCATGGCCAGATGCATCCCATTAAATTTCTAATCTGTCATTTTTTTTATCCTCTCTCTCCTCTTTCTTATCTCTGTCTCTCTGTCTTCCTATCTGCTGTACTTCACCATCACATCACACTGCACTTTGCTATGGCCCTCATCAGGGCAACCTGCATGATTTTTCTTTTAAGACTGTTTTGTTTAAGGATTACTTTGTTTATCTGTTGTAAATTTAATTTTAGTTTGTTTCTTTGATTTGTTTCACTATTCAGCAGCTTTGTTTTGCATTGCACACTGTTTTTACACATTATTACCTGCTAATAGGAATGACATTTTGTGTAAAGTCTGCTTTGTCTCATAGGGGCAACACTAAAGCGACTATGTCTTGGCAAAGAGCGTGGCCACAGTATGTAGATTTACTTTGTCTCACTTAAAATTAATTACAATTAATTAAATTAATACACAAAATCCTGTTGTGTATACCAGTTTAATAAACATGGTGTGTGTGTGTGTGTGTGTGTGTGTGTGTGTGTGTGTGTGTGTGTGTGTGTGTGTGTGTGTGTGTGTGTGTGTGTGTGTGTCAATTTCAGGGTCTGGAGCCGGACCAGGGGCTTTCAATCAATCACAGCAGCCACCTACTGGTGCCACACCTCCTCCTCATCGGCCAGTTATTGGACTGGCCCAAGCTCAAGCCAATAACAGCAACAATAAGAGAGGCACCAACACTGGCCCATCCATGAGTGTCAATGAAATCAATCTGCCGGAAGACTTGCAACGGCTGATGGAGGACTGGGCCCAGGAGGTTCTTATAGTCACCCACAGACCGCGAACTAACTCTCTGAGTATCAGTGGACAGCAGCTTTGGGATCAGATGGTGCCTCGAACACATGGGCAACTTGCTACTGCTGCAGATGTGAGTTTTGTTTTAACACAATGAATCATGTTTCTGGCACAGCAGAATAATGGAAACATATCCTAAACAATCTATCTGATTATAAAAAATGTGTAGTGGATGGATTAAAAAAGACACAATGTTGTAAATAATTAAATGCATATTGATTAATTCCAACAGTTTTCCATAATTTTGCATATATCTGCACTGTTTAAATAATGAGTCATTCATCCTTGCAGGGATTCCAGATCAGGACAAAACAATAGGCAATTTAAGATTGACTAGAATTAAATAAAATGACAAATTAAAAGAATTAGAATGAACACATGTGACTAAAATACTCAAAATTCCTTGAAATAAGTAATCAGTAATTCCCAACCCTTTTAGTTTGTGACCTCGTAAAGCAAAGCAATGTCTGCTTGTGATCCTTTGTCACAGGTTAAATAAATTCAAGTTGTGGCCAGTACAACCAGGGAGTCATTTTTTACTCTTTTTTTTATTTCAATAGTCCTGAAGAAGTAAAATTAGCCAGTAATTTCTAAGAGAACAAAAATAAGACTCAACAGCCATGCCAGACTTTGTGAGCCTTTTCTTAGGCACAACAGTACTTTAACAGTTTATCCTGAGAGGGAAATGAATGTGTGTACCAAATTTCTTGCAATCAATCAAGTAGTTAGATACATTATTAAAGGCATTTCAATTGAAACCATGAATGTGAACAAACATTAGTAGGGTTTACCCTCTGGGTGCCATGAATGTCCATAGCAAATTTTGTGCCGATCCATGGAGATCCATCCATATCTAAAATCTTGACCTGATGGCAGGGTTACAGGAAAGGTCAGGGGATTACCTGATGTAGTACTCGGAAACTCAGAGGATCACCAAAGTAAGCTGGATTCATCCTCTTGGGAACATGAATTTCTTGTACAGAATATCATGAATTCCTGTACAACATTTAATTCAGTCTGGTCCAAAGCGTCAAACTGACCTACTCATGGTCAGACAGACCAACATTGCATCTGAAGAGCCATTCCAAAGCAGGGCTAAAAAGCAGAGATCTGGGGACAGTGTAGAATATAAGCATACCATTATGTGGCAGAAATACAGTACTTTTTCCTGTTTCCCTCCTCCATTAATCTTCTCTGGACCTCTAAAATTGATGTTATAATAATAATAATTATAATAATAATAATAATGCATATTATTTGTATAGCGCTTTTTTTGGTACTCAAAGACGCTTTACAGAAGCACATGTAAAAAAACAGTGAACAATGAATTAAAATAAATATAAAAACTATAAAGTACACGTAAAATGAAATAACACAATAAAACACTTGACGCAGGCATTAATCATACATTAAAAGCAATTCTAAAGAGGTGGGTTTTGAGCAGTGATTTGAATGTGGGCAGGTCGGTACAGTCACGGATATGAATGGGGAGCGAGTTCCAGAGGGAGGGGGCAGCAATAGAGAAGGCTCTGTCACCCCAGGTCCGGTGCTTGGTACGGGGGGGGGGGGGGGGGGGGGGGGCAGGAGGTTGGCGTCAGCAGAGCGGAGGTTGCAGGAAGGTTTTTGGCGGTGGAGTAGGGCAGTGAGATAGGAGGGGGCCTGGCTATGGAGAGTTTTGTGGGTGAGAAGAAGGACTTTGAAGTGGATGCGTTGTGGTACAGGGAGCCAGTGGAGATTACGAAGGACGGGGGTGATGTGGTCATAGGAATGGGTGTGGGTGAGCAGGCGGGCAGCTGAGTTCTGTATGTACTGGAGTTTATTGATGATTTTGGATGGTGAGCCATAAAGAATACTGTTGCAGTAGTCGAGTCTGGATGTGATGAAGGCGTGGATGAGGGTTTCAGCGGCGGAGAAGGAGAGTGATGGACGGAGACAAGCAATGTTTTTGAGGTGGAAAAATGCAGTCCTTGTGATATGGTTGATGTGGCTTTCAAAGGAGAGGTTACTGTCAAGAATAATTCCGAGGTTGTGGATGTGTGAGGAGGGGGACAAAGTAGAAGTGTCAGTGGTGAGGTGGAAGTAATGGGTAGTATTGATAAGGGATTTGGGACCGATGATAATGATGTCTGATTTGTCGCAGTTCAGTTTGAGAAAGTTGGCTTGCATCCATGATTTTATTTCAGTGAGGGAGTTGGTGAGAGTGGAGTGTGTTGTGGTGGTGATGGATTTGGTGGAGATGTAGAGCTGGACGTCATCAGCGTAGCAGTGGAAATGGAGGCCGTGACGACGGATGATGTTGCCGAGGGGGAGCATATAGAGGATGAAGAGGAGAGGACCAAGCACCGAACCCTGGGGGACACCTTGGAGCACAGGAGCGGTGGAAGAGGTGCAGTTATTGATGTTGATGAACTGTTGTCTGTCTGTGAGGTAAGACCTTAACCAGCAGAGGGCGGGGCCAGTGATGTTGAGGGAGGAGTCCAGACGGGAAAGAAGTGAGGTTGTTATAGATAGGGTCTATTTTAACTTGGAAAGTCAACAAGGCGTTGCATTTGTTGACTGTGAAGGAGTTGGAGATATTGTCGCTGGGTTTGAGCAGTTTGTTTATTGTAGAGAAGAGAGCCTTGGGATTGGAGGAGCCAGAGTGTATGAGGTTTGAGTAGTAGGTGGACCGGGCGGTGTTGAGAGCATCTTTGTATTGGTGAAGGTAATCTGTGTAGGCTTGGTGGTGGACTGTTAGACCAGTTGTCTTGCTGAATCGTTTAAGCTGACGCTTGCGGGATTTCATATGGTGGAGTTCAGCGGTGTATCAGGGAGCTGAATGTGTGAAGGTGACAGATTTGGTTCTGATGGGAGCAAGCTGATCAAGACAGGAGGTGAGCGTGTGGTTATTTTGCAACTTTTTGTTAGGGCCCTGACCCCCAGATTAGAAACCACTGAATTAAATCATGCTCTGTCACATCAGAGCAGTCAGCAATACAATACAACACACACATAATGAATTTCACCCTCTGCCAATCTGTCGTGAGATGAACCTCTTAATACATGTTAGCACATACTCACAACTGTTTAATTTCAATACTAGAGCTTTGTGTAAATACCTAAATATGCTAATTAGGTGTGTTGCATACATGTAGTTTATTATTGTCGTAAAGTTAGATATCTCTTCCAACTCTTTAGGTATCATCATGGATAGCCACAGGTTCAGAAGGCTGCAGTTTTCCTCTGACGTGGCCTGACAGCTCTGCCTCAACAATGATGAACAGCCCCTCCACAGGACCCCATCCCAGTTATCACTCTCCTGCTCGTTTCAGGGCCTTGTCCTCACCTATCTCCATTAACCACTGGCCTGGGTTGCTCTTCCCCTTTCCTTCAGGAGTCTTTGCCTTTCCTGCTGTGCCCTTAGCCCAGGATGCTCCCAGCCCCATTCCAGCTCCATCATATCAGCCACCCCACCCAAAAGCGAGGACTCTCTAACCTTAGTAGCATTTTGTCTTCCAACTCTGTTACCAAAAACAAATCTCATTGTGGTCAAACTTATGTGCATATACTGTATATATTTAACCAGCATGTATGTAACCATATGTACATACTCGTCTCTGTTAATGAGTTTTATGTTATTTGTTTCATTTGCATCAACATACCTCATATCTATATTACAGTACATTATCCTCGAATGCAGTGTAATGGTAGTAGTACATTAAAAGATGTATAATTAGCCCATTCAGGCTTTAAAATGCTGATTTTTGTCACTGCTTATGTATGAATCTTACCTCTCATTGAATGTACATAATGTACTGTTCATCCATGCAGTGTTTATATAAATAGTTAACATTTGTGTTGCTCAAATCACTCCTATATATAAGCTGCCGTGTGTATATATGAATTATTGTTAGTCTGTACATAGCTCCTGTGTTTGTACAGATAACATTAGATAATCCATAGGTTGGTGCTGCAGTTATGTGTCTTAATGCAACACCTTATTAGCCACCATCATGCCGTCACTGTGAAAACTTGACATCCTGGTCACTAGGATCGGTTGCTTTACTCTGCTGTCTTAGTCGAAGGATAGGTTTCATTCCTCATTGATGATGAAATGCTTCCAGCACAAGCGCTTGAAATATCCTTAAGAGATTTGAATGAACTTGAACTTTATCTTCAGGTGGAAAAAAACACATGTGAGAGTGCCTTTAATTGCAGTATCAGTTTTCTGAAGAAAAACATTTAGATTCAAAGCAGACACTAGTTGTTCTATTTATGCTTTCACCTTCAAAGGTTAATTATGTGATTTGAATAATGAATGTGGATTCAAACATATTTAATTTAGCAAGAAAACATAATTAAACACTATAATCCGATTATATCGCAGTACATAAAATATCACAGATTGTGTCTGTGAATGTTCTCATTCGTCCAGATCTTAGTTATCTCTGGGCAATTGAATCGAAAGCAACTGGACTTGTTATACGTCTATGAAGACGTTTCACCTCTTATCCACGGGGCTTCATCAGTTCTTGTGTTGGCCTCACATGACTCCAACGACTGTTGAATGGAGCATTACCCGAGCCACTTGCCTGGCCTTGTGAACACCTCCAAAGAGGTTAAATACCTGGGTTTCTCCACCAGTTAGTCAGACTAGCTCAGACTGGTCAGTAACGCAAGAACTGATGAAGCCACGTGGCTTCATCAGTTCTCAAGAGGCGAAACGTCTTCATAGATTATAACAAGTCCAGTTGCTTTCGATTCAATTGCCCAGAGATCACAGATTGTAACAGAAAATCCCCAAAAAATCAAAAGGTTATATTCTACAGTATACATTTACTGTAGGATTTTTCCTTGTTCACTGAAGTCATTTTCTTATGAGATTGCTCCACCACCTGCACCACAGCCTGCATGAATGAACTGTTATTCTGAATGTGCACAGGTCGATGTGGTGAGTTTCGGGAGGATGTTGTTAACAAACTGGCATCGAAACCATACGAAAAGGAGGGCTGAAGGACTCAACATATGAGTCAAAATCATAATCATCCCATACCTCTACTAATGCAGTCTGTAGCTTTACATATTGTTGCCTTTGTGGGTTTTAAGAGATTACTGTGTGGTTGGTTGTTTGGTAAATGTCAACGACATGGTGACGTAAGAGACGCACAAAGAATGTGAATTATTGAAAAGCAACAACTGTTTGACATGTTATTTGTATAATGCATAGGTTTTTCTAAGCTGTGTTTATTAGATGCTGGCCTTGAAATGTCATTTGGCTCATGAAGCAAATTGTATGTATTATGGCTGACTTAATTCAAAGATCTACAACAAATATCACACCATCACAGTTTCACTTGTTTTGATAGTACAACCTCAAAGACAACACTTTTGCTTTCATGATGAATTCTGGAAAAACAAATCAATGATTTAGTCAAGAAATAGTATGGTGAGTCAGACATTTCTTCCAACCAGAGAGAGCCATTATGTTTGCAGCATGTGTTGACGGCTGACTGACATGAACAAAAGAGTTGTTTTGATTTCTCTGTGGTTCCTCTGATCCCCAACTTGTACTGTAGCATCTTCAATTTCCTGTTACAATTAAAGGGGTACCCTACTGATTTAGTGTTGCACTTCAATACAGTTTGGTGACAGATTAAGAAAAGAAAGGTCAAAATCAATGCAGAGGCCCACTCAGTTTTAGTCCCTAGCATTGGTCAAGCTCCAGAAACACTGGGAACAAAATTTCTTTAAGGTTATTTTTTCAAAAATTCTTGAGAAGGCATTAAATAATAGTTTTCACAGACTGAGTAGTACTCCTGAAGACAGAACGAATACATTCATTTTCGCTTGAAACCGTGAATTCATGGACTTGTTTATTTCCTACAGGTTCCCCTTCCATGTTTCACAGTGTGACCCTATTTTGATATAAATTGAATATTTGTTTAAAGGCAGAATATCTTCCATGACATGTCGATGTTTTTCTTCTCTCTGTATAACATCGCCTATTTAGCTATTTTCATCCTGCTTTACACAGTGACTCCTGTCTTAGATCTATTCGATGCTTGCAATGAAAGCTAGGTGTATGATTGCTTTTGCCTGCTGTACCACCCCCACCCCCACCTTCCTGACCTGATCAGAAGTACTCTTTCACAAAAGCTGTACATACTTGAAGACAGAACGAATAAATTCATTTTCGCTTGACACTGTGAGTTCATGTACTTGTTTTTTCCCCACATTGAATGTTGAATATGTAATGACAACTCGTCATATCTATCACTTGAAACCAATGTTGGTTGAAAAGCTTTCAACTGGGCAGGCCAAAGTCAAGGGTAAAACTTTGTAAAGTTTGATTGGAATTTTTGACCTTTCATCCAGTAATTTCTGTTAGCTGTGTGGTTCCTGGTAGAGGAGAAACATACAAAATGTGTGTGTAAGTGTGTGTGCTTTGTGTGTGTTTGTGCACGTATACAAGTGAGAGGTTTGTTTAAAGAGGAGAGAGAGAGAAAGCGAGAGAGAAAGAAAGAGAGAGCGAGAGAGGGAGAGAGAGAGAGAGGGAGAGAGAGAGAGAGAGTTCCCTGCCCTTTATAAAACGGTGCACCCATTAATTCTGCCTCTGTCTGTCTGAGTTTAAAAGACAGTTTCAGCTGCCAGAATTTCACTCTGGTGGGAGCCATCATGGAGAGAGCTGTGGTGCAAATCACCCTCTTTGGGCTGCTGCTGGCTTTTGTTACCATGCAACCAAACAAGGTACGGTCACTAAATTTTGACCACAGAGCAACATCATTGCAAAGAAACTGAGTCTTTTGAATACAGTATCTGATATTTGACTTACTAATGCTCCTCATCCTGTGTGGGACATAAGACCATAATGAGCTCCCTCCATTGTTCATTTTCTATTGTATGTGATATTTTACCACTAATGAAATTTTACTGTGTTGAAAAGTTAACTGATATGTTATTCTTGTGTTTGAGGTTTTGTTATGTATGTCACAATAACTTTCTATCTGTTGCAACACACTAAATTCTTCCTCTTTGATAAGTATCACGAAGCACAGGTTTAAGGACCTGCTGGCTGTCTACCTGTCTAATTGTAGTTTTTCTGTGTGTGTGTACGCGCGTGTGCCTGGACGATTGTCTTTTTTCTTTGAGAGAACCAATTTCAGCTGAAAACGAGCATTGTGAAGACATTCATGAGGATGTTTTGGCCAGTCCTAAAAACTTCAAAGAGCAATATGAGGGTTAAGACTTGGTCAGGGTTAAGGTTGGGTTTAGGCATTAAGTTGTGATGGTACGGCGCTAGGGAATGCATCATGCAAATGTGTGTTCTCACAAGGATATAAAGACAAATGTGTGTGTGTGTGTGTGTGTGTGTGTGTGTGTGTGTGTGTGTGTGTGTGTGTGTGTGTGTGTGTGTGTGTGTGTGTGTGTGTGTGTGTGTGTGTGTGTGTGTGTGTGTGTGTGTGTGTGTGTGTGTGTGTGTGTGTGTGTGTGTGTGTTTGTGTGTGTGGCTATAATTTAAGTCACTTTCATGGACACCCATCAGTCTGGTGCAATTAGGGACCATGTCCACATATTGGTAAACAGTGTTTTTTGGGTCAGTGTTGACGTTAGGGTTAGGTTAAGGTTAGAGTAAGGGTTAGCGTTAGGCAAGTAGTGGTTATTGTTAAGGTAAGCTTCCAGGAAATCAATGTGAATGTACACATGTAAATACCCCAAAAGTAACTTTAAAAAACCTGTGTGTGTGTGTGTGTGGTTCCTGTGATGAAAAGTTTTTTACAGTTAAGACTAGGTTTAATGTTAAGATTGGGGTTAAGGTTAGGGTTAGGGGGGGTGAATGTAAGTCAATGCCATGTCCTCCTAAAACAAATACACATTTTTGTGTCTGTGTTTATGCCATGAAAGTGGGCTGTGGGTGTTTGCAAAGTCATATTAGATTGAAACACTGGGTGAAATATAAAGAGAATTGGGTGTTTCTGAAGTCAAACCAATGAGATTTCGCATTTGCCACCCACCAACTCTTTGTTTTTCACCATCTCCGATCTTTGGTCGGCTGGTTGTTAGCCAGCGATTTCAACCAAGTCATTTTTTTAAATTGTGAAATGTGCCTCCTGTATTTGCTCAGGACAACTGGGACATCTACAGCTTCCACAACTCTACGGTGAACAGTCGTTATGCCACCACTGTCATCACAAGCCGCGTGGCCAATCGTATGGACGAGTCAAAGGAAATAGAATTTCAAGTCAGAATTCCCAAAACGCCTTCGGAATGTGGGTGTTGAAAATTTAAAAAGCAATCAAATCACAACAAAAAGAAAAAAAAAACAGAAATGATCTAAACATAAATAATTAAATACTGAAACATCAAGCAAATACATCATTGGCTGCTCAAGAATTTGTGTATTAACAGACTTTTCCTCTGTCTTCTTTAGGTTTATAGATGGCCAGGTGTATGATGGTGTTGTGAAAACTAGGGAGCAGGCCCAGCAGCAGTACTCTGAGGCTGTGTCCCGTGGCCAAAGCGCTGGGCTTGTGAGGTACACAGATCAGTGGATCACTTTTTTGCCAGAACGTATGCAGGTGTTCTTTATGTTGTGTTACATAAACAAAGGCTGTGTCCTTCAGTATGGTGGATGATTAAAGGGATCAAAATGAGACAACATATTTCTGTTATTCAAAAGTATGTTTACATTTTTGCTTTTTTCCTTATGAAACACAAATAATTAATTGATTTAATAAAATGCAAGGGTACCATTAATTTTGCCCTTGTCTCTATTTTTTTTCAGTCATAAGGCTTTCCTTCAGTATCAAACTTAATTGTGTGACAATCTGATTGGCTGAGGCTCCATGGACAGTAGAAGACAGAACCTCCCTCTTTAACATTGACCTGGTTTGTGTTGGCCTTGGGAGCTCCTATCACCACACTCGCGCTGCAAAGGAGAGACAGAAAGAGAGACAACTTGCTGTAAGTCAAAGTTAGGTCAGAATCCTTATAGATGAAACCTGAGTCTCTTTACCAAAGTGCTGTAAAGGTTTGTAATCTTTAGATCTTTGCCTGGCCTCAATTAAAAATCGTATTCTAGACCTCCGACTCGACAGCTTTAAAAACGATCCAGTGCCCACATTTTACCGCTTAGCAGGCTGTATTCTGACTCAGGACAAAACATTTTAACAGGTTGCAGCACAGTTTTACATAATCCTCTACAATCAGGGGAAATTGCTGCTATGGCATGTGTACACGTGATGTTCTGGGACACACTCACTTGTGTGCTTGTGTGCAGTCAGACTCACAAGGAGAAACACTTGCACGGTCCCACATGCATCCCTGTGGGGCACATTCAATTGGAAAACAAGAAAGCAGACAGGCTAAGTGGAGTCAAACTCTTGTTTCCACAGCTGTGTCACCAAACATTCATGTCCTTGAAGTTACATCTTACAACTACAGGAGGGGCAGCCGACCACTTCAACAGACATAAAGAATCAGTGAGTTTGCAGGTGACTCCAACTAAGAACATGACAAACAGAGATGAAAGAGGAAGAAAAGACAGAGACGATGACACACCAATGAAGAAAACCAAGAAAATTATTTGGGTAAAGGGGGAATGAGACCACTGAGAGCAGACAGTGTCTATAGTGGTCAAAAACAGGAAGAGCGCAACCTTTCCTGCCCTAGATCTCCCAACAGCGCATGAACATTAAATTTTGTCTAAAGTTAGCATCCTCCACCCACAGGTAACTACTCAGCAGGGTCTAGAGGAAGACGGGAGATCCAATATGAGTCAAAAAGCAGTTTGACCGTGCTATATTGCAAGACCTTGTAATCCGTGCTAATTAATCCCACTGATCCTATCTATTACCTCAGATGACAAAATGCAGAAAGTTATGGGATAGTTTATGGAAAAACTCAGAAGTGGGCCAGCAGGGTGTGTTGGTGGTCAGTGGTTTTGAAAACACACAACTATGGTAGAAGAAAGGGAAGGTCTCACACACACACTACAGTTTAATATTTCAGCATTACAAGGTCTTAATACCTCAGAAGAGGTACAGTACATCGCCATGTCCAAATGTGGAGCAGAAATTCCCAGTTTGTGTTGGACGAGAGAAAAAGAAACAAACCAATTCAAGTTGGAGAACAAGAAATCCTGCCCCCCTTTATTTTTGACCACATGTGCAGACACAGGAATATCCCAGTAGAGCAGCAGAGCAGAAGCTCTATCTGCAACCGGCTTGGTGTTGCATAACAAATTCCTTTGTGAAGGTAGAGTAGTGTTTTACCAGCTCTTGGGATGGGTATGTAAAGGTAGGTAATTGGTTGAGGGCAAGTGACCATCAACTGTTCAGCAAAAGGACAGACATGCTCTTTCTGTTTTTGAGCAACAGTGAATGAAGTTCGTCTAGACTGTTCTTTGTGGGATTGAAAGTAGCACCATCACAAGTTTGATAGGGATCACAGCATGCTCACAGATGTATCTCAGCATGCATTTGAAGAGCCGTGACCAGCCTTTAGTGACACTCACTGAACTGTTTTGGCTACTGGAGAATTAAACCAATCTTTGCTTGCTCTTTTGACAGCTTCAAGCTGCAATGGGAAAAAAACAAATCCATTTCATGATTGAGAGTTGAGAAATTTCCTTGTGGAGGAGTAGGTGAATGAAAGGAGTTAGTGGCTTCACCATGTCTAGCATAGCCAACCCCACCAGCTGCAATACAGCAGCCACTAATGACCTCCACCTCAAAGTTGACAATTAAGCGTTAATTAAACAACTGTAAGTGATTCTGGCTGCAAGTGGGGATGCAAAGTGCTGGAACTTGCTGATGTGACACCATCATGTGTAGCCATGGCTAATGCAGTTTATGATGAGGTTACAGAAGGACGTTGTCAGAGGGCAAATTCCTCTACTGCTCCCTCCTCCCAAGCCCAAACATTCCCCCCCATTCCACATTTAATTGTCTTCTACACAGCTGCAAAGTGGATGTCACTTGAACACTATTATAACAGCTTTAAGCAAGAGAGAAGTAGAAAAATATCCCATTTGTTAAGCCTGCCAGTCACCATCTGCAGTCATAAACACGGCTCAATGAGCGCTATGGCAAAGATGCCTGGGGAGCGGGTTAAGCAAGAAAAAGGAACTGGTCTTCACAAGGTTCAGCAACACCTAAGCAAAACATGAACAGTGAACCCTGGAGTTTACACTGAGCTATCAATACATGCTTAAACACTGGAGTGGGTCCATATCAGTAAAAGAACTCAAGCAGTGACCTGGTCTGAGCCGGTGGCAGCTCTTGACCGTCTCTGCTTACATTCCTGCAGTGGAGAAATAGAGCATGCCAAAATACAACAAACATCTCTCCCTCCCACTTTGAAGAATCATCTCACCAACATTAAATTACATCTGGAAACGACAGAGACAGAAATATGGAGGGGGGAAGCTCATGATGTGAATGAAGTGAATAATCTATGTTGTCACATAACATCAATTTTGACTTTCCAAAGCATGCATGGGCAGAGTGAGATCAGCTGAATGACAAAAAAGGAGAAGCACAAGTAGTGTGTGATGACTTATTCTAGACCACATGGAGCCATACAAATAGTCTCACGTCCTAGCCAAGGCCAGACAGTAGCTGTTTGAATGGTTACCGCTGCCATATGGTCTTTTATAGCAATTTATAGACATCTCCACATCCAAGGATGAACTTGAAACAGAGCCATTGAGATTTTAACCCGCACCAACCAATGTTGATAGGATAAACAGTCCAGTCTGTCAAGGATCTGATCTCACCATCACCACAAAACCATTTCCTCACTATCCACATAAGGATAATTGCATTGGGCAACAGGTGGACTACAAATTAAAAGCCCCTCCTCCTGCCCTGGGCCTCTCACACATTGCACCACCTGCAGGTCGTAGAAAGAGGTCCAGCAAGCACAGGCTGAAGCCTGGCAAACTTCTCAGTCCTCTGGTTCAACCATTTAGAAATGTTAAAACCAAAACTAGTGACTCCAGCAGATCCAGTGAGAACCCGTTTAGAATCTTCAGTATACAAATTGAATATCTACAGCAAGAGTAAAGAGTATGTTATTCTCATGTTTGTTTGTGTGTTTGTATCCATCCACTTGTATTTCTTTTTGCAGCTACAGGCACAAGTGAGCCTGCAGTGAGTTTAAATGGGTCTCCAGCCAAAGGGTCTTTCCCCACTCATGGCTTTTTATTTTCCATATTTTCTGTTTCTCTACTTTTAGCTCATTGGCATCTTTTTATATCTTTGCCAAATTGTTCCACAGTGCTGCTCCTTGTTGACTCTCCTTGTCGCTTGTCTTTATGTTTTGTATTTTTTCTTGCACTGAAAGATATTGTTGTTTATTCAAACCCCTTAAGACTGAAATGTGTTGATGATTAAAATGAAAGCTTATTTTAAACCCCTATTCCAAATGTGATTCAGAAATGTACACATGCATTAGAATTATCTGTCAACAAAAGAAAGAACACCAAGAGTACATTGTTTCAGAAGTCTGAGGTTTGGATAAGCAAGATTCAGCTTAATAGTAATGGCTATTATCACGCAGTTCATCTCCGCTCTACCAATGTTTTGTGTTATTTATCCACCCTGGTATATATATATTTATTGATATCCACCTTGTAGAACCAAGCAATGAACGCCTGCATGGCCAGATGCATCCCATTAAATTTCTAATCTGTCATTTTTTTATCCTCTCTCTCCTCTTTCTTATCTCTGTCTCTCTGTCTTCCTCTCTGCTGTACTTCACCATCACATCACACTGCAATTTGCTATGGCCCTCATCAGGGCAACCTGCATGATTTTTCTTTTAAGACTGTTTTGTTTAAGGATTACTTTGTTTATCTGTTGTAAATTTAATTTTAGTTTGTTTCTTTGATTTGTTTCACTATTCAGCAGCCTGGTTTTGCATTGCACACTGTTTTTACACATTATTACCTGCTAATAGGAATGACATTTTGTGTAAAGTCTGCTTTGTCTCATAGGGGCAGTATGTAAATCTACAGTATGTAGATTTACTTTGTCTCACTTAAAATTAATTCAAAATCCTTTGTGTATACCAGTTCAATGAACATGGTGTGTGTGTGTGTGTGTGTGTGTGTGTGTGTGTGTGTGTGTGTGTGTGTGTGTGTGTGTGTGTGTGTGTGTGTGTGTGTGTGTGTGTGTGTGTGTGTGTGTGTGTGTGTGTGTCAATTTCAGGGTCTGGAGCCGGACCAGGGGCTTTCAATCAATCACAGCAGCCACCTACTGGTGCCACACCTCCTCCTCATCAGCCAGTTATTGGACTGGCCCAAGCTCAAGCCAATAACAGCAACAATAAGAGAGGCACCAACACTGGCCCATCCATGAGTGTCAATGAAATCAATCTGCCGGAAGACTTTCAACGGCTGATGGAGGACTGGGCCCAGGAGGTTCTTATAGTCACCCACAGACCGCAAACTAACTCTCTGAGTATCAGTGGACAGCAGCTTTGGGATCAGATGGTGCCTCGAACACATGGGCAACTTGCTACTGCTGCAGATGTGAGTTTTGTTTTAACACAATGAATCATGTTTCTGGCACAGCAGAATAATGGAAACATATCCTAAACAATCTATCTGATTTTTAAAAAATGTGTAGTGGATGGATTAAAAAAGACACAATGTTGTAAATAATTAAATGCATATTGATTCATTCCAACAGTTTTCCATAATTTTGCATATATCTGCACTGTTTAAATAATGAGTCATTCATCCTTGCAGGGATTCCAGATCAGGACAAAACAATAGGCAATTTAAGATTGACTAGAATTGAATAAAATGACAAATTAAAAGAATTAGAATGAACACACGTGACTAAAATACTCAAAATTCCTTGAATTAAGTTATCTTTGTGAGCCTTTTCTTAGGCACAGCAGTACTTTAACAATTTATCCTGAGAGGGAAATGAATTTGTGTACCAAATTTCATGCAATCAATCAAGTAGTAAGAGACATTATTAAAGGCATTTCAATTGAAACCATGAATGTGAACCAATATCAATAGGGTTTACCCTCTGGGTGCCATGAATGTCCATAGCAAATGTTGTGCCGATCCATGGAGATCCATCCATATCTAAAATCTTGACCTGATGGCAGGGTTACAGGAAAGGTCAGGGGATTACCTGATGTAGTACTCCGAGGAAACTCAGAGGATCACCAAAGTAAGCTGGATTCATCCTCTTGGGAACATGAATTTCTTGTACACAATATCATGAATTCCTGTACAACATTTAATTCAGTCTGGTCCAAAGCATCAGACTGACCTACTGATAGTCAGACAGACCAACATTGCATCTGAAGAGCCATTCCAAAGCAGGGCTAAAAAGCAGAGATCTGGGGACAGTGTAGTATATAAGCATACCATTATGTGGCAGAAATACAGTACTTTTTCCTGTTTCCCTCCTCCATTAATCTTCTCTGGACCTCTAAAATTGATTTTGCAAGTCTTTGTTATGGCTCTGAACCCCAGATTAGGAACCATTGAATTAAATCATGCCCTGTCACATGAGAGCAGTCAGCAATAACCAGGTGGGGAGTTCCAGTTCTCTGAAATGATGCCAACGCGGAAGTAACTTAAAGCTGCATTCTATCAAAAGGCCATCAGGGGGCGACCGTTTTGGTGTCAAAAGGACTTCCGTCTCTATACAAGTCAATGGAGAATTCACCAACTTCTCACTTGATTTCTAACCTCAGTAAACATTTTCAAAATGTGTTTATGGTCTCAATCGCTAGTTTAAAGCTTTCTTCAAGGCATGCACCTGAAATTTTCAAGATGGCCCAGATCCAAAACTATTCGCTTCCAGCAGCAGTCCACAAACCAATGGGTGACGTCACGGATGTTACGTCCATTTTTATATACAGTCTATGGCAATAACACATACAATACACACAGAATGAATTTCACCCTCTGCCAATCTGGCGTGAGATTCATTCTGACCTGCAGATTGTTTTTTACCTGTTAATACATATTAGCACATACTCACAACTGTTTAATTTCAATACTAGAGCTTTGTGTTATTACCTAAATATGCTAATTAGACGTGTTGCATACATGTACTTTATCATTGTCGTAAAGTTAGATATCTCTTCCATTATACAACTCTTTAGGTATCATCATGGATAGCCACAGGTTCAGAAGGCTGCAGTTTTCCTCTGACGTGGCCTGACAGCTCTGCCTCAACAATGATGAACAGCCCCTCCACAGGACCCCATCCCAGTTATCACTCTCCTGCTCGTTTCAGGGCCTTGTCCTCACCTATCTCCATTAACCACTGGCCTGGGTTGCTCTTCCCTTTTCCTTCAGGAGTCTTTGCCTTTCCTGCTGTGCCCTTAGCCCAGGATGCTCCCTGCTCCATTCCAGCTCCATCATATCTGCCACCGCACCCCAAAGCGAGGACTCTCTAACCTTAGTAGCATTTTGTCTTCCAACTCTGTTACCAAAAACAAATCTCATTGTGGTCAAACTTATGTGCATATACTGTATATATTTAACCAGCATGTATGTAACCATATGTACATACTCGTCTCTGTTAATGAGTTTTATCTTATTTGTTTCATTTGCATCAACATACCTCATATCTATATTACAGTACATTATCCTCGAATGCAGTGTAATGGTAGTAGTACATTAAAAGATGTATAATTAGCCCATTCAGGCTTTAAAATGCTGATTTTTGTCACTGCTTATGTATGAATCTTACCCATCATTGAATGTACATAATGTACTGTTCATCCATGCAGTGTTTATATAAATAGTTAACATTTGTGTTGCTCATATCACTCCTATATATAAGCTGTCGTGTGTATATGAATTCTTGTTAGTCTGTACATAGCTACTGTGTTTATACAGATAACATTAGATAATCCATAGGTTGGTGCTGCAGTTATGTGTCTTAATGCAACACCAGTTAGTCAGACTAGCTCAGACTGGTCAAACACGCAAGAACTGATGAAGCCCCGTGGATAAGAGGCGAAACGTCTTCATAGACGTACAGTATAACAAGTCCAGTTGCTTTCGATTCAATTGCCCAGAGATCACAGATTGTACCAAAAAATCCAAAAACTGAGGTTATATTATTACAGTATACATTTACTGTAGGTTTTTCCATGTTCACTGAAGTCATTTTCTTATGAGATTGCTCCACCACCTGCACCACAGCCTGCATGAATACACTGTTATTCACTGTTATTCACAATACACTGTTATATAACAAAAGGGTTGTTTTGATTTCTCTGTGGTTCCTCTGATCCCCAACTTGTACTCTAGCATCTTCAATTTCCTGTTACAATTAAAGGGGTACCCTACTGATTTAGCATTGCACTTCAATACAGTTTGGTGACAAATTAAGAAAAGAAAGGTCAAAATCAATGCAGAAGCCCACTCAGTTTTAGTCCCTAGCATTGGTCAAGCTCCAGAAACACTGGGAACAAAATTTCTTGAAGGTTATTTTTTCAAAAAATCTTGAGAAGGCATTAAATAATAGTTTTCACAGACTGAGTAGTACTCCTGAAGACAGAACGAATACATTCATTTTCGCTTGAAACCGTGAATTCATGGACTTGTTTATTTCCTACATTGAATTTTGTTCACTTGAAACCAATGTTGGTTGAAAAGCTTTCAACTGGGCAGGCCAAAGTCAAGAGTAAAATTTAATAGTTTGATTTGAATTTCTGACCTTTCATCCAGTAATTTCTGTTAGCTGTGTGGTTCCTGGTAGAGGAGAAACATACAAAATGTGTGTGTAAGTGTGTGTGCTTTGTGTGTGTTTGTGCACGTATACAAGTGAGAGGTTTGTTTAAAGAGGAGAGAGAGAGAAAGCAAGACAAAGAGAGAGAGAAAGAGAGAGAGAGAGAGAGAGAGAGAGAGAGAGAGAGAGAGAGAGAGAGAGAGAGAGAGAGAGAGAGAGAGAGAGAGAGAGAGAGAGAGAGAGAGAGAGAGAGAGAGAGAGAGAGTTCCCTGCCCCTTAGAAAACGGTGCACCCATTAATTCTGCCTCTGTCTGTCTGAGTTTAAAAGACAGTTTCAGCTGCCAGAGTTTCACTCTGGTGGGAGCCATCATGGAGAGAACTGTGGTGCAAATCACCCTCTTTGGGCTGCTGCTGGCTTTTGTTACCATGCAACCAAACAAGGTAAGGTTACTAAACCTTGACCACAGAGCAACATCATTGCAAAGAAACTGAGTCTTTTGAATACAGTATCTGATATTTGACTTACTAATGCTCCTCATCCTGTGTGGGACATAAGACCATAATGAGCTCCCTCCATTGTTCCTTTTCTATTGCATGTGACATTTTACCACTAATGAAATTTTACTGTGTTAAACAGTTAACTGATATGTTATTCTTGTGTTTGAGGTTTTGTTATGTATGTCACAATATCTTTCTCCTGTTGCATCACACTGAACTCTGCCTCTTTGATAAGCATCACGAAGCACAGGTTTAAGGACCTGCTGGCTGTCTACCTGTAATTGTTGTTTTTCTGTGTGTGTGTGTGTGTGTGTGTGTGTGTGTGTGTGTGTGTGTGTGTGTGTGTGTGTGTGTGTATGTGTGTGTGTGTGTGTGTGTGTGTGTGTGTGTGTGTGTGTGTGTGTGTGTGTGTGTGTGTGTGTGTGTGCATGCACAATTGTCTTTCTATCTTTGAGAGAACCAATTTCAGCTGAAAATGAGCATTGTTAAGACATTTGTGAGGACGTTTTGGCCAGTCCTCAAAACTTCAAAGAGCAATATGAGGGTTAAGACTTGGTTTTAATTTGATTTAGGTTCAAGGTTAGGGTTGGGTTTAGGCATTAAGTTGTGATGGTAAAGCGTTAGGGAATGCATCATGCAAATGTGTGTTCTCACAAGGATATAAAGACAAACGTGTGTGTGTGTGTGTGTGTGTGTGTGTGTGTGTGTGTGTGTGTGTGTGTGTGTGTATTTGTGTGTATGTGTGTGTGTGTGTGTGTGTGTGTGTGTGTGTGTGTGTGTGTGTGCTATAACTTAAGTCACTTTCATGGACACCCATCAGTCTGGTGCAATTATGGATCATGTCCACATATTGGTAAACAGTGTTTTTTGGGTCAGTGTTGACGTTACGGTTAGGTTAAGGTTAGAGTAAGGGTTAGGGTTAGGCAAGTAGTGGTTATTGTTAAGGTAAGCCTCCAGGAAATCAATGTGAATGCACGCATGTAAATACCCCAAAAGTAACTTTAAAAAACCTGTGTGTGTGTGTGTGTGTGTGTGTGTGTGTGTGTGTGTGTGTGTGTGTGTGTGTGTGTGTGTGTGTGTGTGTGTGTGTGTGTGTGTGTGTGTGTGTGTGTGTGTGTGTGTGTGTGTTTTTTAGAGTTGGGTTAAGATTGGGGTTAAGGTTAGAGGGATGAATGTAAGTCAATGCCATGTACTCCTAAAACAAAAAACAAGTTTGTGTGTGCGTGTTTATGCCATGAAAGTGGGCTGTGGGTGTTTATGCATGTGCAAAGTCATATTAGATTGAAACACTGGATGAAAAATAAAGAGAATTGGGTGTTTCTGAAGTTAAACCAATGAGATTTCACATTTGCCACCCACCAACTCTTTGTTTTTCACCATCATCTGATCTTTGGTCGGCTGGTTGTTAGCCAGCGATTTCAACCAATCATTTGTTTATATTGTGAAATGTGCCTTGTGTATTTGCTCAGGACGACTGGAACATCTACAGCTTCCACATCAACTCTACAGTGAACAGTCGTTATGCCACCACTGTCATCACAAGCCGCGTGGCCAATCGTATGGACGAGTCAAAGGAAATAGAATTTCAAGTCAGAATTCCCAAAAACGCCTTCATCAGCAAATTCAGAATGTGAGTGTTAAAACAAACAAACAAACAACAACAAAAAAGAATAAAATACAGAAATGATCTACACATAAATAATTAAATACTGAAACATCAAGCAAATACATCATTGGCTGCTCAAAATTTGTGTATTAACAGACTTTTTCTCTGTCTTCTTTAGGTTTATAGATGGCCAGGTGTATGATGGTGTTGTGAAAACTAAGGAGCAGGCCCAGCAGCAGTACTCTGAGGCTGTGTCCCGTGGCCAAAGTGCTGGGCTTGTGAGGTACACAGATCAGTGGATCACTTTGTTGCCAGAACGTATGCAGGTGTTCTTTATGTTGTGTTACATAGACAAGGCTGTGTCCTTCAGTATGGTGGATGATTAAAGGGATCAAAATGAGACAACATATTTCTGTTATTCAAAAGTATGTTTACATTTTTTATTTTTTTCTTATGAAACACAGGATAATATCTCCATGCATCTAATAGTCCTTGAAATGTTCTTAGAAAGAAAATCAGTCTGTCACTAAGGCCAGGACCTGTGATAAGGGGTCAAAATAAAGATTATGTCATTAAGGGATCACAAGACGAGAAGGGTGGGAAACACTCCTTTAATGCAATGATTTCTGACTCTGTTGCAGTTCTGTAGGAAGGACCCTTGAGGAATTCAAGACCTCTGTGACTGTGGCTGCTCACAAAAAGGTGACCTTTGAACTCACTTATGAGGAACTGCTGAAGCGCAGGCTTGGCAAGTATGAGCTGCAAATCCATGCTCGACCCATGCAGCCTGTCAAAGACTTCAAGGTGAGTCTTTCCTGTTGGCATCTACTCAGTGATTATTGAGGATAACATTGCTATTAGTAATCCTCCACGGTCAGAGCTTTTAGCTATTTCATTTTATTCTCAATGCCAGGTTGATGTGTCCATTCATGAGAAAGCCAGCATAAGTTTCCTGGAGGTTAAAGGAGGACTAAGTACCAATGCCCTGGCTAATGCTATCACCAAAACACATACAGACAAACAGGTAAAACTTGACAATTCTGATCTGTGTTTAACTCAATGGCTATTCAACTGTTTAACTGTATGTACATACTCATTTCATACTTATTTTCACATATCAAAATTAGATCCATTTGTTTTATACACTATTTTTTGTTGTTTGTTCATCCTGTTATTTGTTTTGTTTTTTTTCTGTCATAAACTACACATAACACACATCCAAACATTCACAATACTCAAAGAAAAGAAAAAACACAAATTAAATCCAACATTGAACATGGACATGCAGACACAAACGATTTAAAATAAACAAATAAACAAACTATAAGCATATGCATAAAATGATTTTTTTTTTAACAGTAAATGTTGATATAACTTATTTCCATAGATATCCAACTGATGATCATTCATTCATATTTATCTACTGTGTATGTTTAAACTGTAGAAATACTTCGATTTCTCTGTACTGGTACTTAAATAAAGCTGAATCTACTAAAAAATCCCTTCACTGATTTCCATGTCTATCAAGAGACTATAACAGTTCATCCCATTTCCAGGCATGGGTATATTTCTACCCAACAGAGGACCAACAAAAAACATGTGACCGCTGTGGAGAGGAGGGTATGAATGGAGATCTGGTTATTGTTTATGATGTCAACAGGGACGCCTCAATTGGGGACATCCAGGTACAGCAAGAGTTAATTAAACTTTGAATGGTCTAATGGCACATACATATCTGTTAAAGCAAAAAAACCAAAAACAAACTCTTTTCAACAATCTTTTCTAACTGTCAAACTTTCTTCTAACTCCCTCCAAGACGTCAGATGGATATTTTGTTCATCACTTTGCTCCATCCAGTCTTTCCCGCATACCAAAGAATTTTGTCTTTCTTATTGATAAAAGTGGCTCCATGCACGGCAAAAAAATAGAACAGGTACAGTATTTGATTGATGTGACTTTATGACAGATTGCTACTGTATACAATATTATTTTTAAATTGTTTTCAGTTTGTTTATGATGACCATAATTTAAATTTAAAGACAACTTAATTAAGGACTCATGATATATATATAATTGTATAGTTTCCTTTTTAAATAAACTGAAAACTTGAATAAAAGTTCTGAAGAGTGAATAATGTTTTTGCTCAGACCCGAACAGCATTAACCCGCATCTTGAATGACCTGGCAGAAGATGACTACTTTGGCCTTATCACTTTTGATGGCAACATTTTTCACTGGAAACGAGAACTTGTTCAGGCCAGCAAGGAAAACGTGGATAGCGCCAAGGATTTTGCACGGAATATTCAAAATGGAGGATGTGAGGTTTTTCACTGATTATTGTAGTAAAAGATTTGGACATTTGACAGCATAATTTAAGAACGTTTTTTCTTTCCCCAACAGCTACTGACATTAATGGAGCAGTGCTGCAAGGAGCACAAATGCTGAATGTACATCCCAGAGAGGGTTCAGCATCTATCCTCATACTTCTCACTGATGGAGATCCAACCGCAGGTTACAATAAAACACACATGCATACATACAATTGCAGAAATACTTCCAGCACTAACTTAAAGTTAAAGTTAAAACTTTCATGAACACTGCAAAGCAAATGACATAACATAACACATTACATTTCTTTGCAATTAAATGTTTAAAATATTCTGTAACTTGTACAATATAAATCACAAGAAAGTTGTATAAGCAAATGTTTTAGCTCAACAGGCCAACCTCAACTTGTGTCATTGCAGGGGTGACAAATCTCAGACAAATACTATCAAATGTAAGGCAGGCCATTGCAGAAAAATTCCCACTCTACTGTCTTGGTTTTGGTTTTGATGTAAATTTTGAGTTCCTCGAGAAGATGTCACTACAGAACAATGGTGCAGCACGACGGATTTATCAGGACTCTGATGCTGATTTGCAGCTGACGGTATTTCTAATCACTTGCACTTGCCTCACAATATAAATATTTTTTAAACCATGTGATTGACTTTATTTGCATAAATGGACCAAGGTTGGCTGTGGAGAGATTAAACATTGATAGTGTCTGTATGTCAACAGGGTTTCTATGAAGAGGTGGCCACTCCTCTGCTGACAGATGTGACAATGATCTACACTGGTGGGACCAATCTAACCCAGACTAACTTCAGCCAGTATTATAATGGCTCTGAGATTGTGGTGGCTGGTCAGATCCTTCACAACGACATTGACACCTTCTCTCCACAAGTTGTGGCTATTTCGGTGAGGATCCTTCCTCACTGCACATCAGCTTTAATTTTCTGAAAAGGTTTGTGATACACTGTCCCTGCGTACATAGTCATGACTAATTTGTGCTATGCTAGAGTAAAAGAAGGCTGACGTTTTCTGAGACGAACACCACTGTGGAATCCACTGGAACAGTTTCTGAAAGCCATATCCAGAGGGTTTGGGCCTACCTCACAGTCAAACAGCTCCTGGATAAACAGTAAGTGTGATGTCAAAACTTTAAAGTTCAATTCATTACTTTATATATTATACAGTATCTGTTTCAAATTATCATTTATTTACAGATGCGGAATGTAATTAATTACACTAGTAAGTACATTTACTCAAGTACTATACTTAGGTGCATTATGAGATACTTATTCTTCACTTAGTATTTCCAGCTGACACTGCTATACCACTACATTTCAGAGGAAAATATTTTACTTTTTATTCCATTGCATTTATTCAACAGCTTAAGTTACTTACTAATAGGTAACAATTTTCCTGATGAAATTTTACATGAAATAATTAAGCATATAAACTACACTGCATTGTTAATATTAAATCAGTAGCTCCCAACTTTGTCTTGTGATCCCTTACCAAAAAATCAGTTGAGTCTCCTTATCATGTCTCAGATGTCTTGTCACATGGTTTCATTGCAATGATAATAGTAACAATACCAATACCAATACCAATACCAATACCAATACCAATACCAATACCAATAACAATAACAATAACAACAACAATAACAGTAACAATAACAATAATCATGAATTAGACAAAGATTAGATTAGACAAACAGACTTTGTTTCGTTTTGTGACCCTTTGGAGGAGTCCAACTCCCAGCTTGGGAACCACTGGACTAAATTAGCTAACTGTATGTAACGTAGTTGAAACTAGCTCCACCTCAATCAGCTAAAACAGAAACATGCTGCTTATACACTGATGCATCAGTACTAATAATGTACTTCACATCTATTTAATAAATCAATCATAGATGATCTTCTGCAACACAAGTACTTTCACTTTAAATACTTCAAGTAAATTTAGCTGATAATACTTCTAATACTTAATTCTGTATACTTCTTCAGTTCTTTTACTGAGACAGGATTTTAAATGCAGGACTTTTACTTATAATGGACTATTTTAACATTGAGGTTTTACTTTTACTTAAAGGTTCTATATGTAACTCTTAATAAGCTGTTCGCATTGATATATATATATTTTTTTTTTTTTTGCCAATGACTGTATGGTAATTAAAATGTGTCAGTTGTGTATATCAGCCTGTAGACTGATTCTGATCAACAATGGAGCCGAACACAAGCTCCAGAGCAAAAGCAGAATATAACTTACCCATTTTACCCAAAGTCTAAACTGCAGCGCATTGCTCCCCAGTGGCAGTGCGTTGTTTCCTGGAGTCATCCTGTTGCCATAGCTTGGTGCTTCCTGGCCACAGCTCACACAGTGATTCAGTCTCACAAGTCAGCAGCCACAGCGCAACAGGAGCTTCTGTATTGGCGCTTTTCCATTATACAGTTCTAGCACTACTCGGCTCGACTCAACTCTACTTGGTTTGGTACCAGGTACGTCGTTTTCCATTACTTCATAGTACCTCCTCAACATGGGCGGGGTCTGCCACCACACACAGGAACATCTGCATCTCGTCGAAGGACCATGGTGTAGTTTTGTGCATAGGAGCCATGTTAATTCGCTTGAAACTTGCGTGAAACTCGCTGTAACTATTGTTGCTGGTATTTAAAAATGGCGGGTTTGATTCTTGTGTGGGAAGTCGCGCTCATGACGACACTCTCTGACCAATCAGTGGCCAGCAGTCTGTTGTAGTCACATTTTAGTATCGGTTGGAACGTCGCCATAGCGTACTAAAAATGTACCAGGTACCAGGTACTATCCCCAATGGAAAAGCAAAAAAACGAGTAGAGTCGAGTCGAGTCGAGTCGAGCCGAGTAGTGCTAGAACTGTATAATGGAAAAGCCCCACATGTGTGTTTGTACTTGAGCATACAGCAACGTAAGGAGGGACCATTACCTGCAATAGTCTCACGCTATGAGCAAGCTCAAGAGCATACAAGCTTTTGGTGTCGTTATTGAGAAGGAATTTCTGGTTTCTACATACATACATACATAACCTTTAAGTAAATGATCTGATTACTTTTTTCACCAAAATGTATTTACTTAAGTAGTGTACAGCAATCCACTGCAATTGTCAAATTATAGAGTAACATGCAGTTCACAGATCCTTCATTCTATGTAGAACATGTGGACTCCTGTGTGAAGTGGACAGTGTAGATACAACCAAAAGATGTGATGTTGATGTGATGGGTAGCATTGCTCTGATAGTACATTGTGCATTTATTATGATTTGGTGTTTAAAACATATTGATATATTGTTGAACAGGCTGCAATTATCTGGAGCAGAGGAGGAGGACGTGAGGAAAGAAGCCTTGGCGCTGTCCTTCAAGTACAGCTTTGTGACCCCACTCACATCCATGGTGGTCACCAAGCCTCCAGGGGAGAATACAGAGGTGCTTCATAAACCGAAGGAAGGTCAACAACAAGGAATACTACAACAAAGGCAGAGTCAACTGACAGGACGTCATAAAACCTCTTCAAGTGAGCAACACCAATGTGAAAAAACAAAGCATGGATATTTAATACTTCTTTCTATTCTGGGAAACACTAATTTAGTATCAGTTGGACATAAAAATCCATGTATGAAATGCAGTTAATTAATCAACAATTGTTAATTGAACTAATAATTAATAATAAATTGTTTGGTGCTATGGTACCAAATGATTGTTATAGAATAGAAAGTAGAATGATGAAGCTGCTTTGGGTACAAACATGCTGTTAAGACCCAACAGTACAAGCTAATTCACACATAATCAGTGTTTTAAAATGAGCACCTTCATTTTATATCATCTTTCTGCTTTTAATAGCAGCTGATTGTATGCCAGATATGAGATTCTGTACACATTTGCATGATTCTGATGTGACTACACTACATTTATTTTATGTGGTGCTTACAGCATACAGCATTCTCCCTCATGAGTACATTTTCTTCTCGTTCTTCATAATACAATAAATTTTACATTATATTGAGAAAAAAACCCAACAGAAAATCAGTTTATGTTTTTGATTCATAAATGTATTACATATTCATATTAGTGGCTTCTCTGTATGTATGGCTAGGCATGACAGAATGGGGTTGATCTGCCTCTGATTGGCTTACCCTGATATTCTTACCCTAACCCTCACTCCAGATGCCTAATCCTAATCAACCCATCCAATTAAGGCAGTGTAGGGTGGGATATGCCATGACAAGTAGTGGGATCCATAATGGCACATCCCTCTCTAGAGCAGGGGTATTCAATTAAAATTCACTGAGCTCCAATTTGTGAAAATTTCCTCAAGTGAAGGTCCGGAACATCATAATGTCTGTGCTATTTTTCAGTACCTTGAAGTAGCATTGTAGTTACATCAGCATCAAGTGGGTAGATTGTAGACTGTCAAATAAATACAGTAATAAACTGGCATTTTAAAATAAAGTGCATTATAGAAAGCTTTTGGTTGTACTTCTCAAATAAATTGATTCGTTTTAGAAAAATAAAAAAGAATCCCTTTTTACTTTTAAACTTAACTTGAACTTAATCCATAAACTTAATTTCATATCTAATAACTTTATAACAAAACATCTCAACACCAGTGTTGGGTGTAACGCTTTACAGTGTCTACAGTCAGTAATCACATTACAGTTACTAATCAAAGAAATATGGCGTTACTTGCGTTACATAAGTTCTTCAATTATTATGTATAAATTGGACGGATAAAAAAAAAAAAATCAAAGGTGCTTTTCATGCACGCTTGCGGCTCAGCTGCCTCTCATGCTAACACAAACCTAATAGCGAAACACTCACGGACATACAGTGATGCTCAAGCTGAGTGTATGCAGACCCCAACCAAGCAGCCAAAGCTTGTGCATTGCTTGTTAATCTCCGTCTTTCAGACACAAACTCAGCAAAGTAATGATAATAGTGAACGGGCGGCCGTCATCAGACAGGAAAACTTTGGTGAGCTATCTGGACCGGTGTTATGTCAGGATGGAAATGCCATCTAGTGTGCACGTGGAGAGGCTCTTCAATCTGGTCAGTCTTGTACTGACTCCGAGGAGAAACAGGTTGTCTATATATTATTTTGAGGCAGCTATTATTTTATACAAACCACCATAACTGGGAAAGTACCAGAGGTAAAGTGCTCCTGCGGTAAGATCTGCAAGAACTTAAGGGGCCTCAAAATACACCAGGTCAAGACCAAGTGTGGGAAGGGGGAGACACAGGTGCAACTCACAGACTTAAAGTCCGGTGAGACGCAGGAAATCTCCAGTCAGGAAGCACCCCACAGTGCTGGAGATTTCTCGGCACCTGTGTTACCCACAGCCCAAGGGAGTACTACCATAGAAGCCATACCCCAGCCTGAACACATGAAGGAGAGGATCAAGTGGCCAAAGATGTCCAACATTGAGTGGGTCAGCTTTGACGAGGACGTGGAAAGAGTCCTTGAAGTCACGTTAGCAGGAACAGCAGAGCGGAAAGTGAACTGCCTCACTGAGATTACGTACATCCTAGCAAAAGAACGATTCGGAACAATAGAAAGAAAGGTCAACATCAAGGCAGGAAAACAACCAAACAGAAGAGAGAGGGAGATCCACAACGTAAGGAAAGAGATCAAGAGCCTTAACAGGAGGTACAAAACAAGCAGTGCTGAGGAAAGGGAAGGGATAAAAGATCTCACAGGCTGCCTTCGAGAGCACCTCTGCAGACTAAGAAGGGCAGAAAGGACAAGGAAGCGGAGCAAGGAGAAGGAGAAGAGGAGGGCCCAGTTCATAAAGGATCCCTACAATTTCACCAGGTCCTTTCTGGGAGATGCAAAATCTGGGAGTCTGATTAGCCCTAAAGAGGATGTGGAGGCATTTCTCAAGGAGACGCACAGGGACCCAAACAGCCGTCTACCCCTAGACGAACATCCCGAAATTGGCATGACAGAGCCCCCCACCATCATTCTCAACACCAACGGACCAACCTGGAAGTCATTGCTCAATGACTGAAGGAGAAGCATCCTTGGATGTATTAAATCAGTGTACAACATGGTGTTATGATGGTCAAAACTCATATTATTTTATCTGTTGATATATTTTTTTACACAACATCACCGGCGTTGCTAAGGAGTAACGCAAAAGTGTAATGCAATGTAACTAGTAGAGTAATTACTTTCCATAAGGAATAATTAAGTAACGTAACTTTTTAAAAAGTAACAAGTAATGTGTAATATATTACATTTTTTGAGTAACTTCCCCAACACTGCTCAACACATATTAACTATTTTCTCTGTGTGTATCTCACTGACAGTTGAGTCTCTCCGCATGTCCGAATGCACGGATTTGATTGGCTGATTAGTGTCACGTGAGAAGATTGGCTATCCACAGTGGTCTTTGAGTTCCTGAGGACCGCTCCATTTTTACCGTAAAAGCTGGAGAAGATGTGCCCGTTAAAATAGAAACGCTCGGGCAAAATTTAACAGTCCTCAATATTTCATCAGTTACAGGTCCAGGTCCGGGTCTGGATCCAGACCACGGTCCGCCTATTAGTTACCTCGGCTCTAGGGTTAGGGTGCTATTAAAATTGTTGGTCCTGAAATTGGTCCTGTTCAGAATTGGAGTCAGAGGTCACCTACAAGGTCATTTCAGGAGTAAGACACTTGACATTAAGCTGAAAGGTTTTCATGTCAAAATGTAAATATCTACAATGGGTTTATAAATAAAAATAAAAAACAGTTACAAGTACCATCAATAAGCATGAGGAGAAAGTTATGGTTTAGATTTAGTTTTTTTTTAGAGACTTTTCTTCTTAGTTACACTACAACATGTGGTTGTTAGCTTTGCCAGTGACAAAAAGTCTCAGTTGGAGAGGCTTGCCACATTCTCTTTGGGGTTGGATTCATTAACATTTGAAATGAAATTAAACTTTTTAAATACATTTTTTAAGGTTGCCTCCATTTTTTTTTAACGTAAGGATACCAATTCTGAAGTGTGTAAATACCAACCCCACAAGTGCACAACACATATTTGACCGTTCACATCTTTTGAACAGAATAAACTTAAGAACAGTAAGGCCTCTCCAGCTAAGACTGCAGTAACTTGATAATTATAGATACTAGAGGTCATTTAGAGGCTTCTTCTGTGTATTTCTGCATTTTAAGGTAGCTATAGTTGTGACCAATTTATATTTTTTCAAAAAGATCACAATATACAAATGTTAGATAATAACAAATGTTAAATCATTAAATGTGACTTTTAATTTTCCAGGTCAGATTAAAGTGGAGCCCTTGCCAGGCCGAGCAGGAGTGGCTTCAAGTAAACTTTTTTTGTTTTAGTCTTGTGCCAATTCTGATCTGTCCTTCTAATTTTGTAATTATGGTACCAATCACCCACAGTAAACTAAAAAGCAGTGAGTGCATGCCAACCCCTGATCTCTGAAAAATCAATAGAACTTTCTTGCATCTGCTTCATAATACAATGAAAGCTAATCAGTTATAGATTCATATATTTTAACAGCGAAATGTAGCGTGTCTACAAAAATATAGACATGAAATATCAAAATCAACTACAAAATGAAAAAAGATTTCCAACAGGTGGAATATCTGTTTAGACAGAAATGAATGATGCCACTGAGACAATAAAAAAGGAACATTTGTCTCCATCTCATGTTTATTGAGTTATGTTTTAAATGGCACGTACAACACATATTTGACCGTTCACATCTTTTGAACAGAATAAGCTTAAGAACAGTAAGGCCTCTCCAGCTAAGACTGCAGTAACTTGATAATTATAGATACTAGAGGTCATTTAGAGGCGTCTTCTATGTATTTCTGCATTTTAAGGTAGCTATAGTTGTGGCTAATTTATATTTTTACAAACAAATCACAATAGACAAATGTCATATAATAACAAATGTTAAATCTTTAAATGTGACTTTTAATTTTCCAGATCGGATAAGAATGGCTTCCTTCCCAGTCCAAACAGCACAGCGGGCTCCAGGTAAACTTTTTTTGTTTTTGTCTTATGCCAATTCTGATCTGTCCTCCAGTCCTACCTCAAACTTGAGGCTTCCATTTTGCTGTCCGTAGAGTTGTAATAGCATTAAAGAATTCCTTACTCACATTTCCTGAGACACCCAAGTTTGTAGAAGCATGGCTCAGGTGAAGGTCATTTAACATCTGTATTTATGACAAAGGACATACACACAGGACATAACAGTGACCTCATGAGTAAATTGCCTTGTTTGAATTATATACATATGCAGGAAGTGTTTAATGGTTATAAATTATTCTAAATTGAATTAAAAAAAACATAAAAAGTTTCAAAAATCTATTACACTTCTCTGTGTTGTACATTTCTTGCAGTCATATTTTAAAACCTTATTTTATTATATAAATACAGGGCTTCAAAAGACTAATCAGATCAATGCAAATCACAACCAAAAAATAACATAAAAACTCAAAGAGACACACCTGGGGGCATTAAGGTTAATTCATGAATATTTCTATAAAAATTAACAACTGTATCTGTAACTGTATTTCATGCCTTTCTCTTTCTCTTGTAGGACTGGGTGGTGGTTTTTCAGGTCGCTATGGTTAGTAGATTATGTTTACATCTACACTGTTCTGACATGATTATACTACAATACTCCTTAGTAGTTGTGCCAAGAAGACAGAAAACAGTTTGTCCTACTGTACATAACATTACTGTACCTACTGGCAAAGAGGAAACTGAGCCTTAGGGCAAAGCTCTCAGTTTATACCTTCCAGCCTCACCTACTGTCATGATGTAAAAAGACAAAAAATATTGGATACAAGTGGCTGATAAAAGTTTCCTTTGCAAGATGATCTCTATTACATTGAATCCTTTATTCGACCCACACTTCTACAAGTTTTCGTAATCACAATAAAACTGTCTTTTATATTTAGTATATATATATATATATACATATATTTTATATATAGTTTTCCCACTATTACAGATAAATGTGTCAACATTTTGAACTAGTTGTCTTTTTATTATGAGATTCAAAGTTCTAATCTCATATTTTTTTTTTTTTATGAATGCAAAGCACTTGTGTAATACCAGCTAAGACTGCAGTAACTTTATAATTATAGATACTAGAGGTCATTTAGAGGCTTCTTCTGTGTATTTCTGCATTTTAAGGTAGCTATAGTTGTGACCAATTTATATTTTTTCTAAAAGATCACAATATACAAATGTTAGATAATAACAAATGTTAAATCATTAAATGTGACTTTTAATTTTCCAGGTCAGATTAAAGTGGAGCCCTTACCAGGCCGAGCAGGAGTGGCTTCAAGTAAACTTTTTTTGTTTTAGTCTTGTGCCAATTCTGATCTGTCCTTCTAATTTTGTAATTATGGTACCAATCACCCACAGTAAACTAAAAAGCAGTGAGTGCATGCCAACACCTGATCTCTGAAAAATCAATAGAACTTTCTTGCATCTGCTTCATAATACAATGAAAGCTAATCAGTTATAGATTCATATATTTTAACAGCGAAATGTAGCGTGTCTACAAAAATATAGACATGAAATATCAAAATCAACTACAAAATGAAAAAAGATTTCCAACAGGTGGAATATCTGTTTAGACAGAAATGAATGAGGCCACTGAGACAATAAAAAAGGAACATTTGTCTCCATCTCATGTTTATTGAGTTATGTTTTAAATGGCAAGTACTTGATAAATAATCACAGTCCAAAAAGACCCTTCAAATTTCCACCACATTTTAAAAACATTTTTAGTTGTTGTTGGTTTATTTCGTTTTTTTTCCAGATATTATGCTAAGACATAAACAAACATTAGTTTCTGTGTTAGATTCAGCCTGTGGTAAAGATTCAGGTAACGTGTTTAGTGGTTTGTTTTGAAGTTGAGCTCAGGTGTCAGAATATGGCTGTTAATTCATGTAAAGTCAATTAAATCACTAAAATGAATGTATGTGTGTATGGATTTGTGTACATTTATTTTCAGTTCAAGAGATGCCCGTTGCATATGATGATTATCAAGATTCTCCTATCTTGAACTTGCAAAGAAGACCTGGTATGAGTGAGTATTGCACATACAGTATATTATTCATGGTAGAAATAGATAGATAAATTCTATTGCATAAGAAAAAGTTACAAAATAATGCAAAAAGTTTAGTAGGCCATTACAATGTAAAAATATAAGTTGGCCTTTCCTTATCATGTAGCATGTACAATTCTTAAAATAAAGTCTGACAAATATACTAGGCTAGGTTTCTCTCTTTCCTGATTCCCCTCATATAAGTAATTACTAGTTAGTTGGTGAGTTTCGTCTTAAATATCACAATGCAAACATAAACAATAACTGAAATTGTCAAATTAAAACACCGGATCCGTTTTAAGCCTTTATCATGAAAGTTGATGTTTACTGATTACCACCATATGAAATCCGAGATTCGGACTGAATATTCATTATTAGTTTTGATCTGATGCTTCTTCAGTTTAGTTGAATTGTAGCTGAAAGAAGCGTAAGTGTTTTCATCTGTTTTGTGACTTTACCTGTCTCTATGTTTTCTTTAGTTCCTTTTCTCCACAGGTTTTTGATAAAAACCGAGAATCAGTCTCTTCCACTATGTTTTGATATCAAGGGAGATGTCCGCCTTAAACTACTTCACCATCCCAGTGGGGGTCAGTAATGTTCCTCTTTGTGCCATCACTACACCTTTAAACAACCTAATCAGTATTTTGCCTTTTTGCTTTCCATGTGTTATGAGAAAGTAATTCATATTTTCTCTTCAAAATTTTTGTGTCATTCACCCAATGTGTATCAGCCTAAATGTATCCTCCAGTTTGAACTGTGGTGTTAAGTTGTGGTGCCTCTCTTTTGCTCCAGAGCTGATTGTGAATGGAAAGCTTCAAAAGGACAACGGAGGCTTCAAAAGGATTGTAATCCACCTTGACATTTTCACGTCTATTGATGTTGACACCCATAGAATCACTGTGAAAGACTTAGGTGGATTGAGGCATCACACAGGAATAGATCTCATCACAGTTGGAAGGTGATTTTGCATTGTAATGGTAGGAAATATGCTTAGATGACATGAGTGATGGGCTCAGGCTCTCTGAGATGCAGGGGTGAAAATGAAGGAAGAGCATTGTCAGATTCAATATTTGACCTAAGGTCACATTAAAGAAGTTTCCGTCTGGTGTGCCATCAGGCCAAACATGGAGTACTGAAGTGTCCAATTAGGGAACAGACATACTTTGTTTCAATTAAACGTTTGAACAATACGAGCCATTTGGCACAAGAAGGGCAGAGTTGGCCTTTTCTTAATATAGATGATTATAGGTATAATAATGAGTTTGACATTAATTCACTCTCACAGTGACTGTGAATTGCATTTTTACACATTCCTACATTTAAAAAAAGAGTCCAAAAAGGAAGTTAAAATGTGGTGCATATTTCTCTAGTGTGACAGTGATCAGGCGGGACCAAGAAATAGATGTCACAGCTGGAGACACGCGCATGGTCATCTTACTTCATGAGAGAAATGGAAGAAAATTTCTCTGGCCGGTTTTAAGATTGAAGCCGTCAGACAGCAACGCTGAAGGAATTTTAGGTGGGTGGAGTATGTGTTCAAGCCTGTACACTGTTCACGGATTGCATTACTTGTATGATTTCACATCAGATCAACAATATATTGAAACAGTGTTTGCACCTAGTTGTTGTGGTTGATTGTTATACTGTTATAGTGTTTGTTATCTGTGTGTCCAGCTCTAAAGCCAGCAATTTATGAGAAGGTGCAGCAAACTCCCTCAACAAAACTTAAGATCAAAGACCAGGAGATTGATGTTACCAGGTACATTTTATCCTGTATTATCATTTTGTAGAGAGCTGCAGCAGCTGTTTGAGAGTATTATTATTATTATCATTATCATTATTATTATCATTATTATTATTATTATTATTATTATTATTATTATTATTATTATTATTATTATTATTATTATTATTATTATTATTATTATTACTACTGTAAAACACAAAGATATATTATCAGTTATGTCTATCTTTTATAGATCTGATGCTGCTGACTACAGTATCGTGGCAGCCCCGACACTGGGTTGCTGGCTCATGTCTGCTGAGTCTGCCCTGCAGAGACCGCTGGATGATTTCATTGTTGCAGAACTTTAACTGGGAAAAATGTTGATCTACTTGAAAAGATCAGACAAAAACACATTCTCTGAAAACTCATTCACCTGTTACTAACCTAAACAAATAAATTGTTTCCCAGCTCTTTGGTTTTCTTGTATGAAGTTAATAGTTACCTAAAAAAATATTCAGTTAGTATCCCTGTTTGGTTTTGTTTGCAAACAAATCTATAAATGACTCTGCTTCACATGACGACATCAGCCTGCCATCCAACATGTTGTTAATAATGGGCATTCATTCATCACTTTATATATCGTTGATATAAAAAAAGGATAAAATCATGTAAATAAAACATAGTTTTCAAAAAGCATTGTTATACTTGTACACGACTAAGTACATCATTGGGGATTCAGCTGCTAAAAGAAAAGTAAACAGTGTTTAATACAGTGAATCAATAACGACTTCAATAACGAAGTCAGAAATGGCCAGAAAAGGCAACAGTTTGCTACCACAGTTTGGACTCTTAAATTATCTTGCTGCACTTCTGCTAAACATCTTGTACTTTATGGGTAAAGAAAGCATCCATTCTGCATATGACTGTGTATCGACTGTGAAAACCAAAAGTGAAAGCAGTTTATTGTTAATCTGCTCTTTGAATACTGTAATGTAACCCATCCGACATTTATACTAAAATAATTTCAACTCCTTACTGGAAAATGACTAAATCCAGCAAAGCGAACGAAGCCGTGTAATTTGGGCAACTATGGCTAGCAGTGGTACTCTCCATATATGTAAATGTGTGTTAATGTACCCATGTTGTGAAGCAAATTAGTATTGAAGTAAGAATATTTGCCCAAAACATAAATAAAATTGAAGCAACTATTTAGATCAATTGATAAATCACAACATAATGTACATGTAGTACAGAACGGTTGTGAAGAAACTGTTCAAATCCTTAATCAAGTAAATATGCAGATCACTTACAACAACAAAAAAGCAGTAAAAGATGCTGAATTCAGTTCACTTAAATAGAAATAAAGAATATAAGTGTTAAATGTAATTTTGAATAATGCTCAATTATTGGTACATTTTATGTAAGGAGTTTATACTAAAGTAGTGCTAGCTCTGTCTGCTTCACTTACTGTTTATTTACCGATGGTTTAAACAAAGATCAACACATAACTTGTTACTACTGCTATCAGCTGTATGTTGTGGAGTAAAATATTGCCCTCTGAAGTTTATCTAGCAGAACAAATGTATACATTCTCATAAAAAATGGAAACGTTGCCTCCCAGTCACGCTCCCAGTATATACAGTGCTTAAGTAAATATGCTGTTTCCTCTTTACTTTAACAAAGAGAGCTCACTTTACAAAGTACACAAGTAGGTGCTTGTTTTTAAACGCATTCCCCAACAGTAACTAAAAGAAATAGGTTTTGCATTGAGCTCAGCATTATGTGGTCAAACCAGTTGGCCCACTGGGTGAGACGTGTGTCATTGTGTTTCATCTCTCTCTCAAGCAATTGCATTGCTAGGGCAGGTCAAAGGTATGTGGATTCTCATGAATGGAGGTGGTAAACCTGTTTTTCAAGGCACAGTTAACATTGACAGGAAATCTTAACCCTAACACTAATCCTAACCCTAAGAATGTGTACCTTATTGTTAACACATTTAATAAAATAGCCATAGAAAATGATGACTGTGTTAAAAAAAGGCAGTTCTGTCTCTAGAGTTATTTTTTAACCCAGTGTTAAAGGTGGAGTCCTGTTTTGATTAATAAACAATAGTCATAGACTTTGCCCCTGTAGGTTGTGCTGGTTACACTGTGATGAGGAATTCAAAGCAGGGAGTTTCTGGATTGTGTCCATTTTAACACGATAAGGGACTGTAAAGTGGTGAGACTAAATCAGAGACACACAAATGGAGAGAGAGAGAGAGAGAGAGAGAGAGAGAGAGAGGAATGAGAGAGAGAGAGGGAGGGACTTCTTGGTCAGGACAGTGACGTGCTGTATAGTGCAAGTTTCACATGACTGAAACACTTGCTGTAACACTAAGTGTAGAGCTCAATAGAGAGGATATACACTGTTCAGACTGGATTACTTTAAACGGATTACTAAACACAGTAAGTCACCTAGACAATAAATGATAAATGAGATTATGGTATAATTTGATTATTATGATTGATCATTTTTAGTGTTGTATTTATATACTTTCATTTTATGTTGTTTTATTGTTTACTTCCTCAGTGCTGAAAGTGTTTTAAGGAGACTCTATTTAGTTCCCAGATAATGTGTCTATTAAAAGATTTTTGAATTTGAAAAATCAAATTGTTGAAAACAATAAGATATTGGAGATAGTTTTTCTTAAAGTTTGAAGTTTTATCCAAGTCCATTATATTTATATATTTATGTATATATATTTAATCTCTCTTCTTCCCCAGGCCAAAAACAACATTGAAACCCAGGCAACATCCAGTGCTGTGCTCTGGACAGCAACTGGTTGTTTTAATTGACATGCCAGAGTGCGGTTCCTGGCAGATTATCATCAAGTTTGATCCCTGTTTGACTTGATAAACAGGGTTGTCATGTCACCTGGAGAAACATATTTGTAGAAAAATGCTGAAGGCCTCAAATCTTAGCATCGCCTGACAAAATGTTTCCTCTTGGATGGCTCAGTTGGTGCCTTTTTCTGACCCTTTGCATGTCAACCTGTGGTTTGGAAATAACTGACTATGATGGCAACGGTGTAATTTGCATACAGGTAGTGTACAGTACACGACATACATACATTCTGTTGACAGATTTTAATTTCCTTTTAGTACTGAGGCAGCCTGCTCTGACATTTTAATTTCCTTTTTCACTGATACATTTAATTAAAAGCAAACAAATAGTCATAGCCATCTGCCAGAAGTAGGGATGTTGTTTGTACATTTATCACAACATAGGCCTCTGAACAGCAAATATTTGCTGTCCTGGCACATTAAACACATTCAATAAATGTTTATTTCTGTTTTCTGTTTAAATCTGTGCCTTCTGTTAGGCTCTCTCTGAATGCACCCTGTGGGATGGGGCGCTAATGCCAGACCCTGATGATGCTGTAGATGTCCAAAACCTGAGGCCAAAATTCAAACTTTGCTGCAAGGAATTAGCAGAATGTACATTATGTCTGGTGATAGACGCAGAGCTCTACATCCATCCAGATAACAAAACAGAGAGTGAGGACCACTCTGGGAATGATGAGGAGGATTACAGTGATCCAAAAGGTGAGGAATGGAATGGAGGTTGTGTGAAGCCAACTGTCATTTTTACTTGTTGCTGAATGACCAGTCCGGTGATTTTGAATGTTTGAATCCAATTAACCAGTTTTAGTACAGTGTTTGCCATCCAGGCAGCTACTGGATTAATTTCCTGTTGGTATAGCATAAGAATCAAGCTTACACATGCTTGTAATAGACAACACATCCCAGGGAACACTTACTCATCTGTCATTGTGAAATTATTGTCACTTAGCAACACAGAGGAAACTGTTTTGAGCAACAGTCAGTTACTGAAGAGCATGTCCTGGGATGTTGAGACATCATTACTGGAAAACAATAAACGAGAATACAGCTAACAGTAGTTTGTTGTATTTGTGTAAATGTTGTTTCCTTTGAGGCCACAAGTAGAAATACGATTTGTAGCTTTACTACACATCTTAATCAATCAAGTTGAACAAACAATTAAACACAGGCTAACATTTTCACTGTAAATGAAACCAGTGGCTGCCTGGAAAATGAAAAATCAGTAAAAAAGCGATGGAATGCTTTTGGCAATACAGAATATGAATTTGTAAAGTTTCCTCAGTTCATAGTTAAACAGAAAAAAACACCTGTGTGTTCTTTTAATTGTGGATTAAGAGTTTAAAGTGCCCCTTACAGTTCGGTTTTATTAGTTTTGGTGTGTTCTAAGCCCTCTCCTTTCTGTGTTGCAACAGTATCTGTCACAATCTGTTACAAAGCAGCGCAAACCATGCCCCTGTGCAAGAGGGTGGAGTTTACGGTTAATCATGCAGCTCTTACGCAGTCAAACCTGGCACAGGTACTCTAAACTCTGTACTGTTATTAAAGATACATACTCACTTCCAGTCAACTTGTGTGATAAGCCATATATGTGTGTGTGTGTGTGTGTGTGTGTGTGTGTGTGTGTGTGTGTGTGTGTGTGTGTGTGTGTGTGTGTGTGTGTGTGTGTATGATGTCTACAGGTGTCCATGGTAATAAATAAGCCAGTAGGAGTTTACTTCGGCAGTCAATTGTTTGTTTATTCATCAGATGGTGTGTCACAAGAAGTTGTGGTGCCTTCTCACGAAGAAGGTAAAGTTTATTATTTAACTACAAAGCACCTTTTGAAACTCACTGCTCACTACAAGCATGGCAACAGTTCCTGACACATATGCCTGTCTGTTCTCAGTGTGCTCCCAGCAGCCGCAGAAATACACTGAAGAGTGTTATGGTAAATTATCCCTATTTAAGACATCCATTGCTTTTTGTATCTTATGTGTGTTTGTCTTCAGAGGGAACAAAGCAGTTTTTCTTTTTCTCCTTTCAGTGCCCACACTCATCCATGTTATTAACTACACCATGAATCGAGTGGAGCTACAGTTTGCCGGAAGAAACCTGAGCTTGCACTCTGTGTGTGCCCAGAATGAGGACAATGGAAGATGTCAGGTCTGTGTTGTAAGAAGTTTGTGTTTCTCTCAGAGAGCCGTTACTCAAGTTAAAGAAGCAACACAACAATTTAAAAACAATGTTACATGTAAAAGTTTAGTCATTTAATTGTCTTTGTGTAATCATTCATCCTGTACACACCAGGGTTATTATAATTAACTAAAACGGAGACTAAAACTAAAACTAGCAGTGAAAAAATAATTTAGTTAACTGAAATAAAAATAAAAATGATAATTTAAAAAAACAAAACAATGCAAAGCTAACTAAAACTAAACTGAATTGCGGATAAAATCAGCTTTTTTTTTGTTATCGTTTAGTTTTCTTCCCTTTTTACTGTCCTGTTCAGTTTGACTTCTTCTAATACCTGGAAAACTAAAACTAAAACTAAACTAAAACTACTTAATCTCTTGTTAAACTAACTAAAACTAAACTGAAATAAAACAAACTGAAAAACTAAATAAAAATAAAAACTAATGAAAATGTAAAAACTATAATAACCCTGGTACACACTGACCACAGAAGAGTGATGGAAGGCAAAATTAAGTACACTAATTTTGAGCAAAAATGGAAAATTCATGTGATGATAAGCTCTCTCAGCTCTCTGAGGTATTTAAATAAAGTAAATATCTTTATATCTTTCACAGTTGACAGTGTTTTCCTGTTCAGCTGCAATGGAAGCATAGCAACAATTTGGCAATAAAAAGACAGTAACTTTGAAATATATTGACTTGATTTGACTAATGTGGACAGCTGAAGGTTCATATTAGCTTCAAATAAACTTTTTAATTCACCTTTGTATTACTTACAATGAAAGCGCATTATGAAGGGATCTCTCAGTGTTCAGTATGAACAGGAGAAAATCTTGTGTCAATGTTTATAGAGACACCTGACTATTGTTTAAGGAGAGACTGATAGACAAAGGAAAATGTGAACTGATCCTTTAAGTATTGTTAGGTTGTTTAATCTCAATCAGTCAATGCAACAGAAGCTGTATTTAAGTGTAATTCAGTAAAAAGTACAATGTTTCCCTCTGAAATGTAGTGGAGGAAAAATATGAAGTAGCATAGAATTGAAATATTCCAGTCAAGCGTAATTGTAAATATAAGATACTTCATTTCTTTACTCTACTGGTTTCTAACTCTCATTAAAACCATGTTAACTGTTACTTTAGATATTGAACAGGATGACCATCCCACTGTACTCTGTGACGCCGTGCATGTGTCTTCAGGTATTATTATTTAAATATCACGATCAGGTCTCACCAATGTATTATTAGTGATTTGTACTATAATAACTGGCGCTTTAAATAACTGACGTGTGTGTATATGTGTAATAGGCATGGCGTGAGGATGGCCATCAGCGCATTAAAAGCTGCCCCTTTGCAGGTGAGAAGGTTTAAGGTTTTTTTTTTTTTTTTTGGTATCATTTTTCAGGGTGAAGTTTGCTTGGTTTGGCTTTTCTGTTCTTACATTTTCTTTGTGTCATCTAGGTAAATTTGAAGAGAACATGTGGCAGAACGTGTCGCTGTCTGTGAGCAAGGGTCAAATGAATAATGAAGGTACGATGCTGTTGTGGAACCTGTCTGCCCCCTGCCGTCTGAAGGGTGAAGTGTGGCCCTGTCACTGGCCTGCAGACCTCACAAAGGAACACTGCAGTGAGATAAAGGGCTTTAGACAACAGCTGGAAAATAGCACATGGAAGCAAAACACCAAGGGACTCTGGGTAAGACAATACCCAACCTATACCCCTCATTTGTTTAATTTAAATACATCACCATCCCATTTTTCCCTTCTATTCTCCTTTAAGTAGCTTTAAAGTTGGGAAAATCACCTAACTGCACACTCTGTGACAGAACCATATATATGTGCTATTTTTTATGACTGCAAGTGGAAATATTTTAAATGTGTTGTGTGTGCAAAATCATATCCTCATTCCCCCAAATTGTAACCCGGCACATTTTGTATTTCCATAAAGGTTTTATGGGTCTGAACAATGTCAGGCTGCACAGCATTTAAGAAATGAACATTTCTTCTATTTTATTTACAATTGTGTCATCTTCAGGAGAAAACAGAAGTCTTTGAAGACATTGACCTTGAGCTCTCACCATGTGTGATGGTAAAGTTTTCTTAATTGTTCTCCAGTAAGTCACAGCATTCACTCTAACATAAATAAACTAAACTAACTCATTCATGTTTGTCCATTTTTGCAGGTGAAAGTAGAGGGAAATGGACCTAAGCTAGGTCCAATATGTTATAAAGACAGTGAGTCTGACACATTTTATAATTACAGAAACTGATATTGGTTTGGGTATTATATTATATTATATTATATTATATTATATTATATTATATTATATTATATTATATTATATTATATTATATTATATTATATTATATATTCAGTACCTATGACATTTGAGTTTTTCATAAGTGTGACTTTGTTTTGTCTCTGCAGCTGGCAGGTGGCGCTGGAGTCTCCTGGTTGTTGCTGTGGTGCTGCCGGCTTGCTTGACTGCACTCCTTTATTATTTTCTTCGTGACTTTGTCAAGAGTAAGTGTCTCAAATATGTATTAATTACACAACCAACAGTTCATGAAGAAGACAGAGAAGTGTCTTTTGTAACCAACACCAACATTGTCCAGTTGTGTGCATTTCCTCAGGCGCTTCGAACAAAGGCTCCTTTTATTTGCCTCAAAGACCAAACACTGTTTATTGGATCTGGGAATCTTTCATACAATAAAATATGCACACTTATGAGCTGATGCACACATTTTGTCCGCATACAATTTGAGGAATCAATTATTTATGGCACTAAAATGACTCAAATCTTCCTGACTTTTGCAGGATGGGTGTGGAGCTGGCATCATAAAGGATTTGTAGAGGGTGAGTTTTTATCTACTTTTAGCAAAAAAGCAATTAAATCATGATGGAACAACATCTCTGACAGTCATCTCCTTGTTTTTTTCCTCTTTTCTACTCTGAAGTTGGCAGGAAGGGTCATGTGGTGCTGCTGAGCCCCCCAGATGTGGATTATAATGTTTCAGAGTCTGTATGTGGGCTCGGCACTCTGCTCTCTAACCAGGGCTTCAGTGTATCCGTGGACCAGTGGAGCAGGAAGGAGCAGTGCACTCTGGGGCCTCTGCCATGGCTGTACTCCCAGCTGCTGGAGCTGAACCGTCTGGGTGGCAGAGTTGTGCTCGTATTGACCCGCAAAGCCTTGGAGAGAGCAGAGGAATGGACTAATAAGCACAAAGAGGTAGACAACGATCTCCCTCAGGTATTGTCTCCTTACTCTGATGTGTTCACGGCCTCCCTGAGCCTCATCCAAGCGGACAATCAGCTGGGCAGGGCTGGTGAACGTTTTCTCCTGGTGAAATTTGACTCCTTCGCTGTGCACCCTCTCAAGGGACTACCAAAGCTTCTTCAGGGCATTCCTCTGTTCCAGTTTCCCTCCCAGACAGAGGCCCTCTTCTCTGAGCTAACTGTGGGTTGAAAAGGGAGGGGATCAGGTAGACAGACATGGACAGTGTAGAAATGGGTTGCCTCTGAAGGATGGAGGGCAAAGACTAAAGAAGGACCAAATCAGCAGAGAGCATTGCCCTGTAAATATTTTGTTGACACAAACTTGGAGACAATGCCTTTAAAGTATCCAAAAATATCACACTGAAAAATGATTGTTGCTCGGTGCACATGAAGGACGTGTTCTTGCAGATGGTGGATATGATAAAGAAGAGACACTTTATAGAATAACACTGGCTTTAATCTATATTATTGTCAACAAACCCCATGACAAGACCAAAATAAGCAATATGTTTGTCTCTTTCTCAATATTTATGGAGATATCAGCACAAAACCTGCTCATTGCTACTGAACACATTCAATAATTGTCTAAAGCATCTGGGGACTGTACTCAGCCAGGATTGAATTGTCTTTGTCAGGCAGGGACTATTTTCCGCACTGTTGAATATTTACAACACTAAGATGGTGTATGATTCAACAATGGAGTGATATGGATTAAAATAAATAAGCTCCCAGATAGCAAAGAGTCATTGAAACAATGTTAAATCAACATTATTTTGTCAACGTTAAGTCATTGAAACAACGTTGAACTCTGATGTTGATTCAACATCATTTTGCACCCAAAATTAATATTGAAACAACGTTGATTTTCTAACTAAAGATCAACGGAATTTCAATGGTATTTCAACTAACACAAATGTTGAAACAATGTTGAAATTTCAACCTAACTATAGATCAACGTGCTTTCAATGATATTTCAATATTAAATATAATAATATTAAACCACAATTACTAAATATGCCTATATAAAAATAGGCTAATAATACAAATCCTGCTTTATCTACAGTCAGGGTGTTATAGACATAGGCCTAAATATGATAGGCCTTATTAAACAGGTTTTTATCTAATAGCAAATGACAAATCCACACAAAATATTTTTTTAAACAAACATTCATTTATTTAATCAATAAATTTCACCAAATTTCAAAGCTTTTAAGGGCGTCCAATCCCTCCTGGCTGGTCTAGGGTGTAATGCAGCCATTTCTGATCTGCCTGAGAAAAGGCAAATTCGTTTGCAGTCCCCATTTGTAGTGTCAGGGCGTCTAAAACAGAAAACACAAGCAAAACACAAACTGTCAGTTAAATAGCTATTACATGCTATTGTGCAAGTGTGCAAGTGTGCAGATTAAAATATTAAAAAGGAACACAAATATGGCATAACATAATTGCTTACTTGATAAATGATGAGGATCAATGAACTGTAAAAAGGACAAAAAGAGGTTAAGTAAACAGCAATTTAACTCACAACCAACCACAGTCCTGATAACATTACAGCAAAGATAAGAGTGTTTCTGTAACCATAGAAACACACAGTGTGTATATGTCAGAGTGGATTTGGTGTGACTGAATCTGCTGTTACAGTGCATGTATTGTGACTTTATCTTTATCTTATAATATTCAATAAGTAAATGCTCACATCAGAAGAAAAGTTAACGTATCTTTTGTAATGGCTCTGTAATTAATAAAATGGCTGCAAATTGGTCATATTGCTTTTAAATTGATCGAAAATATGGGCTGTATGTATCCTCGACCGCTGATCCTAGATAACATTGTCCTCATCTACAGTTAACAAGGCAGGCTATCTTAGAGAGCTAATGCTAACGCTAATGCTAATGATAACGCTAATGCTAACGCTAATGATAACGCTAATGCTAAGGTTATGTAAACACTTCATCAATATTTTAACATTCTGTTTATTTATAGCTAACAGTACCACGAAATAAACCGGTACACAAATGCTTGCTTATAACTTCTGAGTGTTTATGAAGCGCTTGAATGAACTTGCTGTGGTGCTGCAACAAGTGTGTATTATTAATTTATAAATTAATGGTAGAAGTTCTGACAGCACTCGACTGACTGCATATGCTGCACTATGTAAATAAACTATAATGTTACACGTTTACGAACATCAATTGGGTACAATTCAGCATTCAAACATTAGATAAATGTAGATAAATGTATGCTTACCTGATATGGATTCAGAAATTAGATGTGCGGAGTGCAGAAACGTTGGTCTAACACACGACGGTCTCCCGGTCAACTCTAATTCAATGACTTTTCAATCATCTTTCCCGGTCAACTATAAATCAATGACTTTTCAATCATCTTTCCCGGTCAACTATAGATTGATGGTTTTTCAACAACATGTAATTTCCCGGTCAACTCTAAATCAATGACTTTTCAACATCAGTATCATCACATTGTCAACCAGGAATCGATGCTCAATCAATTATAACCATAACTGTAAATCAATGTTATTTCAATGTCGCTGTTATCAACGTTGGGTTTCATCGCTATTGTAACAGTGATTCAACATTGATTTAGCATTGATATTTCAATATCAACCATTCTGATGATTCAGATGGAAAATCAACATTGTTTCAATGACTCTTTGCTATCTGGGCTATATTGTGCAATAGCCTACTTGTTGGCAATGTAAGATCGATTATTTGTTTGTTGAATGTAAGAAAAATGTAGAATATGACCAGACACTTTGGGCAACAAAATGTTTAACCTTAAACCCTACAAGCTAATTATATCCATGTACACTAAGGCTGTCAACACCGTCTAAATAAAGAGACTTATTTTTGTTTTCTGGCGTTTTATCGGATTGTGATTGGCCGGCTCTAAGTGCAGGATGGATGGATCTAATTGGTGCAAATCGGTGTCAGTTTATGCACACAAAGAGGCACTTGATAAGAATATCATTACATTCCGGTGGGGCGGTGTGTAAGGGCTGCTCCATTCTCCGCCCGCTCGGGGTGTTCGGGTTAAGTAGGAGAGAAGCGTGACAGAGTTTCTCAGCTGTGTACCACCGCTTCTTCAACTTTAAAGACCGACTGTTCACACTTAGCAGGCGTACACAGAGGAGGAGAGCTTCATGTCAAGGTCCACTTGAATGGCTGTTATGTTGACTGTGAGTTTATGTTTTGTTATATGACGTTATTTATTATGAATGTGACGCACATTTTCTAAATTAGCTTATAGGCCATTTAATACGTCAGACAGTACATTAAAGTTAAGAGTTAGTTAAGAAAAACAACAACACAGGATAAAAAGTATAGAAATATTATAAAGAAAATATCAAAGTTAGTCCCCTTAATAAAAAAATAGCCCCCTATATTATAAAGAAGGTCTACACTTGTGTCATCAGGCTATATTAATGGACATTTCATTGATTTTTCATCATGAACTAAAGGCTGTGTGAACTAATGCTTTGGCAGAAATGGACAAATCACTCAATCAATCAATCAGACTCTATTTGCATAGCACTTTTCATAAAAAGTAAGTGCTTCACACTTCAACAGGTCTACATAATTGCACACACTTCCACATCAATGTTACCTGATTTATATTGTTTGATGTACTGTTGTAGTCTTGTGTGTGTCTTGTAAGGTGCTTTGAGAGATTTTAAATAAAATGCATTATTATTATTATTATTATTATATATTCATCCAACATATATTCAGTTTATAGAAATTATACTGTTACATTCAACTTATCAGACTTCCTCCAGTAAAACAAAATGTGCCTCAAACAGACCCCAGACTCAGACCTCAAATCTCATCTTTGAGCCTTAATTGCTAAAATACTATATTTTGGGAGCTTTTTTTATTTTTTATTTTTAATCATTATTATACTTCCATCATTTAACAAACCTGGATGTGATATTGCGGAAAGATATAAACAGCTTTGTCTTCTGGACCGGCTGAGACAGATGGGGGTGAGGATGCTTCACAGGGACCTGCTGCCGACTGTATGGCTGTGTTGTCTGTTGGCTGTTCAGGTGCACAGCTGTCCAGATGCCTGCAGAAAGTGTTTAGGCCCAGAAAATGACAAGTGTGTGGAATGCAGAGCAGGATGGACGCTTCATTATAACATCTGTGTAGGTACTGTATGCAGAGGTTTGTGGAAATCATGGGGTATGGATGGCATAAGACAGACTAATCATTGAATATATGTGTTTTGATATGTTTCAGACATTGATGAGTGCGGCACTGAGCTGGCTAACTGTCCTCCCAGCACTTACTGCTTTAATACAGAGGGCTCCTTCGAGTGCAGAGGTTAGTGGTTTAGTCATGGTCTAAAAAAACCCAATATAGAAGTGAAATTGATTAACTTAAAAAATAAACTGAATAACTAAATAAACGTAGGAAAATGTCAGAAATGAGTGAAAAATGCAAATCACAATATTCGAGGCACAGTATACCAAACAACTAGTTTTGTCTTACCAACAGTCCATAACTCAGTTATTTTGTGATATCAAACAATAAGAAGCAGGAAATCCTCATATTTAACAATTTGGAAACATTTGGATGTCATATTGTATGCAGTGTTTTAGGAGTGCAGTGCAGTCTGTAAATGAAGATATTACACTTTCATTCTTTTCACAGACTGTGACCCAGCCTGTTTGGGCTGTATGGGTAATGGTCCGGCACGCTGCAGAAAGTGTACCCCTGGGTACAGACTGACAGGGTCCAAGTGCTTGGGTAATTGCATCTAAGAGAATCTTTTTAATTATCTCACCTGCATGAATTCATTATGTGCTTCTGAGGAGCAGCAGCAATCTACAAATCTCTGGAGAGATTATAGCATAGAGTATGTCTTTATTTTCTCAGATGTAGATGAATGCAGTGACAGGGTACTCGCCTGTCATGGTCTGAATGAGATTTGTACCAACACTGAAGGCTCTTTCCGCTGCAACTGTGCTGAAGGATTTATCCGCAAGAAGAGTGTTTGTGTAAAGAAGCAGCTGCCTAGTGAGTGACGTCTCATGTCAACACATACGGTAAACCTACTGCAACTATTCAAATGTGCATCTCTTTCTGCAGGTGTCCAGGAAAAAGGTCTGTTTGAGGATATCCAGGATGAAGAGGTAGAGGTTCTGCAGCAGATGTTCTTTGGCGTGGTGCTTTGTGCTCTGGCCACAATGGCTGCTAAAGGAGATATGGTCTACACATCTCTGTTCATGGGTGCAGTGGCAGCCATGGCGGGGTACTGGCTCTCTGACAGAGGAGACCGTTTGTTAGACAGCTTCCTAAAGGGACGTTAAAGCTCAGCACTGTCTGTGGAAGCACTAAAAAGAGGATTTCACTCTAAAAACTTTGAAGCTTCGGAAGATAGACACTTTATCTGGCAAACTCAGACTGCTAAAGCCTCATATTAACTGCAGCTCAACTTTTGAATGCAATTTTATATTTGAACAAGGACTGAGGATTTTGTCCCCGTCGCTTTAAGAAGGGGATCTCTTTGCAGGTGGTATGCAGAGGAAGAACTATTACAGCAGCTAAAGACAATCAGACTAAAATGTTAACCTGTCCTTCCACAGACTTCCACACTTCCAATAAAGAGTGACACAGCCATCTTCCCTGCAGCAGATGAGCTGGAAATGAATCATGAATGTATTAAACTTTTTTGTATGTTAACTTTTGAAGTAGCTCCCTTGTTGTGGCAACTTGGACATTTGCCAGGTGTAGCTTTAATAAAAAGGAATTTACACCATAAATGTATACATCGTTGTGTGTGTGGGCATATTTCATGTAGTGTTTTTGTTTCTTATACTGTATCAATCACACTGTATTTGTACTGCAAAAACATTTTTGATGTTGTAACCCCTTTTCTCCATGTGCACATGATGATGTATTTCTTAACAATGAAATCATTTCTATATGCCCTATATTGGCAAACTTTATACTCAAGATTATTCTATTATCATTTTAAAGGGTCCTACAATTATTAATGCTAGATTATTATTTTAAAAATTACTTAAATCAAATGAGCAGAAATAATAGCTATTCTAAACACTTTATAATTTATACTGTTCACACTACAGGACTAGATTATTGTAAAAAAGTTTAAAAATGCAAATAATGTGAATATGATATTGGAGCATATATTAAACATGCATTTCTATTACCAGTGTGCCTGTTTGCAACAATATCCTATTATGCATTTAATAAGTGTAAAAAGTTTATATTAGGCTGTTAGTGGGTAGACCGTATTGGATTTAGCTACTAAGAGTTAACTAATATAAATATATATTAAGAAAAACAAACACAAACAGAGACAGAAAGAAAGTCACCTTTATTTGATGGATATAAACAAGCTGGCCAACACTCAATAGTAATATTCTGATACAGCACATACAATAGCAAACTGGGGCACTGAGGACAGCCTCCTAGGTTAAAAAACAGAAAACATTACAGAGTATCCATGCGTCATTCAAAACTTTTACTCAGTCTCACTTTTTTTTTCTGGGGACTTCCTCTGATAAAGGTTTTTTTAAATAGATTTTCCTCTTATGCATTTGTAACACACGCACATACAAACATACAAACACACACAGCCATAAAACAAGAAATGCAACTGTGCACATACACACAAGCTCTCTCTCTCTCGCATACACACACACACGCACACACACATCTCGCTTTTCTGAATACATTTACACCAGCAACCCCAAAAACATGCTGCACTCTCACAAAACTGCACAGGCTGTCTACTAAGGGGACACAGTAAGTGAGACACACATCAATCTCAAACACAACATCACACCGTCACAATGCACGATGCGGATGCAATTAATGTATGAGGAATGATGCTTCATGGGAAAAACGCTCACACAAGTAAATCATTCAGCATGCTGGACACTCACATTTAACTTGTTCCTAGGTCTTTACTGTACAGCTCAAAACATTTACTTATACAAATAGTACAGTCTCAAACTGGCATATTCAATAAGCTGAAACAATAGAAAATATAAAGCTAACTTAAATACAAAAAATGGATAAAAAAAGTAAACATAATATTTGTTCTGTCAAACAAAAAATGTTTCTGGCATTGGTCACAGTGATTTGTTTGATCCAAAGTTTTCAGCAACAGACAATAAAAGAAAAACAATCTGTATACAACAATAAAGTGAAAATGTGGTTTAGGCGTTTTATACTTTTTTTTTTGAAGGCCCTTGAATATTACTGGTGAATCTGCAGGCCTTTCACCTCAAGTTTCGCCTTTCTACACAGCTGCTTCTAGACACAGATATGAACATGACTTCTTGACTTCGCCTCACAAGCAAGCACGGTGTCATTCACAACCAGGATAAGTAAAGTACATCTAAGCCCAGGAAACCAGCCCCAGCCTCTAAGCCTCTGTGTCTCCTAAACCTTTCAACACAACGGTTGAGAAATCGCTCTGCATAGAGAACAGGAGATTATCCTTACATCATCACTTTCAGTTGGCACGTTATGTAAAAAGCATGCATGGGCACAATTGAAATGTTCCATGTTTACTACCATGTAAATCATATATGCTATTTCATGGTAGGAGAACCCCCTACTTCAAGTATTCAGTAGATATGGACCTGAAAATGGAGGAATCGCACTCCGCTCCCCTGATGGTGAAGTGAGAGGATTTTTGCTCCTCTGTCTGTTTGCATTGTCTTCCCTTCTTTTTTTTTCTTTTTTTTAAATCCAAATCAGGAGATTTGTAAACACAAACACCAAGGTTTCACACAATCTGGCAATTCTTGGTCAGTGACAAGAGCTGTAAGGTTCATGTGGGAAGAAGCAGACAAAGATGACACATGGATCACCCAGTTTGTGGAACGTGGGACGATGGGGGACATTTATATACAACAATCAACACTTCACCATATAAGGGAGTCACACAGGCACCATGAGGGGAGGGGACGAAGAGGGGTTTTAGTAACAGTCTAATTTGTTTTTCCACTATACTGTAACAATGTGTGTTGGTTTTTCTACTTAATCAGCTGTCACGGTCACATACGTCACCACTTCTGTTTACGAGACAACGACAACGACAAACACGCGAAAGAAATGCATCCCGACAGAGTCACTCAAACCTCCACTTGGATGTTGATAGTGATAGTCCTCACTCACAAGTGCAAGTTCCTGACTGCTATGTGCAGCAGACATAATCTCATTGCAATATATATATATATGTATATATATATATATATATATATATATATATATATATATATATATATATATATATATACACACACACATATATATATATATATATATATATATATATATATATATATACACACACACACATATATATATATATATTTTCTGTTCTAAGTTGTCACCACAGGCCAAGTGGTCTTCAACTGAGTGTCAACAAATATTTTCACAATAAGAAAGGAATGTAATAATGTCATCTTTATTAGACTTCTAGATAGATTTGGATACGCTTCTCTATTTTCCATAAGCTCTTTGTTTTTATTTTCTTGGACTGTCCTGTATTTTCAGACAGGGAATGTTATCTCGCTGCTGAGGGGTTTTCTCACAATGTACAAATCAGAGGAAATCACACCACTCAACGCTTTAAATAAGACATTTCTCTGACCTCCAGCCAGTTAGAAAAATAACCATGAAGAAAAAACATAGATTATCTCATCAGTTTGAAACGATTTTTCTGACCACATACAGACACACTGTATAGATTTCTCTCTATATGTATTCTATATGCATATCTATCATATATGTGTACAGTTTTTTCTAATTAGGCACAGGCCACCTTGTTGAGAAGGAGAAAACAAGTCACTATGTTTGGGGATGTCACACAGACTACTGCTGGAAGAGGAGAATTACAAGGGAGGGGGAGCAGGAGCATACTGTAGGTCACACACTGTGTCAATGGCACAAATAGACCTGCAGGGAAACATCTACTGAACACCGCCTCCACTTCATAGTCTATTATGGTATTTATAGTAGCAGTATTCTTAGAGGGAAATCACCTCTGTGTGGGTCTTGTAGTGATCGTCACTCACAAAGCTCCTTGTTGTTAAATTGTATGTACAAAGCAGTCTTTTACAGTTGTTTATGAAGCCCGTTGTAAGATCGAGTCCCTCTACTGTAAAAGGACAAAAAGATGCTCTTGATCAGATCTTCTGACACCGTTTAGTTTGAGCACCAGCAGAAGCACCATTAGTAAAAATTCCTGCAACACGGAGGAGGTGCATAGGTGCATAGTCTCGGAAACTCAAAATAATCTGACTGATGAATATTTTCTGACCACTCTCTTGGCCGCTCTGATTGGACAGTTGATTACAATTTGATCAACTAACAGTAAAGATGGTAAATAAAAAAAATGTATTCGCTCTACATTGACATCTGCATAGATTGATTTTTTTTTTTGACTACTTCTGTTTAAATGAGGTAACATGAAGAGAAACATTGATGGCAACAACAGCTTTAAGGCCAAAACAAGCCCAGGAACTGGAGGGCCCTGCTCATGCCGCCAAGGAAATCCCAGATGCTGCAGGCAAGGCTAAAGGCGTGCTCAGTCAGCTCAAAGCTCTTTCTTTTGCCAAAAAAAATTAACAAACTAACAAAAAAAGCAGAAAACATAAAGCCACTCAAATCTGGAACATGCTAGACTTTGTGTAGTTTTGGGGGGGAAGCAAGTGAAAGGACATCACTTTTAGAAATGCTGAACATGAGCTTCTCTAGAAAGGGATGGTGGGTGGGACATGTATAAAGGTAAAAAAAGAGGTCACTGTGTGCCACAAAAAAAAAAAATCTAATCAACACAATTAAGTAATAAACAACATAAGAGACTCTGCACACTAAAGTTCATGATAGCCAGGTAGAGGGGTCAGATGTTACCAGGTGGGTCAGCAGGGCAGTGAGTCAGGCGGGAGAGACAACCAGAGCCAAAGGAGTCAGTCAGGCAGGTGAAACAGACAGTAAGACGACCATGATCTTTGAGCCAATCGGAGGCAGAAGGATGAAGAAAAAAAATCCTGGGCTGGCAGGGGTGAGACAGTCATGAGATCTCTGCTGGGAGGACCAAGAGGGCGTTGTTGGCCTGAAGAGGTGGAGCGTTCAGCAGGTGACGGACAGGTGAGGTGACCTCCGTGAGACCTCTTTGGCAGAGATATGCAGGGCCACCATCTTGATCGTGCGCCTGTTTGAGTGAGAAATGGACACAGAGCACATCTGTCTCTCCGTCAACATCAACATCTGTCTCTTTCAATCCATCTCTGTCCTGTATCTGTGGTCCTGTATGGAGGAAGTAGAGGACGCCTGCTCCTGTTTACACAAAGGAGAGGTCCCACATCACCTGGAGCAGAAAGTAAAGAACATCATGCTGTAAGTTGCAGTTTTTAAATGTTTAAAAAAAAAAAAAACTAAATACATTATTTATAGTGCACAATTGTTCAATATGTGTTATTACCTGATCAGCTGTCAGTCTCTCTGCCTGACCTGCACACCTCAGTGCCCTCTTCTCTTCCCTGGAAAAACAAAGGTCCCACTGCTGAGTGTTGATTGAGTGGAGGTAATAAATGTTTGGTCTGGTAGTCGTAGTGTTTCAACATCATGGCATGGCTGTGCTCCTCCAGTAGTGACTGAATCATCTGAATAAATCATAAAAATCATAAAATTTACTGAAAAAACTACAAGCAAAAAAAAGGAAGTTAAGAACTATAAAGTAGAAAAAGTCTTAAATAGATCTCACCCCTCAAAACAATATTAGAGCTTTGGTTGTTACAGCAAGGATTATGCCCATATGCCCTCTTCATCATCCTGTTGTTGAAGTGTTACAGGCCAGCAGCAGAGACATGCACAGAGGAAAGTAGACAGAAACTGGAGTCAGCGCTGATCAAAAGACATCACTTGCACAGCAGGCAGCATGATAGGAAAATTAGCATGTTTTGAGGCAAGCTTCAGAGAAAGGATTAATGTACAAACTGAAAGCTGGTGTATGAGCTTCAGGATGTTATTGCGACATTGTTACAGCAGTGGGCAAAGATTTTACAGGAGTATATTTTGTGTAGTGTGGCTTTGCATTTAAGCAACATGATGATGTGAATATGCACTATTGTACATATCTAAACTACAAGAAACTGTGTTCAATTAATCTGTCGATTATTTCCTTGATTGATCATTTGGTCTAAAAAATGCCCATCGCACTTTCACAGCCAAGGCTCATGCCTTTTTACATTTCTGGTTTTGTCGCAATAATAGAAGACAAATGGCAAGTGGCAAATCCGTAAAATATTACTAATTATCCAAAAGTAATGCTGATTAATTGCCTGATGACTGACTAAATGATTCACCAACTAATTGTTTTGGCTTTACATAAAACTCATCAGTCGGCTGCTGTCCATTGGCTGATTTGACAGTGATGTGTTAGCAGTTGCAGCTGAGCTGATATTTAAGCATGGCCAATTTTAGTCAGTAACAAGTTTTAGTTAGTAAGAAGAAATTGCTGTAAAGAACTGCCAAAAATTATAATATTTTAGGTTGTTTTTTTTTTAAAGGTGTCTCCATTATATACTGTAGTTTGTCTACCAGAGAGCTAATTATTTTTGATGTGGGTCCTTATAGAGTTTAATAAAGCTGTAATAATCAGACCACTGTTCAGTAAAATTCAAGGAGATCATGGTGTGAAGTCAACAGTATTTTAGAACTAGAAGTAGTATTTCAGCACATTTTGATGATTATCGTGATAATAATATTTATCCGTGATATTTTTACCTACAATAACTGGAACCTGAAAAGCAATTTTAATTAATTTGTAAACAACATAAAAAAAATTGTTTCAGATTATTTAGTCATGACCACTGAGTTAACCACTGAAACAACACAGATGATATTTAATAACACTGATGATGTGAGAAACATCTGACCTGGTCCGGGGTGGGGCGGTGACCAGCATGTGGGGGTCCTCGGGCAGGCCCTCCGCGATGGTGGGGTGACGGGTGACGTGGATGCTGGGCGTGGTGCGGGTGTTGCGGGTGCTGTGGGTGTTGTGGGTGCTGAGGATGCTGGGGATGTGGATGTTGGGGATGTTGTCCTTGTTGGGGAGGGCCATGTGGGTGCTGAGGGTGAGGGTGCTGCGGTGGGGGGTGTCCATGTGGGTGCTGTGGGGGATGCTGCGGGTGCTGTTGGTGAGGATGCTGAGGCTGTGGCGGGCGTGGATGCTGTTGGTGCTGGGGGGGTGGCTGGGGGTGCTGCGGGTGCTGCTGGGGGTGCTGTGGATGAGGAGGGTGAGGGTACTGCGGTTGTGGCTGTTGTGGATGAGGGTGCTGTGGGGGGGGCTGTTGGTGTTGTGGATGTTGGGGGTGCTGTGGGTGTTGTGGGTGTTGTGGGTGCTGTGGGTGCTGTGTATGTGGGGCATGTGGATAAGGAGGCTGCTGGGCATGTTGAGGGTGGGGGTACTGGGGCTGTGTCTGAGGCTGAGGGTGTGGGGGCTGAGGCTGGGCGTGGTGAGGACCATGTGGATGATACTGCTCATCTTCGTAGTTGTCAGCTATCAGTTTCATCCTGCTTTGTGTCTGTAGGAAGAAGAAACTGGTCAGTGCAGGATTCAGAGAGAACATACGCAGGTCTCTCATGAGCATTACACCTACAGAATGATTAAATATACGACAGTCAGCCAGCATAGCAGAAGGTGCAGTAGCAGTACAAGCACATATTTAAAGCACATATTTATTTTTTGGAGAAAAGCCAAAAGTAGACCAGCAAAGAGGATAAGTGGCCATGCGTGTGTAACCCCCCCCCCCCCCCGAATGTAGATGAAATGGAAAAAGTGGCTAGCTGCCTTGTGCAGCTATATTTTTCATTTTGATTAATGTTGCCTTGGCAACCAGCTACAGTACAGAGAAAATTTCCCTTGACATTTCACTGCAGTACTAACGTGTTGTTTGAGCTGGTGCATCAGTTTGTCCCGCTCCCTCTTGAGGCTCAGAACCTCCTCTTGGGTCATCTTTTTATTGGAGGCAGACAGTTCCAGCAATGCAATATTAGCATCTTTCTCACTGATGGCTGCCAGCAGAGCTTGTTGTCTGAAAAAGAAGAACATTATGGCATCAGCTAATGTATTCTATAAAATAGAAAAAACATTAAATAAAAAGGTTTTTTACTAAAGAACTGAAAATGAAACAGCATCAGTTCAATTTAACTGCATCAATGTCAAACGTTGTCTGAGTGCAACTAAAACTACTGATGGCCAGAATCCAGCTTCAAAGGAGTCAGATGATGATCAAAGACTCAAATCAAGTCACTCAAAAATAAGACTGCTTTGTTCTCCTCTAAAAGATGACATAAAATTAGCCTCACAACTCAAACTACATCACTAATGCTCAGTTCTCACTGAAACTTAAAGAAATAGTTTGACACTTGTCTTATTTGTGCTCTTGCTGAAAGTTAGATCATTGAGAAGACTGATAACACTCTCATGTCTATACGCTTAATATGAAGATACGGTACAGCCCGCAGCCTGGAGGGGAATGGGGGGAGAGCATTGTGTCCAGTATGGCGTAGGTTTGTTAACGGTTTGTTTTAGACTGCAGACATCTTTGATTGTCTGGTATTGTTAGACTAGCAGCCAGTTATCTTAGCTTGACAGACTCAAAGCAAAGGCAAAGGTTAAAGCAAAAACCAAAGAGAAAATGATTGGTTGTGGTTTTGTATGTGCTGGACTATTTCTTGGCCAGGCACAGTGACTTTCTGGACTCTCTGCTGGTTGCCTGACAACCCCACAGTGATGAAAAGACTCCAGGAAGTTACTGCCAAAAAAGCTGATTTACTAAAATGTCGAAGTATTTCCTTTGAGTTGGTAACACATCTTCTGAGAAATGAGTATGCCTGATCAGATACATATTCTAACAAGCAAACTATGAAAGTGTAATTGACGATGCAACTTCAATTCAGACAAGCTGTTTTGGTATGAAATGAAGCGTGCTCTATTCCTCATCTCAAATTCATTTCAAACCTTTTGATGGATTTGATAGATTAAGGCGAAATACAGTATCACTGCTTCTAGATAACAAATTAATCCTTACAAGAGACACATTAAGAGAAGTGAAAATGTACTTTTAACTAGGGATGTCCCGATCCGATATTTGGATCGGATCGGCCGCCGATATTAGCAAAAAATGCATATCAATATCGGATCGGCCTGCACGGGAAAATCCCGATCCGGACTCCCGATCCAGTTTGTTTTCAAAACTCCGGTCCGTGTTTTCCAGCGCACCGCTGTAGGTAATCCATTCCAGTTTTTTTCAGCTTTCCCCCCCAAATCCGGTCCGCGTTTTTCAGCACACCTAGCGACCTGTCCAGCATCCCACTATTTATTTTCTACTCAGCTTTTTTGTGTGTTTTGCTTTTTTAATACAGTTTACAATATTGTTTGCACTGATGGCTTTTTAAGCCTTGGTTTACACTCTTGTTGTTCAAGAGCAGAGCACTGATGCCAATTCAGTTTGTGTGGTTAATTGACTATTTATTATTTTGTCTATTTTGTGTTTATTTAACCCTGTTAAGAATAAACAGGTCAGCTTCTCATTACCAACCATTGTGGATTATTCAAACTAACCTAATTAAGTTGGCTAGTTGTTCTTAAGAGTAAAACCCTTTTCAACATGAGTATAACAACAAAATAAGTAAATATCTTTAATCTTTAATACATGCTTGGATCGGCCGGTATCGGTATCGGCCTATGCTAAAAGCTACAATATCGGTATCGTATCGGAAGTGCAAAAAGCTGGATCGGGACATCCCTACTTTTAACATCAAATATCATAACACTAACTTCATCTCCAATATCTCCTCCAGCTGTTTCCGGCGCTCTTGTCTCATGTTAGTGAGGTGGGTGTCCCTCTCCTGCAGAGACTGCTGTGTGGAGGAGAGACGCTGCTTGGTGGCATCCAGTTCTTGCCTCGTCCTCTCCAGTGTATTCATCAGCTCCTCCAACTGAAAGGCACAAGTTTCATTAATTAAGTATTTAACTATATCAGACGATATAGTTTCACAGGAATAAAACCACACCTTTACGTGGTGGCCACTCTCCATGGAGCCGTCCTTACGAAGGTCCTGTCCTAAGCCCTTCTTGTCCCCCTGGGGTCCCAGTTTGATGTTTGTACCCTTCTTAATCTGGTCTTTGCCTCCTTGTCTGTAAAACCCCAAGTATTTAAGTTATCATTTTAAATCCCACTTCTGTAATTACTATACCCTTTATCTATCAAGAAACATATAATAATAATATATTCTTACAGTAACAGTGTCATATAAAAGGTTAATAGACATGACAGGAGTGTACATGATATACTCATGTACCACAACACAAAAAACATGAAACACAAACAAATAGAACACACACAGCGTAATGGACAATCATGTCAGGTGCATTTTGAATGAATCTAGTTTCAAAATGGTACCAATCATGAGAGCAACATGTTATGAGCTTCACAGATGAATTGATAGCTTCATGTTAGGAAGAGATGAAATGACTCACAGGTTTAAGCACCAGAGTAGGCATGGGGATAGGTAGAGATGGGGGCGCAATGGGGGGCACTACTTACCTGGGAGCTAGACTGCAGATGGGGAAAGGAAAAGGTAGAAGAAAAGGGATGACAGGACAAGTGGGAGACACATTGGAAGCAGGAGACGAGAGGACACACAGGAAAAAGTAAAAAAAAAAAAAAAAAGAGAGACATTAGAACCAGAACTTAAAGAAACAACCACAAGAAAACAATACAGAGGACCCAGAGGAGATCAGTGTGTTCATTGTCAAACAACATGGGAGTTTACAAAGGTGCCTGTGACAGCAGCTGATCTGCTAATGCAGGATGCACCTTCTCTAAAAAACATGGAACCATGTGCATCTGCTGCCAAGCCTGGGAGAGGCAGACATGCAGTCAGACAGGCAAAAATCAGGGGGTGCAAAAGAAGAAGGAACAAGGAAGAAATGTGTGAGTGCTGAGCAAAAGATGGGAAGCCAACAGTGGTTTGACCAAGTGGGGCAAGAAGAGGGAGTGAGTTAGTGAGATAATCAGTTATGGATGCAGGGTTGGTCAGACAGAAGAGACCCGACTGAACTTGACACACTCCAGGACCAAAGGTTCAGTCCTGACCCTACCTACTACAGCACCTCACTCACTGAGCACGTGTAGACCTGGAGCACAGCAGCTCTATCCATGCAGGCCACTAAGCTGATCATTTCCCTTAGTATCTGTTAGAGCAAGCTAGGCAAGGTGGGGTGAGACAGGTTTAGGTCAGGAGGAAGAGCAGGGAGGCGGGCACCGGGAGAGACCGCTTGAGAAGAGAGGGGTTGTCAATTGATGTTACTGGGATGAAAGACGACAGAGAGTTAAAGAGGAGGGGAGGGGGGCGTAGGGTGAGGCGAGCAGATGGGTGGCTGGAATGAGCAGGAGGCGTGCTCATGGCAGGAAGAGGCCTAAGCTCTACAGACGTATACATATTACATAACAACAAACAGCCGACATCACAAAATGACACAAAAAGATGTACCTGTATGTGTCTGTGTGTGTGCAAGTGTGCATATGTGCACTAAGATACTTCGAAAAAAGGACACCAAGGAAGGATAGCAAGTACAGTACAGTCAACTAAACTGGATGAAAGAAGCAAGAGCTGTAGGTTAAATCACACCAAGGGTAACAGCATCACATTCACAGAATTACTAATAAAAAAGTGCAAATTTGATATATATTCAAATATGTACTCCATGAAAACTGTGAAATTTGGTTGCTGCTTGGCTGCATCCTTGGTGTGATTGGTCTTATTTTGTGACTTTACCATGCATTGTTATAGAAACAGGCCACAAAAGGAAACACAGTGTAAAGTAACATCTAATCTTCAGGGGATTAAAGTAATACCAAAGAATATATGCCTGTCTGGACATATATTGCAAAAATGATATTTTGTACTCACAAGCTGGCAGAAGTACAAACCTTAAAGTTTCATATATCATTTTAATATTGAGAGTCATACATAAAACGTCAATGTAGAGATAGAAAGATATTAATGAGGCTTGCCACATGCTGTTTGACTAAGTAAACATGCAGCACAAACTCACAATCACACAGTCACACGCTAACACAGCTTGATCAAAACTCATGGCAGCTATGCATACAATTAACCACAAAGCAAACACATGCTAAAAGAAATAAAAGTAAACATAAATCCAGGGATCTTTGTATCATGTGCACAGGTACAGAAATGAATAAACAGAGCCTGTCACTCTGATACAAGGATCAGTGAATCCTTTATAGACAGCGGGCAGACCCAGGCACACAGGTGAAACCAGATGCTGTTGCAGCAGTCGCAGTCGGAGACTTTAACCACGCAGCCGAGCTGAAGTGCCAGGGCAGAGCACTCACTTTCCCAGGAAATCCCACACCATGCCCCCTATCTGCTGGGGGGCGGCGGACACAGAAGGGAGCGGGTCAGGGGGAGCTCTGCCGCCGGGACGAGGGGTGGGGCGAGTGGCAGAGGAGGGGGGGCTGATGTGAGGAGGTGGGGGGGGCATAACAGAGAAAGAGTTGCAAGGAGGACGGAGAAGAGATTGAAAACACAGAATCGGATTCGAGAAAGGAAATGAAGAGGTTCAAGACCGAGGTTGAAAGTGATGAATTGCAGAGGGCAAAGAAAGGGACAGGTGGGCATGAGACGGAATATAGAAAGAGGAACAGGACAGGAACAGTGGCAAAGAAGGACAAGAACACTCAATTAATCAAACATTACTAACAAATTAGCATGACACTTAAACTAAATTGGCCCTATCACAGGCTAGGAAGGGGAAATATTGCTGGTTTGAGTCTCTATAAATGTCCAACCAAACGTTGCCTCATCAGTTTAAATCCTGTCCAGGTGAGCAACAACGGTCTCCTCCAGAAAGACGTCAGTTGAACTAAAGCGAAAAGCTGCTTGCAGTGAGGTGGGCCAAGAGCTGATGAGGCCACCAACCTTATTTATGTGATCCATTAACTGATATCAGTTTAACCTCTTACATTAAGGGGTGACTGAGAGGCACTCTGTGCTCTAATATCACATCTAACACAGTGTCACAACTATTACAGAGAGGCTTCTGGTGTATCTCAACATGCAGCTCCAACTAACGTCCACTGAAAGGTGTGTTTCTGAGTTCATGACACAAGGCCATGACTGGATCCAGTGCAGAAGAAGGTGCTGAAAGACCTTTATGATGACACACTTGTACATAAAAACATGAAAATGACTACAGTATATAGAAATAGTGAGTACACCCCTGGTCAATATCACTAAAATGTTACCTAATTACAAATCCCGTCTATTTAATACAATTGTATTGTTGTTGTATTGTTATTATTAATACTAAATAAACTCTATTGAAAGGTTCATATTTAAGAATGACCTGCAACAAAAGTCAGAAAACCCTTCATCATCATTTTTTAATTTTTTTATATTTTGCATCCAGCTTCTATTTTTGATGGCAGATTTGATCCTCCTGGGCATGGAGAGATGTTATGCTTTTCTTTATAGATAATTATTTTAAACTGCTCTTTGCTGGAAGGATTTGTGTGTTTGGGATCATTGTCATGTTTGAAAATGTCTCTCCTGCCAACCTTCTTGAGACTTGGAGTCATCTTTTCATTCAGTATTTTGTGATATTAACTTACAGTCATTGTGCCTCTGTAAATGTCATCTCTTTAACACATTTTACACTCATATGGCCACAGATCAGCACACTCCCACCTCCATGTTTCGCAGCTGTCACTATGGAGTCACTGTGGTAGTCCTGGCCAGGTCCAAGACAAACATGCTGGACTCCATCTGATCTTAACACATTTATTTTGGTTTCATCTGACCAAAGAATATGCTGCCAGTATTCATCAGGCTTCTTATCATGTTCTTTGGCAAAGCTTTCTTGCAATTTTGTGCCATTTTAGGTTTTCTTTTTGACTTCATACAATGTTCTTTGCACTGTCTGAGCAGTCACTCAGCAGATTAATTTTCACAAATAATCCTTGTGCCACGTCAAAAGCACTTGCCTGTCAGTTTTTCAATGCAAAGTTGCGTAGATAGTAAAGTGTGCATGCTGTCATTTTTCAATGATGGTCGCTGTGTTTTCTGTTATAGGTAGTATGGGTCCTCCTGTGCCTCCTAACCAATGCTGCAGCTGTGTTTTGGCTTCTGTTCAGTAGCCTGCTTATGATCTTTTACTATCTCCCATCTTCATGATGTCTCACAATCTGGTTTCTTACTTGTTCAGGCAATTTCTTATTGTGTGGATCCATGTTATATGAGACACTCACAGGCCCAAAGTGAGAAATGTGTGGTGTTCACAAGTTCCTTTATCACCTTGTTTAGGCAACTGGTCTGAATTAGAAGTCACAATAATCATTTTTGTTACTGTGTCCACAGGTGTACTCACTTTGCATTGAGGTTGTATTTTGAAGACTGTATTTTCAGTCTATCTTGTTTTTAAATTATAAATAAGATAAAATACACTACACTTCAAACTTGTGGTCATTTTGGTGAATCAACGCCTAAACAACTTTTGATGACATCTAGCTCTTCTTCCACACAACAGATGAATACATGAAATAATTTAACAATTTTTCTGAAAGAGCATGAAGATATAATTGCTATTTTTATATGACTTTATCAGTGGTAGACAATATATAAGCATAGGATTAACTGAAGGTAAGATGTCTTTAAATAAGTCCGCTAATATCGCTTCTCTACACAGTCAGTTAGTTACCTTTCCAACTCAGCAATCTTCTTGTCTTTGTCATTCTTTTCGGTCTCCACCTCTCGCAGGATATCCAGGAGTCTCTCCACCTCTGTCTGAGCCTTGTTGGACTCGTCCTTATAGTAATTCATCTCCTTCTCGAGCAGCTTCACTCGGTCCACATACTCCGGGTTCCCTCTGGAGCCCGACTGCTGCTCCACTTCGTGGGCCTTCTGCATCCACACGCCAGGGTAAAAAAAAGCACACACAAGCAAACACACGCAGACATGCACATGTGCACACACCCGGAGATACACTCAGTTAACGTCATGATGTCAACGTAATCATGCAGTGCAGCACAGAGTGTTTTACTGCTCATGAAAGAGAGACACATACAGTACATTGCAGTCCATCAGTGTCTTATGTTAATTACTTCCCTTGCTTACTCCCTCTTTTTCCAAATGAATAAAGCAGTGTACAATTTTCTTCATTTAACATTTTTTTTAAGGGAGCTGTTCCTTATTTGAATCAAGGGTCTAGGGATGGGGGATGTACAGACTGTAAAGCCCCCTGAGGCAAATGTTTGAGGTGTGACATTTGGCTTTACAAATAAAATTGATTTGACTTGATTTAAAAAGTTGTGGACAAGGGCATCATTACATCATTACATTAGGTTTAACAAAGCTATTATTTAGCTCCATTTAAGGGCCCTCACAGACTCCCAGTCACTTTGCACACTTGGTTTCTATACAGAATAAAATGTACTGTGTTTGTCTGTTTTTGTGTGTCTAGTTTTTGTAAGGCAAAAAATAGTAACAAATCAGTGACCATAAGATGCTAAATCATGATTTTGTCTCATTGGTTATCTGTCACATACTAATCAGGGCGCTAACAACTCAGTCAATATGGACTCATCTCACCATTACTGCAATAGTTTGTAACTCTCCATGAATTACATCAGCGGTACACATCACCCTCAAGACAATATACAGCCACACATGTCAACACAGGTCGCAAAAGTGCAAGAGTTGTACAGAGCCAAGGAAGAGCATCCACCAAAACACTGCAGTGATCTCCAACCACGGCTAATACCTCAGCTAACTGCACCACACGGAGACAGAAGAGAAGCGTGGCAACACTGACAGTGACGACATGCAACAAGTTCGGACCATATCATGCAAACCCAGTGAAGCTGCACAGTCTTTGCAATTGTCAGTCAAAAGAATGGAGTCAATCTGTCGGCTACCAGCTTCATATTTTAAGCATGAGGAGCAAGGTTAGGGTTGACCTTGTAGAAGGTTATTCTCAATTATTAGATTGTAGAATAAGATAATTTTAAATTTACTAATGAATGTGGAAGAATTAAAAAAGAGAATTTTACTGGACACAGAAATTAAGCCCTGTGGGTTAAAATGTATATTTTCATATGAACATTATACTATTAATGGAGTTTATCAATGCATCTGGAAGTTGAAGGAGCTCCATTTTATGATGGCTTTTGTATGTATTTCCATTATTTTGTGTTCCTGATTTCTTTTTATATTGATCTATCATGAGTTTTAGCAACATACTGTTTTTGCTGATTTTTCTTAGGATTTGGACCATAGAAACTACAATCTAAAATTGCATTTCACATGTATACTTGCATGACAAATCACATGTATGCTCTATAATCTCAAGGATGTCCAGCTGTCAAATATTAGTCCCTTTTCTCAAATGTGGATCATCTATATCATACTGTAGTTAAACAAACTTATGATAGATAGTAGTTAAACTATACAGCCTCCTTAAATTGTTAATAAAAATACATGTTGAATATTGAGCATATTTCAAAGTCCAACTGATAAATATTGTATCTGTAGCTCTAGTTTCACTGCTGGTGTCACAAACACAAAGAGAACAGCTGCAGAATGAATATGTAGCACAGCACTGAGTGCAGTATAAAGCTCATTATGTCAGTACAGTATAGCATAGGTCAAAGAGTTATCAGTGTCCTCATGCTTTCAATATGTGCTTCAGAGAGCTCAAGAAAGGAACTTACAGGATTGTTCATCTGACTGAAAAGCTGCTCAGCTTGCTACATTGCAAACAGAGGGGTTGAGGAGGAGGAGGAGGAGGAGGAGGTGGGAGGGGGAGGGTTGGAAACCCAGGAGAGTAAACTGTTAGGATTTAGTTTGAGTCAGAGGAAAGAACAGCAGGTTCAGACATGTTACAATGCATGTTTGACAGAGCAGTAACATAGTCTCACGTGTTGTTACAGGTTAACGGTGACAAAATACAGACAAATGCAGAGGGACAGACACAGGGATAGTCTGTGGATTATGGAAAAGGAGGAGGCAGAGGGAGGGTTTAATGGACTGCCTGCTCCCTGCAGCGGCCTAACAAAGCAGTGCAGCCTGTTATAGGAAAGGAAGCATGATGGTAGCCATTATCCTAATTAACTGTCTTTATAATGAGGCAGCTTTACATTCCTGGTTCAATTTGGGTTACAGTGATATTAACAGAACTCTTGCTTTTTTTCAAACATGGAATTAGATTAATGAGGGATCACAGGTTTTCATTATGGTGTATATTTTATATGTGTTGAATGACACAGAGAGTGTTCTGTTGAGGAAGTGATTATTTGTTATTCAGAACTATTCATTTTTAACCTCCATGAAAATAACACAAGTACAAGGACTGAGAAGTAGGAATATATGAGCGGCGAAAACACACTCGAACATTATCAAACTCTTTTTAGTTTTAGAACATGAGGGATAATTCACATTTTTTCACAGTCTATAACTACTTAGTAGTCTCCATTCCAGTGGTCCCTGGACTCACAATGAGTTAATTTTTCACAGTGGACACACAGATCTGACTTCTTATCTACTGTCCAGTGCAAATGATGAGGAACGACTCTTCAGATCTCATACAGAGCAGAAAGCGCTCCACAGCTGAATCTATATTAGAGAACATTTTATTGGAAACAGGCCATTTTATGATGAACTTCTTGAAATCATCTGTGGAAATTCATCATCTGTGTACGTCCGGTTCATCCAGCTTTCTGGATTGCCCAGTTTAGGGTTAGTTTTATTTAGATGTAGACTGTGTCATATAAAATGCTCCAAAACAGCGACCTGGACCTTGTGGTGGCAAAATTCTTTCAATAAATGTAAATATGTATGAATATGTATTTGTGACAGACTACTGTGGCATCCTGTTAGCTTTGGCTGAACTTTTTTATGGTTTGCCCTGACAAAGGACTTCAGATTTGTCCTAGAGAAACTGCAACAAAACTGTTAATAAAAAGGATGTCTAGTATGACAAAGGGTAAAAGCTACAGACATAAATTGTCCATCGTAACTTCAGCTGATTGTTATATATAATCTTGTGAATTATTTGTTAAAGAATGGCTGTCTGAACTCTTCCTGATGTTACAGTTGACACTTACAACTGTACATCTAAATATTAAATTGAGTTAAATTAGTAATGACCTGTTTAATAGACTCTAAATCAAAGCAGCACATTGAATGGGGCTTATATGAGTGTTTCTGCACTGTGATGAACACCTACCTTCTGCAACTGCGTCTCCAACTTACTACACTCCTCTTTTTTCTGCTCAATGGCAATCTCCAGTGACTTGAGCTTTGAATCTTTCTTAAGGCCAGAAGACGCCAGGGATGAAGCATGCTCCTTGAGATCGATGAGACTGGACTGCAGGTGGACAGACGGCACAGACAGTGGGCACAGGTTCAAAGCTGACAAACCAAACACAGTGGCAGGTGGTCTATCTAGGCGCACAGTGCCTACATATGGCAGCTTAAATGTCAAATAAAGACCTACTGAAAGAAGCAGATACAATATGATCTGTACAGTACAAACAAAGAAGTTCTGGGCATGCTCAGTACAACACAGCAGAGAAACATCAAGGAACAACATATGTACGATACGCAATAATGTGGACTCCCTTACACACACACACACACACACACACACACACAAAAATCTCTTTGTTCCATATACACTCACTGACCTCTTTATCTGTTAACTCTATCTGCAGGGTGTTGACTTTCTCCTTGAGATCCTTGTTCTCCTTCTTATAGGACTCCACTTCTTCCAGGCGTTCTCTGTCTTCCCTCTCCCTTTGGTCCTTTAAACGTTCTATAATCCTCTCCTAACACACACACACAGAGTTAAAAGTGTCTTGAATGACTGAATAATCAGGGCCCATATTTAGCAAACCTCCGAGAAAAACTTAATTTCCGAGTGTAACTATAACGCACATTTATCAAGCATCTTACTTGTACTTGCGCTGAAGTGTGACAGTACATTTTAAAAGCAGTTCTTAGGTATTTACATGATTACCCAGATCATTACAATACATCACATGTACACACAAAGCAGGAATATCCCCAAGTCTATGTCTTGCATATTGCTCTTTAAAAAAAAAAAATCCTTACACTTTATTTCGTCATATATAAAAAAAAATTAAAAAAAAGTTAATTCTATTTGCGTGAAAATCTTAACATATAAAGTAACAAACCACATGTGAGATTAACAACAATCTAATAAATGTACATACACTAACAGGAATTAAAGATGACTGAAATGGAAAAAATGAACTGGAGCAGGAACCAAAATGATCACATCAAATGCAAAAAAATAGATTACAACTACCATATTCCAATGTTTTACTTTTGCTTTAGCTTATGAATTATTTACCGAAATATGGTACATGCTCATATTTTTTAGTCATAAGAAATTTCATAAATAGTTTTTATTCCTAAATTAAACTTTATTTGTGTCAGTGGAGCAGAAAGCTTTACTCATACTGATTTGATTCCCAAAGAGTAAAACTGATCAAATCCTGCAGCAGCTGTCTCTTCAGCTTTCTGCAGTCCTGTACCTTCTCCGACAGTGCCTCCTCCAGTGTGGCCAGGGCAGTGTCTGTGTTACTGGAGTCGGTCTGCAGAGACTTGACCCTGTCTTTCAGGTTCCCCAGCTGCTTGTCTTTGTCCCGCAGCTGTTCCTGCAGGTTCTCAATCTGCGAGTGAGGAAGAGACCAGGAGGATGGTGGTGGCACAGGGGAGAGAAAAAGCAGAGAAAAACTGGTAAGTAGCGTGATCTCAAAAAACACAACGGCATTTAAAGTTGGTGTAACAGCAAACCTTGGAGATTACTAAAGTCTTTGAAGATTATTACATTATTTATTGTACATAAAAAAACATCGTTTTCATAGCTTTAAATGCACTGGGGAGCATTTTTTATTGCTTCTGCAGGTAGGAATGCATGAACAACTGTTTGACTATTAAGAGGTTGGAGAAGAAGAGTGAAGAGTACGATGGAATATAAATGCAAATAAGAATTTACAGAAGAACATGAACAAACTATTTAGAGACAGTATAATATGTGCAGTGATTTTAATTTAGCATATGTTCAGCAAATGATTGACACAACAGAGAGACAAAACAAAACAAAACAAAAAAATGCATCAGTGGAAACATACGTATTTTTAAATCAAGAGAGATGACAAAGAGAGAGATGAAAGTGGAAAGATGAGGGAGAGGAGGTGTGACAGTACACAAGAGGAGAAAAAAAGCAAAGGGAATGGGCGAGCAGGTCAGGGTGAGAGAGAGAGTAACACTCTGTGAGTATTTATAGCACACGCACACTAAAGCCAGTGAGGCAGAAATATCTTCTTGCTTGTCTTTCTATGGAAACTTTCCCCCTGAGAGCAACAGAGACTCTCTCACTCTTAATGGAGAGAGTAACCACTCTGCTTTGTATTTTCAGATAGCGACTGTTTTAGTCTAGGACACAAGAATCAGACAGAACAACTTGTTCTCCTCATCATTTTCATACTACATCTGGAGTACACCTACATAGACCTCCACTGACTCAACATAGTTTGGTATACACATACATACATACATACATAATGTACAATAACAATAGTAGTTTGTGAATGGTTTGGACATTTTCCTTCCTTCATGAGCCTTTCAAATGGTCAGCAATTGTGATTCTTACTTTTTTCTGCAGGACATTGATCTTTCTTTCTTTGACCTCCAACATGTCCTTCATGTCCCTGATTTCTCCAGCAAGAGTACCCTTCTCCTCCGTCAAGTCCTGCAGCTGCTTGGTTTTTTTGTTAAGGAAGGACTCTTTCTCTTCTAGACGCAGACGTAGAGCATCCACCTGAAGCATGAAACAGCCAAAAACATCTTAGAGAACATGCACTTAGTCAACCTACTCTGAAAATTAAAGGTTTTTATATAATGTTCACTGTAATTGAGCAAAAAGCTCTATAGGATTCATACGACAGAACTAAATTAGCAAAAACTGATATGGATACCACAAAAGTGGCTTATTTGAACAATTTCTGCAAGAAATCAGTATTCATTTAAAGTGCTTATGAGTATTTATTCATTTTAACTTAATCCCCATGCAATACAAAAAAAAATGTATTACTGAGGTGGTGATCTACAGTTAGTGCATTTCAGTAATATGTAACTGTAATGCTGCCATAGTTACTTATTTACAGTGTTAGAAGAAATCTTTTGATGTTTTTGATATTTATTAGATGTACTGTGAAAGTACACTGCATATTACTGTTTCTTTGGTAGGGAACTGAGTCACAGGTTGATTTACTGTGTGTGTGCACACTAGTTAACGGCTTTTCATTACCTCTGTTTGCAGGATGGCAGCACGTTGCTCCTTGGCAGTGAGAGACTCTTTGAGCACCTCGATATGCTGTTTGCAGTCTGAGTTCTGGTTGTTGAGGGTCTCTAGTTTTGTCTGCAGAGCCAGCAGCTCTGACTCCTTCTTTGATAACTCCTGCTTCAGCTGGTCAATCTGCAGTAACATGACACAGACGAGACATCCAACTCCTTAAATGAGCAGTGTAACATTTAACCATTACTGTATGTCTGCATGTGAAACCTCTTTCAACTGAACAGTGGGCTAGTCAGTGCAGCTTTTACACTATTTTCATCAACACACTTTTCTCTCATTAAAAATGCATTTGGGACTGACTCCCCTGCATTCTTCATATATTATACATCATCTCTATTCATGATTGATGAAAAGAGGTCTAAAAATAGAATAACAAAACTGTGGCTGGTCTGCGCCTGGTTGACTTATACGAGGAGCACTATGTAAATACAGAGTCAAAGCTTCAGGGAGAGATTTGAGCCCCACAGAGAGAGGGGGACGCATACACCTCGACACAGATTTAATGTAGCTATGTATGCTGGATTGACAGTGAGGCTGTAACAGTTACCGAAAATAAGTAATGTCATCATGGAGAGCTCTAACATCTAAAGCAGGTGAATTCAGCTTGTTGAAAACACAGCGGTCACTCTGAAATTTTAGGTAGGCATACACTCTTTGAACATAATGTACTTCATAGTTGACTGTTGGCAGCAGAATTCTGAAATCATCAGCTTTTATATGTAATTAAGTAAGAAACGTTGAGTACTTTAAAATGCGTACAGAGTGCATTTGCTGATATAGCCTTTTTTTGGTATTCTTGAGGATCTGCTCCTCTTAAAAAACAGCACACTCTGCCAGCGAGACACTTTGCTGATGACACTAAATGCTAAGGAAGCTAAATTAAGCAACACAACAACTTCATTCAGTATTCTCCTCTCAGCACAGGTCTGTGCTCCGAACAACTCAATTCTGTCTGTTTTTTTGGCCGTAGTCTCACAGGATCTGTATTTCTACAAGTGCAGGCATAGTGCAGATGGTATCTACCTTGGTCTTCATAAACTTAGAGTGGTTCTTGTAGACCTCCATCTGTTTGATCTCCTCTTCTCGGTCCTCTGTGTTCAATAAGCCGTTTGCCTTGAGCATTTGGATCTCATCCTCCAGATCTCGAATGTTGCGTTCCAGAGAGGCAATTTTGGTGTCCTGCACAAAAACATGCAGAGGAGACACACCTCAAAACCCAGACTAGCATGTCCACAAGTTTCATGCTTCAAATAAACCTAAATTGGAGACAGAGTCCAGGAAAGACAGAGGAGATTTAGAAAGACTATAAGACAGAGAGAGAGAGTGAGAAAAAAAAGAAAAAGAGAGATATTGCGAGATAAAGAGAGACTGGAAGAAGCTCTTTCGTGTGGCTGAGAGCAACTGCAGTATCTGTCGGTGAAATCAGAAGCTTTCTACCCAGCTCCTTACAGTGGCTCAGAGGATTAATCACCATTGGGAAATATTGAGCACACATCCAGCATGCAGAGATCAGCCTGCACCGGAGAGAAACGTGTAGAGTAAAAGGAACAAAAAGTAACAAGCCGTAGCTTTTGCCGTAGTTGCTTGCAGATCAATGCAGAATCCAGTGTCAGGACTGCGACTGTGAGTGCAGCTTTAGCTTCACGGCTTTTTAAATAAATAATACAACGTCTTTAAGATTAGCCATGGTCCATCTCCCTCTCCAGCAGAGCATAGAGCAACCTTGTTCCTTCCTGTCTTTCTCTCTTTTTGTGTCTCTCCCTCCTTCCTCCTAGTGGCTCTGAACTTATGAACTTATGAAGGGTCGGTCTTAGCCCACTGCAGAGGAACATGGGTAATGTTTTGTAATGAGGAATGACAGACTGCCCGAGATGGATCTGGTGGGGTTAACATAGATGCATATGCACTGCACATGTACATGCACTTCGCCCTGCCTCTGCATCTCACCTCCGTCTCCATGTTATGAGACGAACATCAATGAAACTAACGTTATCTGCAATAGATACAAGACATCATACCTTCAAAAGAGAGAGATTTTATTCCATCCACATGTAATCTGGTACATCGACTTGGTCAGTAAATCTTGCTCTTTATCTCTCTTTACCTGCCACTGTGTGCCTCTCTTTCGCTCTATCTTCCTGCATACTGGCCTCTCGCTGTCATAAACAACCACACCTGTTTCCATGGTAGCAGCAGGCAGGCTATACGCTGTGCACTGTCTCTGGTGAGTGAGGAGGAGTGAGCGGTAGGGGTGTAGGGGAGGAGGGAAGGGAGGGAGGGAACATTATTCTTGCTTCCATCAGCATCAAGCGCAAGCACAGCACAAGAGGAGCAGCAGGGAGAGAGAAGAGGGGAGAGATGCAGGGTCTTCCTGCACAGCACAAGAAGAGGTGGGTCTTCCCTCACTCTCTCTGTATGTAAATCAACAGGATCCCAGAGCCCAGATGTCACGTGACAGCACTGGGGGAGGCTGGGGCCTGCACAGAACCGATCTAGCCAAGTGAGAGGGGCTGTGTCAGCTCAGCAATGATGTCATGATTTATTTTGAGGAAGTGATGTCAGGCCTCTGCAGTGAGGCTGGTGGTGTCTACAGTGGTTCAGTTGCTGGATGGCATTGTTTTCTCTACTGCCAGATCCAGCTGCCATACAACAAGTGTTCTATCTATACTGACATTTTTTACCCAGCAGAAAAGGAATATGAGCATATTTGCATTTTACACATCTGCATTAAACAGCTGCATTCGTCTTAAAAAATGGAATATGGATGTATGTAAAATGCTAATTTGTTAATTTGAACTGAGTTCATTTGATAGTGTTGGGTGGGGTCTCTAAAATTGCATGTCTGTCTTCTTAAATATTTTCTAATGTTTTATTTATGTTTGCTCAAATATTGAAATGTCCATTTAATTCACCCGAAGCTTCAAAGTTACAAAAAACATTACGTGCATAACATACTCTTTATTTTCTTGTTCCAGTACTTGAAGTACACTGAACTTCGAACTAAATTATTCAAATCCAAGATGCCATTTTATAGCAATGCACAATCAGACTACATCAAATATACAATTCTAGACATCTTGTGCATCATTTCACACATTTCTCTGTAATTCAGACTGGCATAATCAGTGTTTTTAGAATAACAAAATGTAGCTCGGCATGTTTAAGCAATGCTCATCTGCACAAAAGTGAGTGATTGAGAATAAATATATAATGCTTGTCATGAAATCACTGTGTTACAGTTTGGCTGCGATAGCTTAAATGTTGAACAGTACTATTGATTCTTGTGGATGTTTACACAACTGCTTTGTGAGCAGATACACAGTGTGCCTGCATGTCTGTGTGAGAGAGAAAGGTAGATAGATGTGTCAGAGTGTTGACTATTGACTCAGCTGCCGAGGATCACAATAGCAACAATAGATTGAGGAGAATACACATCAGCGTAGGCCTCGGTTTAGACAAGCAGCAGTCAAAATAATACAAGGCCTGTAAATGTCAATGGGCCTCATTCACAAACACAAAAATCTGTGCTTAAAGAATTTGTGTAATAGTTTTAAGCACAAATCTGGGATTCATCAATGTGTTCTTACCAGAATTTGCTCTTACTCTGTGAACACATTTAGAACTGCCTTAGACCATGCATATGCACATTTCATAAAGGTCCTAAAGTGATAATGTTATTATTCAATGTAGAAAGTATATTAAAACAACAATTATTTAAAAAATGACTGGGCCTAAATGTACTTTAAAAGTGTGAAAATGCCAATAATACACTATGAAATAACTAATTACAAAATTATTAGCTAAGATGTTGTAATACATAAATCATCACCATTAATGTAATGGAAACATTAATATATTATAATTGTTCTGTTCCCACTTTTAGATAAAAATAGCTTATATATATATCACAATTTCCATATTGTAATGTGACACTGGTTATTTCCCCATCAGACTTGGCTGTGAAATATGCAGCTGTTTAACCAGCAGCCTGTTCAGTGTTCTCACAGCTTGACAGCTCAGTAGTGGCACAGGGAGGGGCACTCTGCGTCCTTGGAAACTGTTTGGAAAAGCAAGTGCTTTCAAAAAATACTTGGCAGGTGATTGGATGAACCATCTGTCTTTCAGCATCTATCACTGTCTTACCTTTAGAGGCAGCTGGATTTGCAAGATCACAAGATCACACAAAAATCATTATAGGATGCTGATGCCGGTGGTTTGGACACAAGCATATAACTTGATCTTGTGATGTCAAAATCTTGTGAATCCACCTGCCTTGCATGGTAATCAACATTTGCCTTTATACATAACTTCCACCATTGTTTGAACCAGTCACAGTTAGAGGAGAAGAATATTAATTTGAAGATATTGTATCTGGTGGCGACTGATGCATGAAGTTAAGGTCAGGCTGCATATTATGAGTCAGGTTCTTACTTTCATCTCTATGATGGTCTGGAGGGCCTTGGTTTTGCTTGGATCCTGATGCAGCTGATTTCTCCTGTGCAGCTCCTTACAGAAAAGACACAACATTATGTGGACCAAATACAATAATATGTGTTCTCTACCGAAAGCAGAGCATTTAGATTAAAACAGACTATAGAAAAAAACAAAAAACAAAAACAATCTTAAAAAAAGAGCAAAGTTTTACTGCATCTAAAAAGTTTGTCTTTCCCACAACTCAGCTGTTCACATGTTACAATACATGTGTGAAACTTTCAGCAGCAGCAGACTAGACCATGTTGATTATGTGATGTTCGGTACTGCCCTCTAGTGACGACAAGATAAAAAAACTGTTTTAACTGTTTAACTGAATCACATATATTAATATTAATCGTGGTAATAGTATACCTCTCGCAGATGGATGTTTTCCTTCTCCTTTTGATCCAGAATGACCTCCAGGTGTCCGAGCTGGGCCTCTGCCTCAGCAATGCGCCTGTTTCTCTCCTGCTCCTCCTCCTCAGACACCCTGCCAGGCCCTGGGGGCAGCCCTTTGCTCTGCAGCATCTCCAGCAGCTTCTTAATGGACTCATCTCTGGCACCCAATGTCTGTTTCTGGGTCTCGATTCTCAGCTCCATCTCTTCCAAGGTTTTTCTCAACAAGAAAAGCTCCTTGGCCTGTCTATCATGTTCAGCCTGCAGTCGACGGAAGTTCTCCTCTGTCAGCTCAATGGTGGTGAAGTGATCTGAAATAGAGCGATTGCCACTCTCCTGCTGCAGCAGGTGGTTTAGGTCTCGCTGTGTACGCAGCTCATCCTGCAGAGCCTGGATGGTCATCTGGAGATGCTGATGAAGTTCAGATAAAACACACACACACACACACACACACACACACACACACACACACACACACACACACACACACACAAACACACACACAAACAAACAAACAAACACAAAGACTCAGAAATTGTTGGAATTTAGCGTTGGATTAAATACACAATGCAAAGTGTTTCATGATAATAATACAAATGAGGGTAAGCACAGAAAAAATATACACTCCTGAAATGCTGTTGCAGACAGATGGTTCTGTGGAGAATGCTTTAACAGTGTAGCACTTGCAGTAAGTCAAACATAGAGAACAAGTGACTTACCTTCAGATACCTTTAGAAGTAAACACGCTGAAAACAACTGATGTCAAAAGAAAGTGTGCAAGATTTTTCTTTGTTCATTCTGATAAAAAAAACAACAACAACTGTGCTTTGGGATAGGAGTTGAGTTAGATTCATTTGGAATCACATTAACCAGAGAATATATATACAAACCTGTCAAACTGCTTAATTTATTAGTGTGCTGTAAAAGGTTGCTCAGTTTTTATAGACATGAGCAGAATTAATGGAAGTTATTAATTTTCTAATTAAAGCAGACAACAACCCTGATGCTTTCCAGCAGTGCAGCAGAGGTCGACGCTCTCTGACACTCAGCCTGAGAGGAACAGATATTGGATTTCAAACCTCAGAGGTGGCTTCCAGTTACAAGGAAAAGTGGTCTGCAAGCCAATCGAGTACAATATAGGAATATACTATTTGCTTATTATTATTTGAATGAGCATTATCCATTGGTAGACATGGACAGTTAGACACTATGACAGAACCTATAGTATCCATACTTTAGGTTCAGCGTATTGCCATATGGTTGTGTGTATTTTGTGCATCTGTGTGTGTCCAAAAACATTGGTGAAAGAAGCACTGGGATATTTTACATAAGGAAAAGTTGCAATACCACAATAAAAAAATACTCCATTACAAGTGAAATCGCATGAAAATCTTACTTAAGTAAAAATACTGAAGTGTTGGCAGCAAAATGATCAGAAAAGTAGCTTGTAACTAGCTGTTGAATAAATGAAGTGGTGAAAAAAGTAAATTATTTCCCGCTGAAATGTAGAGGAGTAAAAGTGCAAATAGCCTAAAACTGAAATACTAAAGTAAAGTACAAGCACCTCGAAAATTGTACTCAAGTACAGTAAAAAAGAAAAAAGAATAAAAATACACACTATTAAGTTTTATACTGTATGTGATGTGTATAGGTGTGTTGGTTCTGGGTTTTGGGGGATCAATGTTATGGCTGAGTTTTTCGTCACAAACTGAACTGAACACAAAACATTTTTTTTCCAGGAAATGGCCCAAACAGTGTTTAGAGGGGTGGGAACAGATTCTTAGACTGAAATCAAAATCATTTACAGGCAGTCTGACGTTGTAGGGTTTGAGGTACTAGAGGGGGATGGAACACCACACACGTTTTTAGTGACATATTTAAACAAAGTAATCACTCTCTATAACTTTACAACGCTTATAGGGGAACACATAAATATAAAAATAGAGATATGAGGGTTCACGGGACAAGGAGGCAGGATGAACAGCTGGAAATATTTCACTTTCAGAGGAGATTCATAGGAGAGAGGAGGTTGTATAGTGCAAAGGGTTTGCGGGTGTCTGAAAATACACGCCACACTGAAAGGTGACTCTATGTTGTGCACGCAACAGGTGGTGCAAACATAGGGACAAACCTTGGTTCTCCTGGCATCCAGCAGCTGCAGAGCATGGGCAGAATGAACAGAAAAACAGATGTATGGTAAAAACAGAGCGTCAGAGCATGATGCAACAGAGACGGATGATCAACACGAACCAGCCAGAGTTTAAAATGACAGCCACCCATCAGTCCGTCCAGCTGTCAGTTTATCCACTTTCAGCCTTCAGTCAGTATATCATATTCACATTATTCCTACAGACAAAATATGACTTTATTGAGTTGACCTTTCTGGAAAGAGATAAAGAAAAGATTTGAAATGGCTTAAAAAATGGCTCCAATCAGCTGCCATGGTTTTACATGAACTGATATTAGAGTAGATCAGTGGTTCCCAAACTTTTCACAGCCACATACCCCTTCAGACATCTGACCTCCAGCCATGTACCCCCTACTCCTGCACACACAAAAACCTGTCTGTAAGCCCCCCCACCACACACACACACACACACACACACACACACACACACACACACACACACACACACACACACACACACACACACATATATAACACATCAAATAAAATCCCTTAAATTATTTCTATATCATTTTTTTTTTCACCAAATAGATCCATTTTTACCAGCATTTTCAGTGAGCAACACCAGTTCACTTTTGAAAAAAGAAATCTACCAAACATTTCTAGAACATATTCAGTCAAACTGAAGTACAAACTCACCACAGCTTTAATGAGAAGGGTGTGCTTGAGCACATAATCTGCAATATTTGGCTGAATTTGAGAAAGTCTGAGTCTTAAATCGTTCTCCACACAAAGCCTCGCTCTGTATTTTGTTTTCATGCTTGTCAGAGCTGAGAATCCACTCTCAGACAAGTACGTGGTGGCAAAGGGCATCAAGGTCTTGACAATATGTTTGGCCAGCGCAGGCTGTTCAGTGCGCAGTCCAATCCAGAAATCTGGCAGTGGCTTCCGATTAAATTCCATTTTCAGGGATCAATTGGTTGAAATCTCAATGAGACTCTCCTGTTCAGATATTGATAAAGAAGCAGGCACAGCTATAAATAGATGACATATCCAACTGTCTGACCTGTCAGTTTCGAGGAAATACCTGCGCAGCTGTGCAGCCAGCTCACTGAGGTGCGCGGTTATGTCACTGTCAAACAGAGTTCATTTGCGCACAAAAAGTCATGCAACGACGGAAAGACCTCTGTTTTGTTGTTCTCCATGCAGTTTAACCAGAGGTTCAACTTCTTTATCATGGCCTCAACTTTATTTATTTATGTCATATTATGGATCTGACAAATTTGTTGAATAACTCATTAATGGATTGACAGAAAATGAATCAGCAGCCATTTTTGTAATTGATTGATCATGTACATAACTTCTTAAACAAACAAGCAAAATATTATCTGGTTACAGCTTCTCAAATGTTAAAATTTTCTGCTTTTCTTTGTCTTAGATGTCACTTAGGGCTTTAGGACACTGTCTTTAGGAGACTATGATTGTAGACCAAATTAATGAAAATAATTATTAGCTGCAGCTCTTATTTACTAACACTATTGACACAGCATGATAAAAAGCAGTGTATTAACGCTGTTAGCAGGCTCAGGACTAAAAGGCAATTACAAAAGCAGAAAACTAAATCCACTTTCCTTCCTTCGACTTCCTCAGTACAGAACAGTGGAGCATGTGCTCTTCCATCCATCAGGGGGCAGTGTTTCTGTTAGCATAAGGAGCTGATGCATTTTCTGTTGAACAGTTTTGGTCACACTCCCTCATACGACTCATTGCCATGTGGTCAAGCAACAGAAACCCCCTTGTGCTTTTCTCATTTTCTATTTCACACTGACAGACTGATTTTCCATTCATTTATGTACACAAGATGTCAACTATTCACATGCTCACTGTCAGGACTTGAAATGCAATGATTTCTAACAATAAAGAAAGGATCTGCACACTGTCTTAAGATACCATTTTTTTCATAAAATAATTATTTCCCACAATGTAAACAAATTTGGCTCAAATGCTCCTTCTTAATCATAAAAAGATGTGTTCTATACTGCTAGATTATTGGGGGAAAATGGTGTCGTTTATGAGTTATGACCATGCAGTGTAAACTGCTAATATTGGCTGCTGCTCCATGCTTTTACAAAATCCAATTAATATGGCCCAGAGCAGCATTTAACAGGTTAAACCAAAACTTTTTTTCACTCTGATTTTCTCTCCTCACATCTTCCCTCTCGGCTATCTCAGCTGACACTGCTCCCTCTCCCGTCCTCCTAGGTAATCTCTTTCTCTGCCCTGATCAATAATGCGCTTTCTTGGAACTAAACTGCAGGAGGCAGTCCAGGAGGCTATAATTTCCCATCTGCTGGGGCAGATGGGAAATTTCATTAGTTTTGCAGGTATTTGGTCATCAATTAAAATATTGGACAAATTACAATGTTGACTTGACGGTGACGTTATTGTAGATGAAAAGTCAGGAGATCACCAAACTTGTTACATTTTTCCTGCATTAATGTCTGAATTTCACATGAATCTGGTGAATAGAGATATTTCACTTAAAACCACAGATGTGAACCTCATGGTGGCGCAAGATTAGATGTCAGGTGATCACTAAAGTCATTAGGATACATCGTCTCAGAACAATTATCATCTTTACAAAATTTCATGGAAATCCATCTAATAGTTGTTTAGATATTTCAGTCTGAATTGAAGTGATGGACCAACCGACCAACAGACAAACCATCACTAGAAAAATGTGTCGTTCAATCAGAAATGAACACTGTTAACATAATAACTTTGCTACTCTGTACCACAATTGATTATCAAAGCTAGCAACATTCAGCTCTTTTACCAGTTGGCACTGGCACAAGCAGATAGGCTATATGTGTGGTTTACTGTACATGTGAGTGTGTGTTAATAAGAGTGTGTGTTTGTATTCGACAGATGGAAAGCTCCAAAGCGCTGAGTCAGAGCAGCCTACTGCTCACTACATTCCTAATCTGTATGTTGTATGTCGTGATGGCTGACAATATACAATTACACCCACAGTCATGCCAGAAAACGCTGCATTTCTTCATCTCCCCTCCGCTTAAAGAAAGTTAGAGAGGGGCGTGAATGCAGAATGCAGAAAGCTGAGAGATTCAGGGCAGCCCACAAGAGTAATATTGTACTGAATCTGAATACTGGATTATATTCTTGACAGTACTTTTAAGGACTCACTAAGTATTCAGAACATCATTTATAATATCTTTTATTTCTGAAGAATATATGACATGACTGAGCAGATATTAGGAGCAGCTGCAACACCTCAGATTATTATTCAGTATGATAAAGCTGGTGCCTGTCCTTAGTCTTCCTTTAATTAACTAGGTGTGTCACAGTGAAGAGCAATGTTCAACACAAACGCACACGCACGTACGCGCACACGCATGCACACACACACACACATTTTGGTATTGACATAACTATGTCTATAAAAGATAGCACTAATAATATTGATGATGATGAATCCTCATCATCACAGCACTAATAAAGGTGTTACAGTCTGAACAGTAATTGAGCTGAAACATCAGTTTTGACACTGCTTGATCTCAGTGCAGCAACGCTGTCAAATACAAAAACACATGACAGAAAAAAGTGGGTGGGCTTACTTGGAACAGACCTCATCACATGACACTCCTTGTTGAATGTGTTGCAATATACAACTTCTACTTACTACATGTATGTATGGTCTATTTTTAAAATCTTATTTTAATTTATTTTATCAATTTTCTTTTGTTATTTAATGCATTTGTTCACAGTGTAAAGCACTTTGAAATGTGTTTGAAAAGTGCTATATAAATAACCCAGTTTTTTTAACAATAGTAATAATACTTTACATTATTATTAATCAATCAATTAATCAATCTTTATTTATATAGCGTCAAATCACAACAAAAGGAAATTTAAGGAGCAAGGAGAATAACCTGCAAAAGTCCCCGGCCAGATTCAAATCCATTATATTTTGTCCTAGACCAACCTTTAACCAAGACATTTTTTCTTTAATATTTTTAATTGCTGCACTGGGATTTCAACCTATATAACATAGTATACTACTGTAACAACCATTAGGCACTGACATATACACAACAACTTACAGCACCTCTTATTTATTAGGAATTGAATTTTTCTCTTCCTCGAAGAAGCTAAATTCTCTAAAGTGATACACATCATCTGGGTAATGATGAGGTGAAGATGTATAATTTCACTGTGATTTTGCATGAAAACAGTCAGTGTACCAGTGCAGGCAATCAATAAACCATTCAAATAAATATAATGTCTTAGTTTCATCTACAGCAATGCCACCAAATTAAAGCCTTTCAAATGACAAAACTATTCTCATGTGGGTGATGAGTCAAAGCAATGTTCGGGTTAAACAGCATTTGGTTCAAGCTATATTTTATCCGCATTGACTGTGAGCTTCCTAAACCTGAGACGGATAGTCACTAGGAGCTTTACAACATGAAAAGCAGAGGAACAATAGGGACGATGATCCTAACTGAGCTCACACATACATTTATGTGGAATTTAGTACTGCAAACAATAAGCAAAACGTCTTTTTCTCAAAATGCTTTCCTCCATCATTCCTGCATATTATCTACTTTCTAGATAATATGAATCTTACAGTTTTAAATATTATTATTTATTATATCTTAATAAAAATGTCACAAATGTTCTTTAATCAAGTGTCTTGCTAACATCAGGTAATGGGTAAAGTTTCAGGATATTGTGTGAATAAAGTGAAAGTGCAACAGAAATGTATGTCCACCTTTTTTTCCTTGATTGAATGAAAAATGTTTTTTTTATGAATGCATTCTGCTTATACTTGTTAAGATGGCCATTTTGCCCTGTTGCAATTGCTGTGATCAAATGTAAAACTCTAATGAAAAAGACATCAGCAGACTGTCACAAGTCTTATCTCCTTTGTTCTTACATCCTCCACTCCCATCTCAATCTTACCAGCCTTGCGCTCTGTAAATGTTTCCCTGCTTCTCTGCATTTCTTGTCATCTTGTTGAGATGAAATCAGGAGGGAGACTTCTCATTTCTCATTTTTCCTCTGGAGTAGGTAGCAGCCATCTTATGTGCTCAGATGGGAGGTGGCTGCCCAAGGAAAAATCCATGGTTGTGATTATTCACATGATATTTCCTGTGTCTACATAGCTCACTGTGTCGTGACATAGCCGAAAACATCAATACCTTTGTTGATCACATATATTTGACTACTGCGAACTTGTTTGCCACCCACTGAACAGAGCTAAATGTCAAGTCAACTGCCTAATGCTCATTGTGAACAGTGCACACCTGCGGCATCACTAGATCTATGAATCATATGTGCATATGAAGTGTGACTATACCTCTCCCACACATTATACAGACTGGAGGTGATGACAAACATCTGCACATACATTAGTAGTTGGCACAACTACAAAAAAGTGACCTCTAATTGAAAATGCACACATTTCACACACACACACACACACGCACGCACGCACGCACGCACGCACGCACGCACGCACACACATACACACACACTACTAAGCGCAGCATCTATTTCATCGCTGTTCCTGACATACAATTAACTCACTCCCACATGTTCATTCCTTTAATTACTCAGCTACATGTAACAATCGGCAGCTTAGAGTAAAGAATAAAAAAGCATGTCATGTCTGAGGGATGAAATCCATGCACAGACAGAGCAGTGTGATATGGTAGACTCAGCCTCCATTTTGGCAATTGCCTTGATGAAGGCTGACTGGGTGGCTTAGCAGCAGTGGTCATGACTCAGTCTGATATGGTACGCTCTAGCTCACACACTTGCCTCCAGCAGCCCTTGTCCAGCTTCAACACAACAAAAAATTCTTCAGAATTTAAGTCAGACTTTTCAAAATGATAACAGCCTGTGCCAGTTGCATAGTACATTAAAAAGTGTCTAAAAAAAGGACCTGGGCTAATCATACCTCTAGCCATGGCCATCGACTGTCTTGATTAAAGCTCTTCAGGCTGTGTTGGGTATTTCACTTAATGTGGAATCTGTGCTATACAAAACAAATGAAAGACTAACTCTAATGCTTGAACAGTTTTCTTATTTTCAATATTCCCATATCTTATTTTTCACAAGATAAATAATACATGGTATTTGCTCAAGCTAATAGAAGCCCGAAGCACCTGGTGGAATTGTAAAGGCTGCCACAAGACAGATGTAATGATTGGCCTGAAATTACTCCATTATTAATGAGACAATTTGCTCCTCAGTCAACCTCTCAACAAGCCCGATGGGTGTGACCAAACCACTGCACCGTAAGTACACACTTATGTAAGGACGCCTCCCAGGCCAGAAATCAAGATAGAAAAGGCCAATTATAGTAACAAGGCGCATCTGCCTTTTATTAGCCAGCATACTTCATTAATTAACCCTACCAGGAGAGATATAAATATCATTCGGTGCACAGTCAAGGCTAACACTGATGGACAAGGCTGAGGATAAAAAAGAGTAGGCTCTTTGTATGGAGCACAAAGGCCTGAAAGCCCACACTGTACAGCTTTCATATTCTGCTGGACAAGTTCAACTCCTACAGTGTATGAAGGCAAGCTAAAAATATGTACAAGGATCCACACCGAGTATCTAATAGCACAGAACAATAAGTGAAATGATGAATGGCTGTTCCTATACATTTTCATGAATCATAAAGATATGAAAGAATCAAAGTCCCTCTGGCTCCCCATTGGGGATCGCCAGCAGGTAAAACCATACGATTGTCAGGCAGAGAGCTCGACACTCTCCCCCTTCAACAGCATGGCACTGCCAGGGACAAGCTGGCAAACAGTAGCCTCTTTAAACTCCAGTCAAAGCAGTTGAGCTAGATACTATTAGTTCTAAAAGGGGATTTCCATATGCACAAATGCAAGCAGACATGCACACAGACAGGTCTAATATGAGGGTCACACTAATGGTATCCTGCTATGACCTTGAAGGGCGGAGTGACAGTGTCCGCCTCTCTGAGTAATGAGCGGTCTACTGGCTGCTCGATGTCTGACATCACTGAACATCACTCAAGCAGAGAGACAGAAATGTAGACAGACTGGCACAAAGACCACAACCAGCTGGCAAAATTCAGCCTCTACGTTGCTTGAGGCATCGTCCAATTTGCTGCATCATGCCTGCCTCAAAAAGAAAGAAAAGAAAACCACTGTAGAGCTCCATCTGACCAGCCAAGCAATACGCTGACCTATTCCACAAGACCTTGATGTGTCATGCACTTTTACTTGCAAGCTGAAAAATTTAACTGTGCTGCATTTCAGGTAGCGATTTTTCCTTCCAATCTATAGAGGAGAATGTAATCCTTTAGCAATGAAAACATAAATATTGCCTAAATTAGGGTGACACAGCATTTTACCATATTGACTGCAAAATCACTTAAGGCTTGCAAGTGTAGTAAATTATGTTAAACTGACATCTACATTATTTCAGTGTGTGTTCAGAGTGTATAACATTAAATTAATAAACAAGAATGGTGCAGTGAGGAATTAATAAAGAAGCTGTGGTTTGGTATTTTTCTGGATTTAGTCAAAGAGAAAATAAACATATGAGCATTTACACCATATTTGAAGACAGTGAAGGCTAGATGAATAGAGGTAGACAGAGAGAGATGATCAAAGTCAGAGTGAGTACAGGATAGATGGTCGGAAAGAAGAGAGACAGAGAGAGACAAAGACAGACAGAGAGTGTTTAAGTATCCTTGGCATTTGTCTCTGGGCTTTGTGCCTACTCTTGTCACAAACTGATTTAACTGGGCCATGACTACACCCCTATATTGAAGCAAGCAGAAAAACCTCATGACATCTCACACTCCGGGACCGATCTGATAATAAGCTTTGAAAATAAAATAAATCGGTGCTTTGGCCAATTTTGTGTTAAAAAGCTTCTGTATTCAGTGGTTTCATACACTATAAGGCACATAATGTGTACAGATGAGAATTTAAAACATATGCTGAATGAAATTACTTCAGTAGATCAGTTCAGATGTCAAAAACGAGATTAAGGAAAACTAGATTATACAGTATTGTATTTCCTGTGGCTCAAGTGGTCTCTCTGACATTGATTTTAAGGAGTACTCCATGTCCGTGTTAAATATTTATGTACACAAAGAACTCTTTCCAGAAAGGTTTCCACAGCGACTGAAAAACATGACTGAATGCAATATTTCTTTGAGATCTCAGACTGAGGATGACAATGGTCTATTGCAGAAAAGAGAATGGTAAAAGCGGAGACAGACACATAAAAAAGACAATACTTGGAAAAAATAGAAAGACAACAGACTACCAGCAACTGCAACTACAATTTACTGCACAACGAGTGGATTATGAAAGCTGAAAGGACCACTCTCACCTGGTTCTCCTCATGAGTGACTCTCATCTGCTCTTTAAGGATTGATGTGCGGGCAGCCTCTTCCTTCCTCATTATCCTCTCCTTCTTCAGCTCAGGACTCCAGAAGCTCTTTATGCTGTTGGTGGAAGATCCCAACTTACTGTCCTTCAGGTCAAGCTCCCTGCGCAGCAGCTCATTCTCCCTCTGCATATCCCTGAGCTGGGCCTGCATCTCCAGCAGCTCCCCCCCACTGCCCCGCACCGCCTGCCTCAGCAGAGCGGAGGGCACCCCCTGGTGGTGGTGGTGGTGGTGCAGCATGGAGAGGGAGCCCAGGTCACTGTAAGACAGAAGGTCAGCATGGGGCAGCCCCACTGAAGCAATGTTGGGACTGCTGCCCATGGCTGTGACGCGGCCCCCGTACATGGCCCGGCTGGTGGCTCGACCCAGAGTCATAGTGCCTTTTGGGTAGGTGGCAGTTGAACCCACGCCCTCGTGGTCACTCAGGTACATGGGCCCCGAGGTGGCATAGGCAGCATTGAGGGACTGGATGTTCTCCATGGAGAGCGTCTTGCCCCCCGCACCACCCCCGCCCCCGCTGTTGGCCCTCCGATGGCCCAGTCTGGGGGACCTTGGCAGGCGCGGGGACCGTGCGGGGCTGCTCTCTATATGGCCTACAGCTCTGGCACTGCCGTACATGTCCTGTGAATCGGCGGTGTAGCCACCAGAGGGTCCTTAACGGGGGCACACTGAAATGAGACTGCACTGACTCTCGGAACCACACATGGGTGACTTATTTCATGCCTTTATAGATGGAGTACATGAAAGTCAGATCTGGGAAAACAGGAGAGAAGCACCTGTTAGATGAATAAAAACAGGTTGTATGTGTCAGATGAAAGGCACAGAAAAACACTTCAAACTTTATAAAATAGTACAGTACACACCCTTCAGAAATTGAGCTGTGTAAAACAAACAGATTTTCCCTGAGTGACGTTACTGTTTGGATGAAGAAGCAAATAGATCTGTTCACTTGAAGACTGTAGGAGTCAACATCAGCAACAAATTGTCATATTTTATGTGGCTAGTATTTCAAACAGCCCACAGCATCAATGAATTCCCAGCATCATCCCAGACTGGCTAATATTTATTTAAATCCCATTAATGCTGCTGATACAGTCAGGACAGACTGTTTAGCTTTACAACCATGCAGTGCATCAGCTAAATAATAGACTAATTAAAAGATTGGATACAACATATATCTTATTTCACATTAGTCTGTTCTGATAAATTATGCTGTATATCAGAGTAAATAATGATATCCATTGAGTAATGAAATGCAGAACACAATGCTTAAAAAATAAAAAATCCTGTGAAAAACATGCAGGCTGAATTTTTACCATTCAAATACTAGTTTTTGCATTAGCATTTAGTTCAAAGTTCAGTTTATGTAAGTGTCATGGTAAGTCCCTCTTCTTTTATTTTCTGTGGCAAACACACTAATGTTTGGATACAGGGTTTATTGAAAAGTGTTAGGAGCAAAGTGAAAGATTAGAACATGTCACAAATTCACAAAAACACAACAGTGTGTGAGCAGCTGCTACAGTATAGTACTCAAAGAACCCGGCTGTATCAACAGAAACAGACACTGTGTTGCAGCAGGCAATACAATCAATACAATATCTTCAACTCTTCAACTTTGCAATAAAAATCAGTTATGAAATACAGCTAACACAATAAGACCGGCATACAGCATAAAGTAATCCTCTGCAGCATTGCTCTGTCTCATAAACACATAAAACTTACAAATCAAAATAAACCAGGGACTTGCTGTGACTTTACAACCACTGATGTTATGTTATTCACATTATAACTGTGCAGAGTTCTGGTTTGAGCAGATTGTTGTAGTGTTTTGATTATACTGATTTTTTTTGTTCCTAATATATAGTTGTTTAGTGTGCACCAAGTCAAACAATTATAGTATATGCAGTTCCAAAAAGTTGATTAGCTTAATGAGTTAAACATAACAGATAAACACATAACAGAATGAACATTTAAGCAAAATTTGTGAGTCACAATTTTAATAAAAATGGGAAATTCAGACATTTAAAAATACTGCACATCCTGCTCACTGACTAGGAAATAAGGAGAGGAAAGGCTGAATTTTTAATGCCGTAATAATGACTCTCAAGCTTCAATATATCACAGGTAATGACAGTACCATTATTAAACCATGGTAGATCAATTTTTCATGTAAAAAACAGAGAGAAAAATATAAATGTTGAAGGCGGAGACACTGATGTTGAAGTTGTTTGTGTCACAAGTTGTCTGATGATGAATAATATTGGACTGTCTGTGAGAAGAAAAAAAGAAAGACTGCCATCAAAGTGAACTATGGTACTTTCTCTCCTTCGTTGACACTTGCTGCTCAGACCCAGTTGTCATGGTGACAGTGCCTGGGCTAACAGAGATAAAGCACCTCGGTTGTCTGACATAACGGTGGCATAAGTTTCTGCAAGGTGAAGAAAAACAACTGTGGCCAAATGTAGATACTGACATGACATTTATAGGAGCTATCTTTGCAACCACTCTCAAGTTTTTTTTCTATTTTTTAACTTGATGCATATGCTTTTATTTATTTTTTTTTCCTTGAGGGACAGATACAATGACAACTCATGGCACAGAGCAGGTCTCCTGTGTATGAAATTCAGTAAGATTTGGGATGACAGGAACTCGCAGACATTATCTGTGAGGAAACACTGGGCCAGAGGCAATCTCTGCAGCCTGCCAGAGGAGGTCAGAAAGGACACTGTCATCTCTGTTAGTTATATCAAGTAACAGGTGTCTAGGAATGGGATGGCAATGTGTAACTATAAAACGGCAGAACAAATCAACCAGGATCTATTTAAAGGCTTGGACAGTCTAAAGATTTTTGCATTCATAGCCTTTTAACAATGTAAAATAACTTATTTTCTTCTGTCTATTTGAGAGACAGAGGAAAATTAAATTCAAATTTTACAAATGCAGACAAACTCATGAACAATGAACACATCTGCTCTTATCTACAGTGGTCAGCTTGCTACAACAGGTCTGTCAAGTCTGATTAGTTAATGCAATGAGCAGACAAAACAACTACAACAGCTTATTATAAAGTATAACAACCCTGCAGTACATCTAGTTTTGTGTGGCTCATAATATTTGTTTTTTGTCGATGATTCAACGCAGTGGTCATTTTCGAGGCCGGATTGTGATTTGCAATGTCAACTGAAATATCCTGAAGCATCTTTCAGTGACTGTTCCTCTCTGATAATGCAGTTTCTCTGTGTTTGGCGTACATTGTCATGATTTATTAGACTTGCTCCTCATCAACACTGATGCACAAACAATTCAGGCTATGTCTTTTTGTATCACTTTAAGTTGCCTTATGTTACTTTGGAAACTTGTAAACTGTGCGACTGCTATCACCTGCTGACTGGTATTAAACTTTGTAACACTCACTTGTTATTGTGAAATACAGAATCTTTTACTTGAAATTGCTGGTGCCACTGCTGTGATGTGACATAATTATGCCAACTGTGCTGTGCTGTTGGTCCATGTGACCATGACAGCCCTGCTTCAATTGTGGCTGAAGACGTCTGTAAGATGTCATTCCCCCTTGCTGTCCATGTTTCCTGCAAATCTTGACTGTCAGCTATGGTACCAGTCAAACGTTTGGACACACCTTCCCATTCCCTTGAATGAGAAAGTGTGTCCAAACATTTGACTGGTGCTGTATCTAACAAAGGCACATATACGAGAAATATTTTCTTCTTAAAAGAAAAAAAAAGAATAAAAAGCAATAACAGAGGAAAACTGCACTGCCAGAAAGGATACATGATGTTTGTTTAACATTACAGACTATGAAAACACATATGACACACAGAACCTGCTTCTCTGACAGTCCTAAATAACATCTTAACTGCAATTTTCTTTTGTGTGATAAGGTGTCTCTGTTTTTCTGTCACCCCCACTGGTTCACACTCTGATCACATGAACACAGTCTCATATTTTACAGATTGATTGTCTGGTGCTGTGGAGCATTGATTTAAGAAGGTGAAGTGTACAGTGTGAGCAATTTTTAAAATGTCTTGTGGATTAATCACCAAAGTCAAATATGAAATCTGGAAAGCTTTGAAAGACATTTTATGTCTCATAATGTCTCATAATACATAACATTACTCCAATCCTTTCATTCTTCTTCTAACTGTTCTCTACCTCAGATGTCTTAGTGGTATTGACTAACTGATTTCATCCCCACATCAGCAAGATTTACTCAGTGCCAGAGCACATTGCTGAGGGTGTCAGGCACAGGAAAACGATCAAAGTGCAATAAGAGAATATCATATTATTGCAGAAACAGTGATAATATTAGTGTACCACGAGGGATGCCAGCTGAGAAATAACCCACCACCCTACCCTCACAGTCTGCTGTTGACTTTACAAAAAAGATCTGAAACAAACCTGCAGGAAGAGACATACAATGTCTTATAGAACATGTTTTTACCACATTGTATAATCAGTCCAACCAGAATTCTTCTGTAAGATATAATAGTTTACTTTAAAATCAAATACTGGCTTTTGCATAGAGATTTTTGCACCTCGTGGCCTTGCTGTCCCTTCCATTCATTTCTCACCAGACATCAAACAATCAATGTTATCAGGACCAGAAAACCTCTTGTAAAATTCAAGTATAGGGCCACGGGAGAAATTATCACTGGTAATTCACTGAGCAGTGGTGCGGAAACAGCGAAGAGGATACAGATGTTCTGAAACAACGTTTTTCACCACAGGCAGGGCTGAGTAACTGTGGGGTCAGGGAGACTGTTTTCTATAAGGCAATCATGACATTTTGAAAGCCAACATGCAGGAATTTTATTCTTAACTGTCGTGAAGGAGACAACCAGTTAGAACCAGGGCTTTTCGCTTGTGATAATGTGCTTTTGAGGTCAGAGCCATGTCTAAGGCAGACAAAAGAGGACAATTTTCTATAAATAGCCTTCAATATGGGTTGATAATAGAGACATTTCACATGAAAAGATAAGAAGCACCAACCCTTTCAGTGCAGTGCAGCAGTGCCACTTGAGCAACACATGCAGCCTCGTCATCACGTATTCTACTACAGAGCCTAAACGCCCCCATGCTTCTCACTGACTTCAATGGTTGGCTGATTAACTGAGAAAATGTTAATGCTACTCCAAGTGGCCTGTTCACCCGTCCACCAAATACCAATGTTCAACGACAGTCCTGCTCACAGCTATTAGAAATGGCTCCTGAATGACAAGTGTCTGGACAGATGTTTATCTTTTCACAAATAAACCTCTGGAGCCCATTAAAATAAGTGTCCTAATGGTGTAATAGGCTGAATTACATTTTGATGCAGCACAGGAAGCACGACCGTGCAATTGACAGCTCATTGGGCCTACATTTTCGATGGCTCCAGCGTGGTGTGCGCGTCGAGCACCTGAATACACCAATGAAATATTAGTCAAACCCGACGCATCGTTTCAACACGGCTTTAAAATGCAAATTCTCAGCTATCACGCCAGCACTGAGTGGCTGTGCCAATGCAATCAACCACGGAATGATTTTTCTTTTCTTTTTTTTTTTAAAAATGCACATAGCCTATGCTCTTTTTACCGGCAAGTCGCTCACAAAACGCTAAAAATTGAAATGACAGTTCAGTGATTGTAAGTGTCATTACTTCAAAGATAAACCGCCAATGGAGAGAGGGTATAAAATAGAGAAATAAATATACCTTTATGGATGTTAATTCCTTCTCTTCGCCACTCTAGACGGCATCTTGTCGCCTCCATTCACCCCAGCAGTCTCTCTCAGCATCCTGCGCTGTCATTGGGCCGCGGACACGCTCTCTCTCCTCCTCTACACACCAGGGAGCAGCATCACCACTACTGTAAAGTGACAGCAGACAGGAGGGGATGGGCGGATGAGATGCAGTGAGCGGCCTGCAATGAATTTCACATCATCTTGGTGCTGAATGAGAATAATTACCGTGTGACCACTTACATTACCTGAAAATATTTTATAAATATTAAAAAAAAAAAAAAAAAAAATTCTTCGGTCGAGCTCTCTGTAGTATTTCCTCTGTCCCTGATCACTTAGTCACCAGAGGATTACAAGCGCCAGAAAACACGTGATTCACTGATGTAGTGACAGAACATTTCAGTATAGGTAGGCCTAATTTAAAACGATTGAGGATCAGTAGCCAAAACTGTGACTGCACAGTCATCAGCAGCGTTTTTGTGTTTTTTAGGTTGAGGGATTTGTTGCCCTGTAATAGCACTCGCAGGCAGCCCTTCCTCCTCCGCTGAGTACCACCAGCAGCAGACTATGTCGGAGTAATGCTGTAAATTAAAGATTGTTCATGTTAGTGCTATACCAAGGGCTGGGCCTGTGGTCTGATAATCCTAACGATTTGCTCATGAGTGAGCAAGCACTGCCTGTCAGGCTAAACTCGGGGTGCCAAAGTCCCCTCTCCTCATGCTGGCGTGGTCTCTTATAATTTCTTGCTCCATGCTACTCTTGCAAATTTGATAGTTAATTGTTATTGGCTTGGCTGAATAAAGAGAATTAATTATATACAGTCTATGAGAATTACACCAACACTGCTAGTTGCATGAAAGTGGGTGAAGAGTGCAGGATCACATTAAAGCTTGCAGCTCATGGAGAGATTCAGTCAAGAAACGGTCTATTCATATAAAATATTGTGTTTTCTGTAAAGTTTGATTTTGACATGAGTTTTGTTTTATTTTATCATATAAAAGTCCTAATTGAGTTTGAACTCGTAAGCAACTTAGAAATGTGGTATTAAGCTAAATGAAACATTTGGAACAACACTGAACCAAAAAAGCTGGGACATTTTGTGGCGTGTTTAACAATGAGGCGGCTCCCTCCCAGTATTCAAACTTTTAGCATTATGAATAAGTTTTGCCTGAGGGTAACCAAAGATCCTGTGAGCTGTTCTGACAGAAGAATTCTGTTGCAGCGTGAATCAATCTGAACTCATGAAATCACACACTGTGACTTCACCATGAGGTGAGTATGTCCTTCAGAAGTGTTTGAACAAACAGCCCTGCAGGCCTTCCCAAAACAAAATAATGTCCCCCTGGCTCCTGTCTTTTCCTGTTGCTGTCGCCTGCCTTCAGGCCTCCTGAAATTACAGGGACTTCCTCCCATTTTGCATTGTAAATACTGATGCTAAGTGTGCTTGACAGGGCCCAAAGGAGAAGCGTCAGCATTTCTGTGTCCTCAACACAAACACACAGATGAACACAAACTCCCCCGGCCTCGCTCTCCGTCTTTCTCTTTCATGCACACATACAAACATGTACATGAAGCAGGTAGAGTAAAAGTTCCCAATTTAAATGGATACATCTTTCTTCAATTACATGTTCCACTTAAGGCTCAATTATGAGACCCCAGGAACAGGCAAAATGTAAGTGGTGGCTGGTTAGGGCCATCATTGCTTTAGATTTACTTACCCTTTGCAAGACGCTGGAGGTCATGCCAAGTCTTGGCTTCTCTTTTTCCCCCCACAATTTGACCTGCAATATGTTTCTCACTATTAGTATGGTCAATGCTGAAGTGCCTCCAGAACATTCTCTCCTTTTTTTCCTCATCAAATGTGAGGATATACAAATTACACCCAAGGTTTGTGAAAGACCCACACTCAATTGAGAAAGAATACATTTTGCCTTAAGTTACCTCAGAACCTCACCCTTTCAAAAGCCTCCAGAATTTAAAAGATCTTAGAAGAGTAAAAGTTTTCCTTTCAAAAAATGTGAATTTTTAGCTATTATATAAGAAAGTCCAACTAGGGATTAATTTTCTTGAAGATTTTAAATCCCTAAATAAAAACAAATCAAATGGAAAATAAAGCGTTGTATATATTTCCTTTTCATGTTTGCATTTACTGTGCCATTATTAAATGTCTACATAAATTACAATTACTTAGCTTTTTGTCTTCAATGACCGCTCATGACAGGTCTGTTAATAGTTTTCATGAGGAGACGTGAAGGAGCCTTTAAATAAAAAAAAACAATCAAACGTTTGGTATTTAATATTGTCAGGTCTGTTCTGCCCCCTGCTGGACAACACTGAATGCAATACACCAACCTATACAGTGTATAGGTTGAGATCAGCCGGGTAGCTGTGTAAGGCTGCTCCCGCTCTGAAAAGTAAAGCCAATGCGGAAGTGACTTAAAACTGCATTCTCTCTAATGGCCAGTGGGGGGGCGACTCCACTAGTTGCAAAAAGATTGCATGGGTTTATGAGAAAATTACCGTAGTCACTTAATTTATTACCCCAGTAAACACTTTCCACAGTTTATGGCCTCAATTGCTAGTTTTAAGTCTTCTCCCATACAGCATGATGTTAATTTAGTAAATTATGGTCCTATTTAAAGTAAAATGACACTATTTAACCGTGTGCTTGTAGTTCATTAAAGTTAATTGTGACATTTTGGTCGCCTAAAAAGTCCTGTTCAGCTTTTGGTTGTACTAAAAGACCCTTTAGGGAGTCTGCAGTTTTTCCGGTAAGTACATCTTATTTCAATGGTTTGTTTTTGTTTTTCGCTAGGAAAAATGTGCAATACCATTAGTATTATCATTCATAGGTAATCCTAGGGTGCAATGCACCGTGCTTACCATGCAGGTAGTGCTAGGGCCGCAGCCGCTCTTTATACATCCATGCTCCACCCTCACGTCCTATTATTGTGACTTCTGTATTGGTCTCTGTTTTTTGTCTTTTAATTTGTTCTTTGCCTCTGTTCTCTCATCATTTTTATTCCTTCTGTATATTGTCACTTATTCTGTCTTATTATCTGCTGATCAATCAACTGGGAAGCACTTTGAACTACACTAGCCTAGTATGAATGATGGTGTGAATGAATGGTGCTATATAAATAAAGTTTGATTGATAGATAAATTATCGTCAATTAACATACGTTTTTCATTTAATTATGTCACAGCAGAAGGAAATACATATAACAACATATATATAGTATAAAAAAAACTGTATTTCTGTGTTTGATTCGTTTTTATTAGGGAAAGAGTCAGGCTGAATTTGTGGCTGTGAGAAGATCAATTTTTGGTCTGTCAAGTATTACTCTTTAGTCTTAAGTCTTAAGTCTTACCCTTAGCCAAGCCACACATTTGTATTAAATCACAAAGTTGTATTTTGAATGATCTTTTGGGTTCACCTCCACTCTCCTGACATGATGTTTTTTTGTTTTGTTGTAAATTGTTGTCTTTCTCTTAGTTAAGTAATTACTTACCAAATGAGATTAGAAATGACTTGTGGCCTAAACACAACGCTAATGAGAGCAGGAGTGGACAAGGTGCAATTATTGTGGCGCAGTGGCGGGTTAGGGTTAGGGTTGTGGCGGCACCTCTCTTGTAAAACAATGTTTAAAATTGTTATATGTGGGATGTCAATTCCACAGAACCTTGCAACACACCCTTTAAAAAAAAGTTGTTATTAATATCATCATTATCACTGAAATATCCACACATATATACAAGCACTTATAAATACAGAGTACACACACACTCACACACACATACACATGTACAGCATATACACCTAAATCCCCTATTAGTTAGGCTACCTCCTTGTCTATCTGTTTGTCTGTCCGTCTCTTCATCTGTCTGTCTGTCTGTCTGTCTGTCTGTCTGTCTGTCTGTCTGTCTGTCTGTCTGTCTGTCTGTCTGTCTGTCTGTCTGTCTGTCTGTCTGTCTGTCTGTCTGTTTTGTCTACCTATCTGTCTCTCTGTCTGTCTGCTGGTCTGTTTGTCAGTATATATGTAAGGCCACACAATATAAAATTGCCAATTATGTGTTGATACATGTACTTACCCTCCCCCTACTTGTTTACCATCAAAGATCAATGTTAACAACACCTTGTGTATTACTATGTAAATATTACTTTCTGTTTGATTATTTACCTTACTTCTTCCTTATCTTGTTTGACTTTTTAGTTCTGTAAATGTCCTTCAAAAGTGGGGGGTGGTGGCGGGCCAAAAAAAAAAAAAAATTGTTATATGTATGGAGTTTAATTTTTTAAGCACTTTTCCCTAAGAAAAGTTCCTATAGAACCTACACAATGAAAATATAGTCATCAAACACCATTTAATTAAAGGTTACAATCTTACAACTTTTCATCACGATGTAGATCAGTGTTAGCAGATGGGTAGATGCCTTTTCTGGACTGTGCTATCAGCTGCTCCAACAGTTAACTTGAAGTATGGAAGAAAAAAAAGTAAAATCACAAACGTCTGCCCAATTAAATCAATTTTACATTAATAAAGTTCCCTTTAATCCTTGTGTTTTGATGGTGTTCTGAGCTACATGCTGATAAGGGACCAATAAGGGACCACAGATGGTAACCAGGCTGATGGTGAGCCACCCTACTGTTTCTCTAGCTTGGTACCATGGTTCCTGGCTGAAATTACTTTCACAGTATCGTGTTTCTGGTTTTTATTAAATTATGAATTTCTTCTGACTACAATGTAAGAAATAACTGAGTTTGGCCATTTAAAGCTACAACGTTATATCTGCTGGGTTTAATTGGCTACTCCACACAGCACCTTGACTTCCTGATTGTGGATGTCAAACAGAGAGATAAATTACACTAATGTCATTTCCCCCCAAACCCTTTGTCATATAATCCAGAGGTTTTCAAAGTGGGAGGTGGGCCTCCCCAGGGGGGCTCCAAACAGTTTCAGGGGATGCTCAGAGAATGGAAGTTAAAAAAAAATTACACTAGTTATTACAATAGTTATCAAAAGGAGATCAGATAGTGTAGACTAAACAGCAATTTGAGGCTATTTTGGCTGTTGAGGATTTATGGGATCAAGTAATACCATCAGGATCCCATAGGCATCCAGGAATTGAAGGAAGTAAACTTTTCAAAGCTTTGTCTGACATAACATAACATATAATTCTTATGTTATAGTCTGACAGGTGATGCACACACTTTGCATTAACCCAAGGTGCTGACACAGTTCTGTGTCAGATTAATCTCTCCAGTCCTCCCATTGGATGATTGAGGCAGATCTTTTTATATATATGGAAATGTTGTGATGCTGCCTATGATATGCCTGATGAAGGTCGGATAGACTGAAACATTGCAATTCAATAAACATACAATAATGAGCGAGACAGTGTGCAGGAGCTTTTTTCTTTTTTTTGTCATAAAACATCTAAAAGTAAAAATCTTATCAGATGGGGGACCCTGGGACAAATTGTTTTCAAATGGGGGTCTGTAGTCTAATTTGTTTCAGTTCAGGGAACCACTGCTTTTGAAGACGTGAAGGCCTGGAAAAGGACTTAAATTATTAAAAGGTTGTGTATTGATTATGCAGTCTGTGAGACTCGCAGGCAAGCAGATTAAGCCTGAGTGACAGGTGAAGTAGGAAAACCTGGACAGACAGTTCTCCCTCAGCCCCATTCATTTGACATTTTGCTCAGCAGTCTGATGGATCTGGACATATTTAGGCCTGACAGGGTTGTAGCTCTGCTCTCTGCTGGCCCCTTGTGGTGTACTTAAACACATCAAAGTCATGTTAACTGACTCCTGAATCAAAAAAGGTTTCTGGTTTATTATTTCCATGAAAAGGTAAAGATAGACAGGGCTCTGTATTACCTAAAAAGGTAGGTGTCACAACTGCATCAAGTATAAAATAATTACTTCATGTCCTGGTAACACAGTGAGTCACTTTAATTCTAAGAAATAGGCTCAATTCTGGTGAGTGTGTGTGCCCAGTGGCTGTAAAAATGACAAATAATTAATTTGTGGGATGAGTGGTCCTTGCTTCTCGTTGTCCTCTGCTGCTTCATCTTGTCTACCGCTAACGTATATCACACTTAAGAATGAGTTCTTCTGAGGTCATCGCTGATGGGAATAACGGGTTAATCCTCGGGTGCTTTTGGGAAATGGATGAGTGCAAGCCTCCCAATTATAATTTAATGACTTACCCTTTTGCCCCTAATACAAGGTTATCTAGGTCAAGTGACCTATAACTGAGGACAATAATAAACCATTCATCAACATGCTGTATACAAGCATTCATCTGCGTTGCAGTGGGAGGTGGGAGATAGGACATGGCTACCCCATGCCTTTAGGACAAACACTTGCAGTAATGAAAACAATTGGCTGTCTAACAGTCTGTGTGGAGGGGGCTCAGCCATTTTAAATATCATTAGAGAGTTAAATTCTCCATTAGAAGGATCTGGAGGAAAAAGGCTCGTCATAGTGTAGAGCTGGCTGCTGTGCCCAGTGGTAAAGCTTTGTTAGAGCAAAGATTGAGCACTTAATGCATCACAACACTCACTGATGGTTTGTATCAGTTAATAGAGAAATGTTAGTGGTCTTTTAACCTTTGTGGACCTATGTGTCAATCATCTTTATCAAAAAATATATCTTATGTGAGGTCCACAACTTGCTTTCTTTAAAAACTATTGATAGCAGTATTTTACTGTGGGGTCACTATATGCTCTTACAACTAATATTTTCTATTTTTGTGGTATTCTAGTTGTTGTCCCATTTAAGAAAAAAATGAAAATATTTTAAATCCCAACAAATAAAGGCACCAAGATTTTGCTTGTATCTAAGGTCTTAGAGAAAGATGGTTCAAGCTTTTAGGAATCAAAAGATCATTTCTAGTTCTGTCTACTATTTGGTGTACACGTCATTAAACCTCAGTGACCGTTTAGCAGCAGTGTCTAATGAAAGTTGAAGGTAATCCTTTCACATCTCTGTGTGTTTTTTTGAGTATGTAGTCAAGGCAGATATAATCGAGTGCTTCAGATTTTGGAATGGCTTCAGTTCAAAGCCACAACCTGTTTCTGCGTTGGTTTCCACTCAGTTACATTATAAGGAGTTAAATTCTATCTCTTCTATTATGACAATATTGACTCCTGCAACCAAATGACCGAAATACTCTGAGTGCATTATATTATTTGCCAGAGCTTTTCCGTCCACCACCCAAACTCAACATTTTCAATGGTTTCATAATGAATAGTCTACCAACCAATGTGACACTAGCTGCCAAAGATTCAGCAACATTTTTTGTTGGTAGCGAGAGATGCTGTTGATTTTGAACAATTTTTAAAGTCCCCTAGAGCAACTAATTTTAACAACTGTAACTGTATCGTAACAATATTACAGTTGTCAGTAAATATTCAAGGGAAAACTGTTTTTTCAAGTATTTGAGTGTTTTTATTGTTTTTTTAGCCTAAGGCTAAATTAGCTATTCGTTCCATTCTGCTTCCAGTTCTGTGTCTAACCAGGTGAGGGCAGCCAAGATCTACGTGACTATTGATACCTCACCACTGAATGTGGGTATGGGGAGCTACAGAATGGGTTGTGGTTTTGCAGTGACCTGATAGCCACCTCTACTTTGTTACAGTAGAGTAGTCTGATGCTGTGCTGCAGCACTACAAATTCATGTACAGCACAGGAAGGATGACCAACTGTAGGTCCAGTCTACTGTTGTGTAACTACCAGACCTGCACTGCAGTTTGCTGTAACTGTAAGCTCCCTTCATAAAAGAGTGCTAAGTCCTAGACATCACTGAAGAAACTTATGAAGCCCATTCAAACAGGGAATGCACTTTTAGATTAATAGACTAACCTTAGTCCTCTTCTTTCTTTCTGCAACACCTTTGCTCTTTTCTGAACCAAATTCCATTCGTTTAACAGGTCCAATCACGGTTCCTACTTTCTTTGGTGTTATATGTACAATAATATGGCACCAGATAAATGTGAAAAGACATGCTTATGTTATTACACAGAGAAGGTGTGAGGAAATTGGGAACAATCAGATTTAAAATCAATACCCTCATCATGCTTTATATATCAGTGTAAGATTGTTTAAACTGCATGGAGAATAGAAAACATATATAAGTTAGAAGTTGAAACTATTTAATTTCTCTTTTTATGATGCACACATGCAGACTTACTTAGTCACGTTTTCACACACTCACACCTCTCACATCTTTCACAATGCTTTGGCAAACACTTCTCCTCTCGCTGCTCCTGCCTCACTACCACCCACACTGGGATAAGTCATCACTGCTTCAGTGCATAAAGCTTGGTCTTATCTGAACAGTCTAGTTGCCTTTGCGGTCTTATTCTTGATATCTCCTCTCTCTCTGCAGCAAAGCTACTACACAACTTACCAAGTGTCTCTATCAACACAGCAAGGAAACAGGTGACACACACACACCCATTCTGCACACACGGACTGAAGACAATAACCACAATATATTCATTTTCTTTTTATTCTTTTCTGTTTGGAAATTGCAGGGTCAATATTTTCATTAATCACATTACTTGACATGATGCACCAAAATTTACTCTATCTGTTTACAGGAATACACTGAATAGAACACAAGGTTTCACAATGGATACACGACTGACGTTTTGCCCATTGCACTTACAACAGTGAATGACATTTTCCAGATTTTTTGTTTCATTTTCCCCCCCGCTTCTTCCCATAAACCCTTATCACTTTGCAGATCATATCCATCAAATCAAAGACCTCCAGATAGACTGACAAAGGCATTCTACTCTGCAATTGCCGTGGAGGTTTTTTTCTTGTTGTTGTACAAACACAATATGTATAGAATCTCTACACAGACTGGATATGTTTCTTAACACAAGTTTTGTTCCACTGTTGTAAACAGTCAATACAGGTCAGCCACATACACTATTTTTATGCAATAATAATAATAATCTTCATCATTAGTATCATCATCGTCCTCATTATTGTGGTAATAAATATTCTTTTATACACAAAAGTTGGCAGCAAATACGGCATGGGGATGCACATGACAGCCGTACTCAAAACTCAAAAGCTGTACAGAAGAATGTATTTGTATTTACAGTAAGAATGTGTGTCTGTCTGCCTTTTCTGATAATCTGGACAGCTGCACCAAAGGCTGTTTTGTCTCATGCACCTCATATCGACCAGATAGCATCTCCACCTCTTGTTTTGATACAGATCTTACACTGTTCAGTTAGAGGCACTATTACACAGCCTCCATGTTTCTGCGTTTCATCCAGCAGCAAGTGCTACCAGTCAGGCTTGTGCTTTCAAAATGACATGCCCTGATTTGTGAATGACTGGCTGAACATTTTACTCATCAATATTCTCCACATTGGCCTGTGAAAGTCAAGGTTCGTTAGGCAAACCTTGGTGAAATCATGCCTCACTGTGTTTCATTCAGGTACAACTTCCAAGCATATAAGATCTAATCATGCACTTTTCCAATGGCTTGGCTGCAGAGTGGTTTAATCAACAATGAAATATCCCATAGAAGCATTCCATTCACCCCACAGGTTATACTGACACCCAATATGTACATTGACACATATTAATGAGAAGTGCTGACCATCTGTATCACAGGTTTATAGCAGCATGGACAGTCAATGCAAGCCAAACACTGAGGAGCCCAGGTCAGCCAAAACGCACAAAAACTGAATGAGGGCCTACAAACAGCCAGACAAAGCCAAGCAAACCCATGCTTCAAAGCAACGTGATGGTGGACATTCAAAACTGACAGTCTACACAGTTTACCCTTTGGCAACAAGTCCCCATGTGGGGAGTGAGGGGTCAAAACATGCCACGAAAATAAAAACATTTCTAGTTCAATATTCAAATCCATACGGACAAGTTGCTAAGTAAAAACCTTTTCATGACCTTTTTTCACTATTTTAGTTCATAATTTTGTTGTTTTCTTGTGAATACAACAATGATAATAAACTGTTTTAGGCTGAATCACTTCCAGGTTCAAAATGAGTCATTGCATAGAACATTTGAATTGATAATTGCTTTCATCCTCTCCTTTATCTGTGTGTGTGTGTGTGTGTGTGTGTGTGTGTGTGTGTGTGTGTGTGTGTGTGTGTGTGTGTGTGTGGGGGTGTGTTTATGTGTGTCTTAACACAAATAGAGGCAGTGGGCCCAGACTGTTGGTGAGATTATCTTGTTGGTGAATTGGTAACCTCATTAATCAGCTGGATGTTAACAGGTCTGTTGAATGGAGAACACAATTAACCTTGGCTCTGAAGTGTAACTGGGATGCAAAAGTGTGTAACATGTAAAGTGTAGTGTGTGTGTGCATGTGTTTGCATGAGACAGAGAGAGTGTGTCTGTGAGTGTATTTGTACCAGTCTGCATGCTCTTATGCATCTGCGCATAACATGCACATCTGGACACGGTACTGAAGTTGTAAACCCTCTGACAAATTGTATTACGGGTATTTATCGACAGAAGTGTTTGATATTTCCCATCACTAATTTAAACAACATTTATACCATTGTGCTATATACGATTTTCTGCATGCTATTGCTTTAAAAATCAACAAGCAAATTATTTGATGCAATAAAACAGAGATTGAAACAAAATAAAAAGTGAAAAATATAAAGTTTTACCAAAGAAAAACACAGAACAACAAGAAAAAAAGAAATTCACTGGAAAGTGATTCCATAAATACACAAATGACACATTTACACTATTAGATCTCTGATTTGTTTTATGTACATACAATAGTATACATTTGTGTAAAAAGAAATGCATGATATGGACGTTTCAAAACATATGAGGTATACAAGTAAAAACATGTACTGAATAAGGCTCTTCCATTCAGTGAGTATCAGGCAAAAATGAAAAGAAACTAAAAAGATGAGATAAATCAATAAAAAGATAGAGTCCCAGAGGGCTCTGGGACCAACTATAATGATGGCTTTGCAATGGCTGATAAAGAGCCGTGGCCACTCTTTCATTTGGTCCTCTCATCTGTGTGAATCTCACACGTGTGGGCACACTGGTAGTAATTTCCTTCCCTATAAACCTACAGCTAATGACTAGTGGCATCTGAAAGGTGGTGAAAAAGTATTGATATGGGCTTCTTTTTTCAGTTTTTCAGATATTTGTGCGTGCATTCTCATGTCCACATTTACACAATGCATTCTGTAGACATCGAGAAAAAAAAGAGGAGAAATAAAAACACCTTCAAAGACAGGGTCAAATTCCCTATACTGGAATGTACTGTAGAGATCAGAGAAACCAAGCATTCAAGGATTGTAGTGGAGTCATCAGGTTGGTCGTCATTTCCGTGTTACACCTGGGCTACGCCAAGTATGTGGTGTCACTAAGGTTGGTCTCTTTGGTACAAGGAAAACCTATGAAAATCTGTCTTCTTTCTTTTTCACTGTGTTTTACATGACAAGAATCTAAAGACATCAATATAGAATCAAATATTTTTTGCCAGATGTGCAATCCTCAGACATGAGTGGCGTTTCATCAGAGAGCCTGTAGAGGGCGCTCTGAGGCTTCCTTTAAGAAGCTGTTTGAAAGGCGTGACACGCATGGCAAAACACGCTGAATTTCCCCCATGATATCCATTTGCCTCTGCTAGTGGGCCTTTTACTGTCACACAGATCTCAGGAGGCTTTTTGTAGAAGAGGAGGGGAAGCAGGACTCGAGCCCCTCCCCCCTCTCTCCTCCGCTTTGCTGCATCCTCATTACTGACTGTTGTTGTCCTCCTGAAGTGAAGACAGTAAAAATGTAAATGTTAGCAGTAATAAATTAATTGTTAATGCACAATATCAAATTCACCAGACCAGATGCACACACGAAACAAAGTGTTCCAATATAAAATGTTATATAAATAAAACACCAATGTGAATAAAAGAATATTTTTATTTAATCAAAAGATTTTATCATGAAAAGATTGGGACTTTTGAATATTTCAAATGTTTTGCCATTCTACAGCACATTGACATAGACCCAACCCTTCTGCCAAGTTTATGTCACAGCTCTGCCAGCCTACTCGCCCTTACTTCACAGGATACTCCAGCCAATCATAGCCCTGCTCTACTGGTATCGGCAGTAATCCACCGGGATGAGCAGGCTGGCCTGCTGCTCAAAGATGCACTGAGTTGGGTTTATCTCCACATTCCCCCGATGAATCCGCAGACTGGCCACAGACACAAAAGTCATAGTCAAATCAACCGTTATTAACCTAACTGTCAACACAGGAAGCACGACAGCTAGACCACCTATTAAACCTGCAACATTTTTATCCCAGTCACAGCATAACATATTTAGGAGCTAAATAAAGTGTATTGAAATCAGCTTTATTTGCTCTTCTGTAGCTCTGCTCCATTGAACAGAATTAGTTCATTAGTCCAGTCTACCATGGAATGAATGATGCTTACCATGAGTCATGAATCTGTACGCCTGCATATGCTCTTGTCCCTGTGTGTCTTTGCGTGTGTGACATTAAACCCAAGCCACAGTTAGCCTTCTCAGGCTAATTATAGCCCTGTGTGCTTGGCCCAGATTATTGGAAGTGTGTGGAGTCAGAAGGTAAACCGTACTAGTGCCCACCTCTCTTATTTTTGGCTTTGGCCTCTCACCTCTTTAGGAGAAAGTTCAAGCAGACTATGACTTTGACACAGCGGTGAAGTAATGAAATAAAACACTGAAGCAAACAAAAACAAAGCCAAATGAAAGCAACAACACAACTAAATTTAGCCTGACAGTAATGCAGCCATGCAAACATACTGTATATCAACATACACATAAAGAAATATGTCTACGTGTATTTTACTTACTTACCTTTGGTTCAATGAGGGATCAGTCGTCTCTACAATCATCATTCCCAAACTGTAGTCACGTCAAGGCATCCACTTACTTCCAAGTCCCCTCAGTCCTCTGCTCAAGTCTTGTAACACCGTGCTGACAAAGCGATCACCCCTATATAATTCACTTCAATCGCGGGCCCATGTCTGGGGAATTTAGTGCTGACAAGGCATCCTTTGATTCCAGCTCTGTTCAGTAATTTGGGGTAAGGGAAAGGTACAGCGGATCAGTCCGAATATACAATCATAGCATTTAATGAGTCATCACTTCACTTGAGTCCTCTCATTATACAGACCTAGACTATGCTAATCTACTGTATGTAAATATCCAGCTGATAAAACACAAAATCCATTAATCAAAGTGTGACGGCATTCTATGTTTCCACAGCTCTGAATCTTCATGTACTAAATAAAACTAAAACTAACAGGGTAGAACTGAAAGTATCAACAGTTTAACAAGTTAGTGCATTACTGTGTTTGTTTTACATGAATAAAACAAAGTGCATTACACATTAATACATTTTAAAATAGTTTTCTACAATGACATGGTTCTCACTTGCTTGGTGGAGCAAGCCCAGTATTTATCACAAAGACAATATTAATTGAAGAGTTAATGAGATACTCACTGATGCACTCAGGATCTCTCTTCCTTTATTTACTTTGAGATGGTGAAATATGTTTAATGCGTTTTCATAGGTTTTTCCAGTACAAAGCCACCAATCTATCTCATTTCAACTCTGCATAACCTGAAATAAAAAGCACAGTTGATTAAAAATAAAAGTGATGCAATAAGTACATACATTTCAATTTCCAAACATCCATATAGTAAATTACAATAAGAAAGCAGTGTATAATTTGGGTTGCCACCTGATGCCTCCCATCCTAAAATTAATCCATGCATCTGAGTTTAAAGTAAGAAAAACACTGAGTTGCTAATGCCTGTAAAAAAAAAAAAAAGTCAGGGGTTCACTTACCCTCCTCTCTTCAGTTCACCAAAATGAAGTGAACTTCTTCCCAAGGCCAGACAAAGCTGTGAGAATGACAAAGAGAAGTAGGCAAATATGAGAAAACAACCTAAGTCAAACAGTGAAATGTCCATTCAAGGAATTCAAGTAACATAATTTTTGCTGCATTTTACTTTTAAAACAAAAGATTTTTTTAAAAATGGTTACAACAGTAGCTACACCCAAAAATAAGCTGCAAGTCTGTTTACAGTATGTATTAATGACATTACCATCTCCCAGTTTTCCTGCCTGCTCTGCTGCCCCTCCTTGCAGAATTTTGGTGAGAACATTTTCCCCTTCAGCAGGTGCTTGTCCTGCTGCAGCACTGCCTATACCTCCAGGTTTACTGCCGATCCCAACAGGGGCGGCTTTGGAGCCTGCAAACAACAAGCAACAGAATCATCACATATGTTGACATATGCTTGCAGTCGTGTTTATATTAATGGCAGAACTAAGACTTACCAATGCCTGTTACAGGAGGTGTAGCTGTTTTGGTAGACTGAGGTACTGTTGGGACACCCATTGTAGGTTTCATTCCTGTAGCAGCGGCTGCAGGTGTAGCATCCATTTTAGCCTGTTATTAATCACGCAGAGACAAATATAGAGTTAGCAGTAGAAATTACCGCATTACACAGGGTGTCCAACACATTCCTAAGAACATCAAGTAGGTTTATTTAATGTAGGTAAAATGTGCAGTCTACTAACCACTGTGGCTGCTGGCTGCCCTGCTGCAGACCCCACTCCTGGCTGGCGACTCTGTGGTGGAGCTTGGCCAGGTTTGGGCTGCTGTTGTGCAGGTCCAACTCCTGCAGTGGTTATTGTGGGCTGGCTGCTCTGAGGGGTCTGACTGTGCTGCAGTGGTTGCTGCTGCTGCTGCTGCTGCTGCTGTGCACTCTGCTGCTGCTGTTGCTGCTGCTGTTGCTGCTGCTGCTGCTGCTGCTGGGCCTGCGGAGAGCCATCAAGTGGTTCAGAGCCTGGATGTCTCCCAGACTGGCTCTGACCACCCGACCGCTGCTGACCAGCATGGCCCTGAGGAGGCTGCTGTTGCTGTGGTTTAGGTCCTGCAGCAGAAGGGTCTTGCCTCCTTTGGGTTGAGCGATCTCCTTGTGGTCTTTGGGTCCTTCCCCCACTGCCATGGTGATGACCAGACGCTGATTCACGAGAGAAGTCTCCTGAATTCCTAGGGCTTCCTTGTGCAGGACGGGAGTCTGGACCACTCCTCCTCTGTGTAGACGAGGCTCCCCTGCCATCAGTACGGCCAGATGGGTCTTTGGGGTGTGTCCTGGAAGTACGGGACCTGGGATCCTCTGAAGAGTGGCGGGAAGAGCTGTGTCTCCCAGAGCTGTTGCCATGATGACGATGGTCCCGTGATGATGTGGAGGAGGAGTGGCGCTGTTGGTTGTACTCATCCTGGGGACCATATTCCTCTGGAGGTTCGTCATAGTCATGGTAGGTGTGTTTACTACGCCTACCTGTAGATGAGTGACTTCCACTTCCATGATGTCTTGAGCGTTCAGAACGGGCCTCCCGTGGCTTCTCAAACCAGTCAGTCTCCTCTTGGCCCAAATGATAGGCTTTTTAAACCAAAACAAACATTATCAGTCATTTTTTAATGTGCACAGAAGAGTAGCATGCAGATGGAAGCAATGCAAAATAATTGGGAAAACATGCTCCACTTCCCACAGCCATGCACAGTTTTAGAAATCCAACGAGGGAAAGAAATCACAGAAGACATCACTTCACACTTAAAAAATGCGTGCATAACTAAATATAAAACAGGCATATTTGGCTTCATTAAACATAGGGAACAGTCCATAAAAAAAAAAAAGACAAATAAAATAATGCCGCTCTTCTCCACATTCCACACCTGGCATGCAGCCTATTTCCAGTGCATTTTAAGGTGGGACCTACGAATGTCTGACAGCACAAATTATTCAGCACCAGTTACCTTCACTGTCAGAAACAGCACAATGCATGTCGTCTACAAGGTAAGGGTCATCTGGTTTATAGACATGACTCCTGGGAAGATCCTTCTTGTGGTGGTCCTGCACATCTGGCAGAGAATGGCTGGAGCCATACTGGTTCCTCACATCATGAGCATCTGACACTCCAGAGCCTCTTCCCATGCCTACAGGCTTTCCAACAGGACTGAGTGGGCTCTCCTCCTCTGAATTCTGGCTACGCATGGGTGGCCTTCCACTGCGACTGCTTCTCTGAGACCGTTCCATGGCATCCCTTTCATAGGATTTACTCCTGTGGCCTGTACCATCTCTGGAGGAAATCTTGTCCATACCATATCCAGTAGACCTGGACCTACCAGAACTGTACATGCGATCCTCCTCCTCAAGACCCTCACGACTTGTGCCGTAATATTTCTGTTGGTCATATGCATTCTTCTTCATACCATATGTGACATCATCCTGAAGCTTCTTGGACCTGGACACAACTGTACAACTACCCCCTGTTGATGTTGTCATGGTGTAAGAGGCAAGGTCCGACTCCACGTCCCGTGCTTCTTCAATAGGGGAGAATTTAGAAATCTTCTGCTCCATTCCCTGCTTCCGGTGCTTACTACGTTTAGAGGAGACTACAGCAGGGGCAAGATGTTTGTGGCTACTGGAGCTGCTCCTTGATGTGTGTTTATAATCATCATAGTAATAAGAAGACCCTCCGCTCACTGTGGTGCTGGTGCGACTGTCCACTGTGCTCTGGTAACCTGTTGTGCCTGTAGGTCTGCCATAAGCATCCACAGGCTCATCTTCAGGCCTACCATAGGCACTGCCACGTGCAGGACCATTCTCACTACGATACCGCCCTCCCACAGGATGACCTAGAGCATCAGTGGATTGGCTAGTATTGTCTTTTGTCAGCTCACTGATGTCATCTATCATGACATAGTTCCGAGGAATATTCTGCTCCAAGTTAGAGGTGTAGAGTCCATCTGTGGCATAAGCAGATGTGGGGCTGTCTACAGAGTGAGTCAAGCCAGGCTCAGGGGGGCGATATTGTCCATAAGCATTGCTATAAACTGGGCCAAAGTTAGTATCTGGAACTGATGTGGCTACTGACACTGCTGGATTGCTGATTACCTCATAGTTGGTGGGGAGTTTCTGCTCAAGGTCAGCCAAAGAGGTTTGCCGTGGTCTTTGGTGGACTGTAAGGATATCTGCCTGGGGCTGGTAGGACAGGCCGGGTTGGTAGGAGCTGTGGGTGGGGTAAGGGAGGCTCTGGCCTGGCATAGGCTGCCCGGGTGCTTGGAAGCTCTGGTGAACATGTTGCTGCATGCCAAGATCTGTCTGGTAGGAGGACTGGGTATACATACGGGAGGAATAGGTTCCCTGGTTCTGGTAGCCAGGGCCTGGTGGAGGATGGGGCTGGAATGTTCCTGGCTGAGGTGCAGAGGATGAAGGGTACTGAGGAGGTTGGAAACCTATCTGTTGGTAAGCAGAGCCAGGCTGCTGCGTTGATGGTTGACTTTGAGGGTATGGATAGGACATGTAGGATGAAGTTGAAGGGTACTGGGAGGTTGCATTGAGGTCATTAGTAAACTGACTCAGTGGTGCAGTGCTGGGCCTTGTCAGCAGACCATTAGCATCAAAGGTTGCTGTGGCAGCTGCCAACCTGAGGTTATTGAGCTCACTGTCTGACATGTAGTCTCTAGCGTCACCCATACATCGCAGGTAAGCCAGCTCTCTCCTCTCCCTCTCCTTCACCATGGTCTCCTTACGTTGGGTGATACCTAATTCCAAGTAACGCAACTTGGCGTCAATCTCTTTCTCTTCCTCCTCCAGTTCGGCTTGCTGCTTGCGGAGCTTAGATGACTCTTGTTCCACAGCTTTCAGTTCACTCAGCAGGCCAGCCTTGGTGACTCCCTGTGCAGGTCTGGGTAGGACCCTCTGGGGTATGCCAGGAGAGCTGTACATTTGTGCTGGAGTAACAATGGGGAGTGGAGTCTCCTCTGGAGGGGGGCTGGGGAGAGTCCTCTTTACTTTCCTCATCAGAGAGTTCTGCTGCTGCTGCAGGGAGGCCATCTGCTAGGAGAGGCAGAGACATATCATCAAACACTGAGATATAAACAGAACGTGTTTATGTAAATTACACTCGTTACTTGACACTTGGTACTCATAGAAGGTCTACACATTTCTTCATTCCTAAAACCATAGTGAAGAGCTATAAAACCTTATATATTGTCATATTTTATTTGACCTATGCCATTTTTCATTTTATACCTGATTAACTATCAAAGTAAAATGATTAGTAGTGGCAGTCAGGGTAGTCAACACGAAGCACCTCTATTACATAACAATACTGAGAAATGGTTGCATTTAGGAGTACAATTTCACCATATTAGTTGTTATTCTAAGGAAGTAAAATGAATATCAGTGTAACTGCAATAAATTAAATATTAGTTAACTATGTCTCTAAAAGTGTTAATAAGTGTGTTTGACCAAACAGCATTTCTGCTTTTTCTATTCACATCTACTATAATTTGCTTTAAAAAATCATGTCTGCATCCTACATGAATATTGAATAATTTTAAATTAAAGAAAATATTGAACATGTGTTTAATTAACTTAGTAAATGTAATCAAAACATTGTAATGGTAAAACATTTTCCATATTGCCAGGAAAGGACATCATAAAATAATGAAGACATTTTGAGTTTTCAAATGTATGTTCAAATGTATATTCAGACAAATGTCAAAACTTAATTTTTCCTTTACTCCTTTGATCAAATATTCACAGTATTTGTCCCTTTTACACACTGCTCAAAATGAGTATAGCATGCGGATGCAGGTAAGAACAGTCATACATTACAAAAAAAACATAAATTAAAAATATGTCCATGCTAGTCAATTACTTACAAATTTGTGGTGTTGGGTACATCCATGGTGACTTTTTAAGCATCCACAAGAGAACCGTGTATGAAGCACTAACACTTAAGATTAGAGGTACAAATGCACAAAATGCCTGAATTCGTATTTCTATGTTTGCTTCTCAGACTAATTTTGGCCTAAGTGCAAAGCAATGTTAATTTACTTTGACCAGCTGCTAACAATCAGGAAGGCAGCAAAGGATCACCAGAATTTATTCTCATTGTGTGTCCCCCTGGCAACTCTTAAGGGTTTGCCATATATAGAAAACATGAAAGAGAGAGAGAGAAAAATAAACAGACTGAAAGTGTAGAAAGGGGAAAGATAAGGGAGGAGATATAGCAGAAAAGGATGACGGCAAAAGCTTTTCTGGCATGGCCAGCTGCTCTCATGGGAACATTCTGTCACATCCTCCGATGCCAGATCCTGTGTGATCATCTATGACCACACAAAACATATCCTGCATATACAGTACACATTTATTTAGCTTTTTTCAGACAACTAACTTTAATAGTGTAGAAAAGCATTTCATTATTTTGGAGACTGAACAAGACAAATATTAACTTAATTAAAATTTGTATCTAATTTTATCTCTAAATGGCAATTGGTTCTTATGAATTTGGGATGATCTTATTTATTTTTATAGGGTTTGGCAATGGCAGTGCTTATAATGAAACAGAAAGCAAAAAATGGGACCAATTTTATGACATCCTGCATATGCCATGTCATGTCAGTGTGATTTCTAATCCAACTGCATTACGAATAAATGCTGAATTTAATTGTGTTCCTACAAAAAACACAGCATAATATCCAATAGAAATAAATACTGTTGAATATGAAAATTGACAGTACAAATTGTATATCGGCAGTAAAAACGTGTGTTGTATTTGATCAAAGGGCTTTATATATACTGTAGGCTTTGTAGGTTTGCTGCATTTCTAAACACATATTGCATATCACAAAACAAAACAAACATTTCTTCTCAATACATTTCCCTAATGTTTTTGTAACTATTATAATCATTGTATTTATTTTATCTTGTAAATTATGTTTCAAGAAAAATTGGTGATATTGTACCTGACTGTTGGACAAAGCTTGCTGATGATATGGGGAGAATCTGTTCTTGGCAGGGTCCTCGGATGTGGGGCTGAGAGGCTTGGGATCGGACATGGAGCGCTGCACACTTTTTATTGGTCTTGGTAGGGTCTGGTGGCGTTGGGGTGATTCAGCAGTGAAGGCCTTCTGCTGGGGTGTAACATGGGCCTTGTTGAGCTTCTCCTGGGAGGCAAATGTTGTCTCCAACATGCGATGAGGAGACAATGGTGATACTGGGGAGTATAAAACCTGAGGAGATTTGGGTGGCTGGCGAGATTGAGACTCATTTTGTTGCTGCTGATAGCCAATTTCCAGGGGGTCTGGTTTCCTCCTCTCAAACTTAGCAACTCCTTGGAGTCTAGGAGAGGTTGGATCAGATGTGTTTGCACCTACTATATGCAGACTTGTGGAATATGGACTGATAGTTGTAGGGACACTCAGCTGAGGGGCAACGACACCCTGAGACTGAGACTCTGGTTCTGTCTGGCAGGCCAGACTCTCCCCTTTGTGGGTCCTTTCAGGGGCTGCTATGTAATGTAACAGGTCAACCTTTGAGGTCTCTGCCATTGTAATATGGATCGCAGGTGAAACCCTGCCTAGTTGGTCAGACTCTGTTTGGCATGATGAATCATTTGTGGTCTGAATAGCTATACTTGCAGAAACAACTTTAGATGACCCTTCTGATTTAGTCTCTCCACTGGATTCAGAGTGCTTTGACACACGTGATCGCCTGCGCCTTACTGGCTGCTGGTCCCATTCTGCTTGGTCCTCCTCATCAGTCTGCACGCTACAGTCTGCAATACGCCTCGTTCTCCTGCGTCTGTTCATGAATCTGTCCTCTCCATCTTCATCGTCTGTTTGCACACAACTGTCTGTAATCCTCTTCACAGAGTCATCCTCTGAGCCATCTCTCAGGCGAGGCATAGAATTCTGCTTTTTCATAACCTTGGAATCAGCCTGTTTGTCACTACTTCTCAACGACATTTCAGAGGCAGAACTATGAATAGGTCGAGCAGCCACCACGGCTTGGACCACTTGGCCATCCTGCCAAAACTGAACACTCTGTCCATCTTGTTGAATAACTCTACCACTCTGGTCACAGATAATAAAGCCTTGAGGGGGTCCTCCTCCAACAACTACCCCTTGTAAAGTACCCTGGGCAGATGTTGCTGCTGCTGCTGCCGATGCTGCAGCTGCCTCTGCCACTGCAGCAGCAGCTGCTGCCTCCACTGCCGCTGTCTTCTGCCTTTTCTGCTCCTCCAACTGCTGCTGAAGCTGATGTTGCAGAGACTGAATTTGTTCAAGCTGCATTCTCTGCTGGGCCAGTTGTTCTCTTTGCATAATGAGCTGTGTCTCCCGTTCTGCTTGCTGTTGATGAAGGACTTGCTGTTTGATTGTCTGCAGTTCTTGAATCTCACGCTGAACAAGTAGTTGTTCTTTTTCTCTGTGTCGCTGAAGTTCCATACGATCTCTTTCAAGTTCCTCATGTAGGCGCAGTTGTCGTAATTTCTCCAGTTCAACCCGTTCTCGTTCTAGCTGCAGCACGTGTTCTTGTTGCTGACTAAGTCTCTCATCTTCCTTACCTTTCTGTGCATCCATAGGAGGAGAAAGTTTGGAACTTTGTGCTAGGGCAGTAACGTTGGGTGCTGCTTGTGGTTGGCCCTGTTGCAAAACTAATGGTTGAGGTTGACTGATGGGTTGAACTTGAGGTTGGGTTTGAGTCAAAGATAAAGGCTCAGTTTGAGTAGGTAACTGCTGTGGCTGCATTTGGGCTTGCACTGGCTGGACAGTTTGAGGTTGTCCTTGAGCTTGAGAGATGGACAGAACACTCTGCGAGGTTAGTTGAGTTCGGTCTGTCTGTTGATCTCCTGTAGTTTGCATACCAGGTACTGATGCATGTTGTGCTCCTGTGTGTGCTGCAGATTGGGTTGGTGGAGTAGTTGTAGCTGTATGTGCAGAAACTGTTGTTAAAGGCTTTCCAAGGTACACAGGGGTTTCCTGGTGTGAGCTACTTGCAGCAGGCACACTGCCTGAGGGTGTGGCTGAAGTAGGATACTGGTTTGGAGAAGGGTAGGAATATGGACCCTGTGTGGACAGAGGCATTCTGGGAGCCACTTGAGGCAACCTGGTGAGGCTAGCCAGTGGTACAGCAGTTACACCTGTAGGGTATGGCCTGTAAATGCCTCTAGGCATGGGACGCAGGACAGAGGAAGGCTGGGTGGTAATTGGCAAGGTAGAGGCTATGGGAGTGTTAATGGTAGAATATATCATGCCATCACCTCCTCTCATAGCAGCAGGGTACAAGGCGCGTATACTTGCTTGTCTAGCATTTATTAGGTTTGTTAGGGTCTGGCCATTTGCCGTTGGTCTTCCATCTGGTCCATAAAGTAGGTTTGCTCTTATTGATGCTAAGCTTTGCTGGAGGTTTAGCCTACCTAAAGGCCCGCCCCTTCCAGCATAAGGCACCAGTTCAGGGTTATTTCCATACCGGCTCCCAAACTGGTCCGCTGAGTTAAGAGCTGCACACATTCGACTGATCTCCCTGGCAGTGGTTGCACTGTACTGAGCCAGATTGGAGTCCTGTGATCCTGTTAAGCCATAGTCAGCATTGATATTTGACATGGAGCCATATCGGCGTAGGGGTAATGAAGGGCCTGCAATATCTCCTTGGTGACGCAAGTCTGTGTAAGATCCATACTGTGCTCCCATGCCCAGGTATCCAGTATCATAAGCCTGATTCATGCTGCTAAGATCTACTGCCAGACCTCCCTGGACATTACTCTGATACTGACTGGCTTCATTCTTGGAAGGCAGATTAGTGTCAGACATAGAGGGCTGTATTCTTCCTGAGGGGACTAGAGGTGGTTGATATGATTTCTGTTCCTCTGTGACACCCTGTGTTGCTTGAGGCTGCTGCTGCTGCTGCTGCTGCTGTTGTTGTTGGCTGACATTGTAGGTAGGTGGATGGGGAGAATGGGCTGCTTGAGAGGTTTCAGAGGTGGGGGTTTTATCTGAGGATACCGTTGTAGGCTTCTGAGTGAATGACCCTGAACATGAACCAGCAAAGGGCAATTTGTAAACAACATCACAACAAGCAACTTGGTTTTCTGGTTTGATCTGTCCAGTGAGATCCAAGACCTGAGGAGGGGGAGGAGGTTCCTCTTGCTTCACCAACTGAGTCACTGTGCCTGCTTGGGATGCGTTGCTCTCATCAAGTTGCACCATCATAACATGGGGCTTACCTGTGGACAAGTTCATTACTGTGGGCTTGTTTTGTAGCTCTAAGGCAACTCCACCATAGATTTCACTAGAAGCAGGAGCCCCGGGTACTGACTGTGGAGCTAGGGGGGAAACTCTAGGAATGGCACTAGCAGTCACTACAGGCTGGGCACTGCTTGTGTGGCTCACTACAAGATCCTTTTTCATCAGCAATGGCTGGACCTGATTAGCTAAATTGTAACGAGCAAAAGAGGACTGCTGTTGGTGCTGCTGGAGCTGCTGCTCAAGAAGCTGTTGCTGCTGCAGGAGCTTCTGCTGCTGTAGCTGTAGTTGTTGCTGTTGTAGACCCAGGTTCTCCAGGCAGGCATCAATTTTGGGAATAGAGGGGTCTGTAATTGGTGGCTTAGTCTGGGTTAAACACACAGCTGATCCAACACCCTGCCCCAGATCCACACGGTTTTGCAAAGGATCACCATACACAACTGGTTGCTTGGGTTGGGACATGTACATAGATCCTGCTACTGTGACACTAACTGTTGTTGGTGTTGATACAGATATGTGTGGTTGCTCTTGTGCATTCAGATTCATGATAAGGGGTTGCACTGCTGTGTGCCTACCAGATGGCTGCTCTGATCCTAAAGAAAATCTTCTCGTATCAGTGGCCAGGGATGTTAGGTCCATTCCTTGGTCTGTCATTATAATAGGGGCAGGCCTCATTGGGGCTCTCAGATCCACCACATTAGTGCCTGGATGTGTTTGGCCCTGGCCCACAACCATTGAAGTGCCTGGAATATTTGAGATTTTACATAGAGATATATTTTCCATAGAAATTGATCCACGACTGTGTGCAGTTGTGGTCATTGTACTAATACCAACATTTACTTTTTCAGCATTTTGAATCATCTGTGAAGGGTGTTTAGGAGACTGTTGTGATTGATGCATTTGTGGTGAAGTTGGCAAACTTGTCGAAGGGGGCTGGGAGCTGTACAGGGTTTTACAGCTGACCTGTGTTGGTGATGACAAAGGGGAAGTGGAAGAATTTACAGTAAGTGGCTTGGCCGGACTAGTTGTTTCAGAGCCTAGAGTTATCACCATCACTGGTGAATCTGAAGAGGACTGCTGCCGTGCAAGACGTGGTGAAATTGCCCTTTGAGATACCTGAGCTCCATGGGAAGCTGCAGCTGATGTTGGACCACCAGGCAAGGATGGCAACTGCCTGCCACTACCACTTGTGGGTCGCACAGACGGCATATGAGTTGGGCTTTGTGCAGGAGAAGTGGTGGGGGAGACTGGGGGGCTAGGGCCTTTGAAAAGGGAGAAGACTTTGGAGGTTAAGGAGGATGCTCCAGGGTCAGGTGATGCCTGTGTTGGCCTCTGGGAGCCCGTTCTGTTGCTGACAGGCACTGTATTGCCTGCATTTCGAGTTGTGGCAGTCTGACTGACTTGGGCTTTGGTTGTGGCAACTCCAACAACACCTTCAATTTTGGCACTCTGTGTCATCATCCTATTTTGTGTTTCTTTTGATAGATGTTGTGCTGCATGAATTCCATGAATTCTTGGGTCACTCCCAGGTGCGGAGAAGGAAACAGGTGCAGTAACCTGGGTAGGGCTTGAGCCAGGGGTTAAGACAGTTCCTGCTTCAAGATGATGTTTACTGTCAAGTTGAGAGGTACCTTTCTGCTGATTAACTGTTTGTCCTTGCCTCTGAATGAGTTGGGCTTTCTTCATCATCTCCTCATAGACCTCCTCTGCGCTTTTTAGTGTTTTATCAGATGGTGACATTGCTGCTGTCTTTTCTGTAGGGGAGTAGAGTGATGTGAAGGTTGGAAGGTTATATTCATTTCCTGATTTGTAGAGCTTTCCACCAATCATTTCAAAGCCCTCTGCTTCAGAGTCCATAGATGGTGAGTATTCAGAACATGAAGATCTGTGAAGCTCCTCCATCTCAGCAGCCTGTCTCAGCTCCTCTGTTGGCGATGCATCCTCAATTGGAGAGAGATTACTAGGGGGAGTTTTGGATCTTTCCCTCCGTCTCTGTGCCCGTAGCTCTTCTTTATCCCTCTTTGTTCTTCGAGCAGTACTTCGGATCCTCTGTTGCTCTAGATCTCTCATCTGTTCCTGTTCTCTAAGTAATTCTTCCTCCTCTCTGAGCTCATCCTCCTCTGATGAATCCTCAATTGTGGGCAGCAGTGGCCCATGGGAGCGATGTCTAGCCTTTCTCTGTTGCTTTGCTTCCTCTAATCTTGCCCTTCGACTAGGACTGCTGTCGCTGTCATCCTCCATGGATGACACAGATGTAGGGGATGTTCCAGAGGTGTAGCTGGGAGTGGTGGCAGGTAGAGTGGATGAATATTCCCCCTTGGACCGCTCTTCTGGAGAACCAGTCAGACTCTCCATCTCTAGCTCTGGTTCCCTTAGGTCATGCTCAGTACTGAGCTCCATTTCTCGGTTATAACTGTTTGTGTTATTCAGCTCAATGGTCTTAAAGCGCCGAAGGCCTCCAGCCATTACAACATCCTCTTCCTCATTTGCCTTATAAACACCTTCTGATACTTTGGTGTCATCCTCAAAACTATTAGAGTGGTGAGACAGTCGTCGTCTCTCTTTGCTTAAAACCCCACTGGTTTTATGTGCGCTCTTAGTTTTCTGATTTCCATATTCTTCCACCTCTTCTTCATCAGCACTCATTTCCATAATTTGCCTCCTCATGAACTCCTCGTCAGTTAAATCTTTATGTGTCTTCTTTTGTCTTACTGGCAATGGTGAGAGACCACTTTCACTGCTATCTTCCACATAATCATGGCGAAGCTTACAGCTGAGGTCATCCTCTGATTCATCCCTTGCTGCATCATCATCGGGATTATAATCCCGTTCCTGTCCAACAGACAGTGAATGTGGTCTGTGCTTCTGGTCTGAAGCAGTCTTTGACTCCAGTAGAGGCTTCATGGAGCTCTCTAGCTTGGTGATTTCTGAGGGGATGGAAGCGCCTCTTTCATTGAGCTTTATTCCTTCTTCTCTGATCTGGCCTGTAATTTCCCCTTGAGAGCTGGAGATCCCATCTGAAGAGTAACCAGTGTCGCTTAAACTCTGTGTACTTGATTTGTTGTAATCCTAAAGAAAGAGAGAAAAAGGAAGAGAGATGTCAGACCAAAAAAAAAAAAATCATCAAAAGTTTTCCTTAATTAACTCATGACAAGGTCTATTACAAGCCCTAGTGCACAGCTTGTATCCCACTATTTCATCAAACTCATCAGCAGTGACATTTTTAAGAGCATTTTTAGATAATAGGGAGTAAAATTAATGCACTGGACCTAATACAGATGAAATAGTCTCTAATACTAAGAAGATATTAGAGAATAATTGCATTGAAAAGAACCAACTCCTTTTTCAAACAGCCAGATATATTAACACTTAAATGTAAAATCAACCCAAATATTTACTATGTATTGTGTTTTGGTTTTAGAAATCAAGCAAATTTGACTTTGTGCACAGTTACCACTGAGCAATATTTGTACATTTTTAATTACATATATATATATATATATGTATATAGTCAAGGTACAACAGAATAATCAGATAAAATAAATCCTGATCAGTTTTTGTTTTGTTTGTGAATACCATTTTATTTGGTAGTTTATGAAAGCTATTGACCATATTCTACTGATATGGGTTGAGTTTGCCTTTCAATGTTATGTACACACAGATGATAAATACACTGACACACAGAGTGAATAAAATAGACAGTTGAACATACAAACATCTACAGACAAATGCCATTTGGTTACATGCTTGATCGCCATCTTTGACGCATTCTACATTGCATTCTTCGAACCGCTGAAGAATAACGAACATGCTTAGAATGCTTGAACTGTCATCACGAAGTGTCACACTAAACAAAAAGCTTGTGTTTGATACAAATAAAATAAAAGTATATAAAACAAGGCAGAGAAATGAAGAAACAGGGTGAAGATGAAGAATGGCCGCTGAGACAATGATGATGATGATAAGGATGATGATAATAAGGACAATGATGATGATGATAAGAATGAAGATTGTGATGACAAGGACATTATGATGATGAAGAAAAGGAAAGTATGAATAAATAATTATCAATAAACAAGTGAAGAAGTTATGGAATGATGAAGACTGATTATTAGGAAGAAACAAGAAGAACGCAATCCTAGATAAGAGCAACTGTAAAAATAGAAAACAAATGTGTGAACTACGAAAACTATGATTAAGATGAGGAAGAAAAAGTAGGAAAAAAACAGATTTCTGATAATGGCGAAAACAGGGATGTGGAATAAATTATCTAAATTATTATTAACTAATGATGATGATGATAATGCCGATGCTGACAGTATTGGAAATGATGTTGTTGATGATGATTCTGAGTAATGGTTACAATTGTTCGAACAAAGTAAAAAAATAAATAAAAAATCAAAATGGTGAATCAAGAGTAACGGGTGAAGGCGAAGAAGTTGCAGGTAGCTCACTTCATGGTGTCTTGACTTCTGTGCATCTTCAGCTATCTTCATGTCTCTTGGTGAAGTGACAGTCTCTGACACTGCCTTCTTTGGTGAGGCTTTGACGTCTTCTTTTAGAGATTTAGAGGTGACCTTAGTCTTGTCCTGGGTCTGCGGCTGTTTGCGTGTCTGGTTGTTACCTGTGGGTTTAGACTGAGTGGGTGCTGTTTTTGAAGGGGCGTGAGACCCCTTGGCAGAACTGGGTGCTGCTTTACCAGGGGTGGATGAAGGTTTTGCACCAGAAACATGAGAAGGACCCTTAGTCTGAGTAGAGGGCTGAGCCTTTGTCTGAGTCTGCCCTTTGGCCTGGCTTGGGCCTTTTATTTGGTTAGTGGCCTGAGGCGGGCCCTTACTTTGAGCATGTGATTGATTTGGACCTTTAATTTGACTAGGTCCCTTACTCTGAGCTGAGGATTGTGTTGGACCCTTAGTTTGAGAAGGTGGCTGAGTTGAACCCTTGGGTTGAGGAAGAGTTTGGACAGAACCCTTGGTTTGAGGGGAAGCTTTGCTTAGCCCCTTTGTTTGAGGGGCAGGCCCAGCCTGTTTCACAGGAGAGATAGGGCCACTTACTTGGGGACCCGGTGGTTTCTGTTGTTGTTCAGGACCTGTGGGCCTAGGCCCTGTAAGTTGATTTGGCCCTTCCTGCTGAGGTGGTTGTTGATTGGCTGTGGCAGGTGCCCGGGGGGATCCCAATGGTTGTGTGACAGGACCTGGAATATCTCCCAAGCTTCCTGACAGAGCCCTCTGTGTCTGGCAGTTCAAGCACAGCCATTCTTTCTTCTGAAACAAAAAAACACAATGACAACAGCAATTAGAAATGTTGACATACAAGTCAAAAGCACATGGTTTCTCATACAAAACTCCATTATTCATGCAAAAACGTAACATTCAAACTAAGAGTTGGTTAACTAAGTTTTCATAGAGTCATGTTGATTCCACCTGGTGCCAGCAATCAGTTAACCAAAACGGAAACCCTTTAAATGGGCGGCAGTGTCTAAATACACAAAAAAATGTCTGCATTGTGTCAACACATTATTTTATTACTATTTATCATGACTGAACAGATATAAATATGTCCGTTAGTCTTAATAACTTAACTCTAGAACCAGTGTTTGGTGCTTCCATTCTGGGCTACTGAAACATGGCGATGCAACATAGCAAGCTCTGTGGAAGAGGACCACCCCCTTATGTAGATATAAAAGGCTTTTTCTAAGGTAACAAAAACACAACTCCCTATTTTTAGGTGATTATACACTAATTAAAACGACTAAAGACTAAAGACTTACTGAATGAATATTACAATCTATTTTTGCCAGGCCCTTTCTGATAGATGCCACTAAATTCTACTCACTCACAATTAAAAAGTTGTTGCCTTATAAACGATCATGGACGACCAAGGACTAAGTACAGCAAAAACTGAATATTTGAAAGCCTGTCCAAACAAGGCCTTTCATCTGTTCGAGAAGACTTAATCATTTGACAACATTAAGCACTCTCAAACAGGGTACACAGAGGAAGTGTGCCGTGTGAATACAAATTAACACATCTGTTATTAGATTGGAGGGATGCAACGGTCATTAGACCTTCTACAGAGCCCTCAGCATACCCCTCTATCTGCTTGAGTAGGGTTCGTCCTTCACAATTATCAGCACTGCACTCTATCTGTGGAGGTGGTTATAGATTCTGACATTGCTAAACATCTAGATAAAAACCCATTAAACACAGGATATTAACATGAACAGATTCAATTTCAGGTCAATGCAGCTGATCGATGAAACTGCTCAATGGAAAGAAATGGTTATATTACAGGGTATGAAAGTTGAAAAGAGAGGTGACGGCACCATGTTTGTAACCCAGCCCTCTATTTCCATGATAATCATCTGTGTCTCAGGCCTGAAGAGGCAGCGTTATTGTGTCACAACAAAACAAATAACCTCATAAGAACCTCTATAGCCAATTACCATCAACCCAATCAATCATGTCTTTTATTGGCGTCATACCTCAAAGGCATTAATACAGAAGAAGGAATTCACACACATTCTCAGGATCAGCTAATAAATAAAACAATGCAGATGTTTAACGCCTATATCACAGAACATCTTTAGTGCAACCCTAACAGTCAGGATGCCAGAGAAGGTTGCAAATAAATGATTTATTTGTTCAAATGGTATTACATTTACCTTGCATTTCAACTATCAAATAAGATCAGTACTCAGTTATTGGAATTCTGTCAGTTCTGTCAAATGTCTGACATAGAGGATATTATAAAGAAGAGTTATCTGACGGAACAATATGATTAAATGAGAAAAGCCTACATTACAAGCAAGACAAAGAGAGATTGTCACAGAGAGACAATAATTTAGTCAGCAAGGAGCATCCTAACAGCGCGATAGGGATCTTAATCTAGAGACCCCAGAGACCAGCATTTGACAGACAAGTCTCCAGTGATAAGGTTTACGGGTAGGATACAGTCTGTCTTCTTTTACAGGTTATACTAAAATGTGTGTGGAGAAATTGATCAAGTCCTGTGTGAGTTAGAGATTGATCATTTGTTCTTATCCTAGTGTGTCCTCCGGGTTCTACCTCATTGGCCGCAGTGGATGACAGACAATCAAAGGCCACTTGTACTGTTTGTCTTGTAAAACTGATTTATGAAGGCAAAATAATCTATAAATAAGTAAGTAAGTGGGTGGTATGAGACAAAGCTACAGCTTCAACCTACTAGGAAAGGAATGAAAAAAGAAGAGGAGGAGGAATAGGAGGAGGAGGATGGAAAAAGAGGAAGATGGTGGTGGTGGTGGTGGATGAATGATGATTACCAAAAGTAGAATATAAACTATATGTTGTGGTGTTATTGTTAAAATGAATGGTGAAATTATAGGATGCTTATCCATCATACAAAAAGGGCTACTCATGTGTGACTGAAGATGGCACATATTCTTTGTTGATAAGCCAAACAGGCTCACACATTATTATTTAGCCATCAGAGTTGAGATGTCTGCATTGAGATCGGGCTGTTCATCTTTGGAGAATCACCGGACAGACTTCAAAAGAAAGTGAGAGAGTTGATTGTGCATATTAAGCTGCAGTAAAGGTACCCTGTGGAGTTTCTTATTAGTAGTACTATGTAGCACTATGAAGCAATATTTTAGGAATAAGACTGGTAGCAAGCAAACTTGGATGTTAACAGTGCAGGATTCAATTTCATTTTATGAAGCCTCAAGGATTTACACAGGATTTACACAATGCATTTTGGTAAGCGACGCTGATTGTAAACATAGGTTTGTTTGTTTACTAGTTAACTCCACAAGGCACCTTTAATCATATTTGCCCATTAGAGGGCACGAGTAGCCTACTTCAAAACAAGGTGATGGATACACTGTTCTGACATATTGTCGACTTACACTTCCAGCAGAGAAAGTCTCACACACCCTGGCCATTTTTCTGTTTTTTGTTGTTGGTTTTGTTTTGGTCTCTGAGGCTGTTTCATTATAGCTTCCAATTAACGTCTGTAAAAGCTACTTTTTTACAAAAATTCCAATGTGCAGAGACTAGTCAGAATGAATGTAAGCTACATGTAGCTTGTGATCAATAGAATAACAGCAGTGGCCCTGATGGTTGGAACATAGCATACATGGAACATCATAATAACTCATTTACAGCCCTTATGCAACATGAGTTATAAATTATGCAACTCTCTCATTTAGAAATGATGTAATTTGAATATTTGAATCCAACAATGCTGTGGAAATATACAGTTCAGCAAGGATAAGGCTGCAGCAACCTTAGTGTGGGCAACTACAACATTTTTCAGCATCAAAGGAGAAAAAATAAGAGCCTGGAAAACACTTGGCCAGGTTGAAAAACCTTTCAAGGACAGTCAAACTGTACTGTACTTACAGTAGTCTGACAAAGTGACATTCCCAAGTACAATGAACTGCCTAGAACAAATACAACATAGTGAAGACAGATATGGTGGCTACATTTTAAATCTATATAACATGCTCTTTTTCTCGATGCTATTTTTGCTTTCAAGATAAAACCTTTCTTAATATGCCCAAATCCTACAGGAATCTGTTCTGTCAGCTGAGACCACGAAGCGTGGATGGAGTCATTGGCATGCCAAACAGACAGACTTGCTTTGTTTTCATCTCTCTCAAGTGCTCTACTGAGAAGCTATATATAAACAGGTGCAGCACTCTCAGAACTAGCCATCTGTGCCGCTTCTTTCACATGTACCCAAAAAAAAAAAGAAAGTCAGAGACAAGTGTATGTATTTGTGGACAGCTAGTACACACTGGGAAAGAAAACTACTGAAGCTATGATGCAATATAGACGATGAAGAGCTACTGTACGTACACATGTATGTATATGATCACATAATCAGACCTTCTAAAAATATAAAGCCAATGAAATCTTGCCTCACTTCCAACTTCCTCAAAACCTAATCCAAGCTGCTTTTACTAGTTTCTTTGGCTTGTTCATAAAAGCAGAATCTAATTAAATACCTAAATGAGATACTAATGAACATTTTTCTTTACACAAAACTGCTTCCTCCTGCCATGTTGGCACTGCCAAACTCCCCTCTTTGCTCCTGAATCAGCATAACATCACTGCGTGGGTGAAAGGGAGAGAGGAGCAAGGCCAAACCGGAGCTGGAGTAGCAAATTATTCATGTAGAGTGCTTTAGCTTGTACAGCAGTGCACGATGTGGGCAGTGTTTCTCCCACCTTTACACACACTGTGTAGAGAAAATCAAGTCAGTATAAAAGACTGAGCCTCTGTGCTTCTGACACAGGCCTTTAATGCACCCAGAAAACAGAACAACCAATTCACTGAGGCAATCTCCTTCTACTTTTTAAACTGCCCACTGAAGAACAGCACTTCAGCAGCTCAATATGTAGACATTAGACTACAGCTGAAACTACAATGTGACAAGTAATGAAAAAAAAGAAAACAAGTTAATAGTTTCTCTAAATCTTTCTGTGTCGTTCAAGATGTTTTAACACTTATGAACTGTGGTGTGTGTGTGGGTCTAGTGTGTGTGTGTGTGTGTGTGTGTGTGTGTGTGTGTGTGTGTGTGTGTGTGTGTGTGTGTGTGTGTGTGTGTGTGTGTGTCTGTGTCTGTGTCTGTGTCTGTGTGTGTGTGGCAAAGTTGTATAGCGGGCAGCAGGTTCAGCTTGTTGGTGAGATCATCTTGTTAGTGAATTGGTAACCTCATTAAATAGCAGGAGGCTAACTTGTCTGCTCAGTGGAGAGTGTACTTAACCTTGGCTCTGAACTGTAACCCAGATGCAGCTGACAAGTCCACAAATTGTAATCTATCAATTACATTTGGAGCCTTTAGTATCTGTTCTTATCAACTGCAGCATGCCATCAGTCAACAGAGGTGACGTTCAGCATCATGTCTCTAAATGTCACTTAACCTGTAACCAATCGATTTATTGCATCTAATCAAAATCTCAATACATCAATTGTAACATTTCACATTTGATTTGACCCTTTAGCAGAGCTGAGTGGTAAGAAGAAAAGCTGAAGTCAGCTGAACTCACTGTACCATACAACAAGTTACAACCTTTGCTTTGGCTACAGCCCTCTCTAATGTCCTCAATTAGTCATGGCTACTGTTTATCTTTTCTGTGACTGTGAAAGTGAATAATTGAATATTGGCCTTACACATATGCAGCATAATGAAAAATGTTGCAAACACAACCAAATACAGAAAAATGATGTTAAGCTCATAAAATACATTAGAGATTTTGTTATATTGGTGAGGATGTTTCCTTCATTTATGTTTTTTATTTTTTGCACATTTTTCTTAATTGTGTCATGTTATTTTACAGTTCTATTAATTTTACAGTAATTTCATGGACATTACTAATCTTTAAAACATTTTATAAATACTGTGGTGCAATTTGGTGCAAATACGAATAAGAATAAAAAGATTTCTTTCAAACTGTTAAGTTGGTTTTGTTGGTGAGTACCCATTCCTCATATTTGGGTTCAATTAAGTTAATTGAAAAAAAGGCTTTTAACAGCCAACATTGAGTTTTCAGTGTGTTGTTTTGTGTGTTAAACAATATATTAGCATATAAGGTTATTTCAGTAATTTCCTAACGGTAACTGCTGTGTAACTGTTAATTCTCAGAACATTTATTTGAAAGGCTTAAGTGTGATTTGGTAGTATACAGGCAATGCTCTTAGTATAGAGAGAAAAACACCTAATATGCTAATATGTAGTTGAACACACAAAATATTTTCTGTCTGTTAAAGAATTGTTAAGAATTTCTGCATATTGACATATCTACTGAGTGGGTAACCAACTGAACACTTTTTTCAGTTTTTTCTTATAATTTGTACCAAATTGTACCACTCTGTAAAAGGACCTAAAAATGTGCCATTGAATACCAATTTCCAGGAATTCAGAATAAAATGAAAGGACCCGTAAAACAAAGTGTTACTTGTTAAACTCTCTGGACAAAATATACTTACATATTTTAAAGTCTCTGGGGCAACTGTTTATTTCACCGTTGTACATCTCTGCAGAGGATATTATGCCATTTAACCAGAAAATGACCATAAACACTGCAGCTCGACACTGGTTCGACCACAATGTTTGAATTGTAAATTGGAACAGCTGGAGAAAAATTGGTGTATTTGACACAATAGCAAATATGAATTCTGTTTTGGGGATATTTCGCATTTCAGTTGACAAAGTACGCAATGAAGTTGAAAGAGCCGTTAGAGAGTGAACCTGATTCTAGCCTAAGTAGATACTGTGAGCACTGACAGTACAGTAATGATCTATCCAATCAGCTCGCATCCGGAAAAGCTGCCCTTTCACTGTCAAAATAATGAGAGATTGAACACTACAGGTTACCACAAGGAAAAGGTCAGTGAGATTGATCCCATTCTCATAGATTGATCCCACCCTCAGAGGAGCTTGCTGATACATTATAGTGTGTGTGTGTGTGTGTGTGTGTGTGTGTGTGTGTGTGTGTGTGTGTGTGTGTGTGTGTGTGTGTGTGTGTGTGTGTGTGTGTGTGTGTGTGTGTGTGTGTGTGTGTGTGTGTGTGTGTGTGTGTGTGCAACCTGAAAAGGCGCATGGAAATATGTACAGAACTCCACATGTGTGTCTGCATGTGCAGTTGTGGCTGGGTATAAATTCACCAAATTATGTAATGCAGCGCACTTACAGAACCATGAAGGGAAGTATATTAATTATCCAGACTGCAAACCCCAAATGACAACTGAGGGTAAAAGCATGTACGGTATGTGAATTAAAAGCACTCAGATGAGGCTTCTTGGTGGTTCATTTGATTAATGAATGTAGCATCTTGGATTAAAATCCGACCATGTTTACTGTCTCCCTCAATTTGGAAGGATCCAATAAAGGCCAAAACCTGCTTAGATTTAATAGGGCACATAGACCAAGCACTCAAAAGTAGCAGATAGGAACCTCCAGGCTATAAAAGGTGTTCTCGAAACACTGTACTGAAAAAAAGAGGCATCTTGCACAGAGCAGGAAAAACTAAATTGCCATCTCCTGTAGAGATGTCTTCCAGAGTGTGGTTTATAAGGGGATCTTAAACTGCCATGATTATTTATTTTTTCTTTTACTTTTTTTGTTGTATTTTTTCTGCTAATCAGTCTACTAATTCAGAATAAAATTAAAGGACCCGTAAAACAAAGTGTTACTTGTTAAACTCTCTGGACAAAATATACATACATATTTTAAAGTCTTGTGGTGGTACATTCTGGGGCAACTGTTTATTTCACCGTTGTACATCTCTGCAGAGGATTATAATGCCATTTAACCAGAACATGACCATAAACACTGCAGCTCGACACTGGTTCGACCACAATGTTTGAATTGTAAATTGGAACAGCTGGAGAAAAATTGGTGTATTTGACACAATAGCAAATATGAATTTTTGAATGTACTAAAGCGCCAAACAAAGATCCAATATGTTTCTCTATTGATAACTAGCAGTTATTTAATTATAGACAGATGAAACGTTTTTCCTCAAATTAACATGACATGACAATGTCACTTATTTGTTCTAAAACTGGCTCTTGATACACCAAATGTGATAAACAACATGTTCATGTGAGGCAGTAAATTACAAGTCTAGTGTTTTAGTTATGTTAGTGACCTTATTTGTCATGCTTTTTTGAATAATATTAAGTGGTGATGGTAAGATGTCTGCATAAATTTAAAAGTCCTAGTGGATCTTTGAAGCCAGTGACTCCACCTTTTCTAGCTGGAAGGCAGCTATGTACAGTCTCTCTTGAATAGATTGAAGAGGGGGGATTGGAAGCATTTCCTTTGGGTGGAGGTCACACCCACATAGTGGACTCTATGATCAAACTTTAAAATATTATAATGCATGTCACACTTTTTCTCTATCCGGCTTATATCAAACGTCACATTGCAGCATTACAGCTCCACACAGAATACTGATCACAAATTACAAACACCTCTCTATAGTTGGATCTACGCAATGAATGTAACAATGCACAAAAATAATATTTAGAAGAAAAAGTGCAGTGATAACAGACCTGCTGAGGGATTGTGACTGAGAAAAGCTTTTACACTTCCTACCTATGGAGGGCGCCAGAGAGTGCAGAATTTCATAGAGAGACATGGAGTCGTGGGAGCATACACACCCACAGAATAACATGAACACAGGACAGAAAAATAGTCAGATTGCTAAATATTGCACTTGGAGTGGGCTGCATATTTAACACCAACCTTTCTAACATCATCTTAGCCTTTATTGCCAGCACAGTTGGTGGTGACATTCGCAACCCCCGTCCCCCCTGTCCTACTTTACTTCTGCATGCACCCAGACATGGCACCAATATATTTTGATATTCTGTGTACGAACACGTGCAGGGACATACTGTGTGTAGCCTCAGTATTCCCTGCTAACTGTCAGTCAACTCACAGCAAGATCTGTCCCCCGCGCAGTTTCTCTGCCAGGAACCAGACCACAAGCTGTGAGCAAGAAATGTCAGCTGCCATTAAAAGCATTCACATACCTCACTAGGATATAATATTGCAGGTACTCATCACCAGGAATGAAATAAGGTTCACTTCACACATTTAAATGATCAGACTTTCAAGAAACACAGGTTGGAAATGTTAAATGTTGGTGTTTTATAGCATCCTGTAGCTATAGTGTCAGAGTGGAGGATAAATCATAATATATAATGAGTAGTGTGAGCACATAATGAAGGATGCTAAATGAAAAGCTAAGATGTAGTTTTCACGCCAGAGTAGAAAACATAAAAACAGATGCAAACAAACCTTGCGAGGAAAATGAGCCATTAAAGCAGGACTGCAGCAGTGCATGTCTACATTAAGCATATGCAGCAACACCGTCACACATGTACACAAGTGTAATTCTCCCTCATAAAGTTTTACTTCTAAATGTCAAACTTAGTCTTTTCTCCTTCTTACATTCGTTATCCCAAATTAATTCAACGGCTGCTTCCACATCCCTCACAACAGTCCTAGTTATTACCTGAGTTTGAACTATTTTTGCACAACAAAAGCAATGCCCATGTCAACACTCAAAGCGGGAACAAAGATCTGAATTAAAGAGAAGGACTGTGTAACTGCAATAGTAGAAATCACCATAATAATCCTTCACGTTCGGTGTCTCACAGAGATTAATGAGCCATACGATGAAGGAGGTTATAATTAATTCGTAATAAGCGAAGGTCAGAGGAGCAGAGGTGAATTATTAAGTACTACGTGCACAGGGGCTCACTGCCAAGCAGGTGTGAACGGGGTGAGTTTAAGGTGAGTGGGGAAATATGTCACGCACAGTTTGGCGCCCAAACACATGGGCACACACAGATATTTGATTGCAGTTAAGGAGCACAAGAACATCCAAACCCACAGCATATAAAGTACAGAAGCAGAAAGGATTGCAAGTGTGCTGCAGCAATAGCAGTCAGTTTTAATTCAGTCTGAATAAAATCCACTAACTAACTAACCTTACTCACTGTATTAAATCCTATTTTAATAATAAGCTAATAAGAATCAAAGATCAGTAGAGCACCACAGTGTATCAAACCCATAGCCCTTTAATCCACTGTATCCATCTCTATTATTCACTGTCTGAATGAACAGTGGTTTAAGTCTACCAAGTGCACAGTGCGAAGCGTGAGCGAGCACATGTCACAGCAGTGTGCCAGGCTGTGCCACGCTGTACCACGGCTGTGACAGGTCAGCAAGAGTCAGCAGGTATATAGGTCAATCCCCTGGGACTCCTTCAATGGGGACACGTGGTCAGGCCTGTGGATTAGTGAGGAAATGAAGGATCATCCACTGAGTAAGCAGGACCCAACCACAGTCAGAGCCACTCCTATACAGTTCAACCCACTGCATTAAAGATGAATATACAAAATACAGGAAGATGATCATCAGAAGGAGTTTCGCGGTATTGCAACATCTCCACACTATTCTGAATGAAATAGCAAAAATATCTAACCCATTCCTCTCATTCCAAGTCGTTCACTGAGTTGTAACCAAAATTATTTTTTACTAGAATAAAAACAAATCAGCTGGCAACAACATCTATCTAAGCAAGGCCACAAAGTACAAATAATCTTGTCTCAGTGAATAGCTATTTCTGTTGTCTGTTAAGTGAAAAACCCAATTGATAAAACCGTTCCTATAAAGTAAAATAACTTCTACATGTAAACAAATTTCTACACAACCAAGTCCAACCTCCACTGCCAGTGTCCAGCTCTAATCTATATAAAAGCATATTTCATATAATAAACTAATCTGATTGAATCCCTTATTATGCAGCCTTGTTTAAATTGGAATAACATTCAAAAATAGCTAAGTTGCTAAACATTTTAAGAATCTTCAGCATCACTATCGGCAAAGTAGTGGTTTGAGCTTTTGACCCCGCCATCACTGACTGCCCACGTGCAATATAACCTTATTCATAATATTTACAGTGCCTGTCATGTGCAATAACTGCTTACAAGTGTAAGCCACATGCAATGTCTGCTATTTGCAAATTGCAAGTGCAATATTATAAGCTCAAGAATGGAGTGGTGCTGCTTTTTTCTACTTTATAGATTGTTTTTTAAATATATTTTCTAAGGCACAATTTACAATTTTAGTTACATATTTATACTGCTTTTTTTAAATGTATATTGTATACCTTGATGTGTGGTTTGTTAATATTTCAGGGCTGCAAAACAAATTTTGTTGTACTGGAAATGTGTAATGACAATAAATGTGGCAATCTATTGTACTCAGAACTCAGGGGGAAAAAAGCATCCTCCGACACAGAACAGCGCAATGAAACGTCATTCAAGTTGGAAACTCAGGCAAGAGCCATCTAGCCCGAGTTTGTCAACAGAAACACGCCTGATGTCACAGCAACACATCAACACAATGAACAGAAAGCAGAATGACCTTTTCATCAATTTTGTGTTTTCATCAATGTGGTGTGTGTGTGGTGAAATGTGATGTAACAGCTTTGTAGTTGCCATTTCCATTCAGTTGATTCGTGCTTGATAGAAGTCTTTGTGAACATGTGGTACAAAGCTACTCTTCCCACTCTCTACTCTCCTACACTGTTACTGTCTTTCAGACATAGCAAGCTCTGTTTTAAAGGTACAGTGAAGATACTGGTATTATATGAAAGGACCAAAGGCATCCATTGGTCCCAACCATATCATGTTAGCTTGTCAGAAGGGGGCTAAATAACACCCCAGAGTCATGCTAAATTTTGGAGAGGGAAAAGTTGGCATGGTCATTTTCAAAGAGGCCCTTGACCTCAAAAAATGCAATTCTCACAGAAATCTCCAAATGTCAAATGTTTTTTTGACACTTTTTTATTTTTTATACACCACTTTTATACTGTTGACCTGCTATCCCCCCCTAAAGATCCCGTCCCCCCAAAAAATGGGTCTGTGTTAGGGGGGTGGGGGTGAGAGACGTTAAAGTGTGATAATCTGTTAGAATGCTGTAGATGGTTTCTTACACAAAAGCATCTGAGAAGTCGTCCATGGAATCTGTTTGAAAAAGCAGGCACTTTAAAAAAATACTCCCCAGGTGATTGGATGAACCATCTATGTTGTGATCTCATGAATCCAGTTGCCTCACAAGGTAAGCTGTAGTGTTGTGTTGGAAGGAAATCCTGCATGTACACTTTGCTGCAGGTGTCTATGTTTTCCCAAGCATTTAGATTGAAAGTTGGGAATACTGACTCGGAACTGTCAACTTCTGACATGCAATGTATTGTAGCGAAGGGCCTTTTATTCTGTTCTGTTCTATGCTATAATGCTTACAATGATAATGCTGACATTTAGATTTTTAGCAGGTTTTAATATTAGCTAATTTTCTAATCAGCACTAAAAACTATTGAAAGTTTGATATGACGATTTTTGCTAGATGAAAAGTCATTAAGATTCATCCTTCAACTAAATGTCATGGTAATCCATTCAATAGTTGTTAAGATATAGATTTTAGCAGCTGTCTAGTATACCAATATTGACTACCCATATAGTAATGTTGCCAGCATCGATAAAAAGAGAGATATGTATAAACAAATGAATGATGATTAATACAAAATAAAAAATAATCTCACACTCGAATATTACACAACTAATGTGAACAAATAAGCACATTACCATTACAAGATGTTTATAGTAGAAGATCAAAATATTTCAAAAAAACAGTTCCAGTCTAGATATGAAATAACTTTCCTCTGAGTAGGACCCACAGTTTTTTCAGCAGTTTTTGTTGCTACAGGACAACAGTGTGTCATCTGCCATTAAGTGAGTGTGTCTCTGCTGTACCTCCAGGGACACACTGGCACAGGATCAGGTCATGTTTCCTGCGTTTTATTTACATATTCTGTCTGTTACTTTTTATTTCAACAGAAACAATAGGTGCCCTCTTTTTGCACACAGGCCAGTTGTTGAGTGCCCCACCTCAGTAGGGTGATCCTGACACATAAATAAGACATTGCGAAATACCAATTAAAGTAATGCCACATGAAAATGTTGTCCTAAAAGTGTGTTTCTAACCTGTTTCTTGCTGTCATGTCACAGACACAGACTTGTGAATGATATTTTAACCTTTTTTGCACCATTTGCTTAATTTTCTTTTTCTTTCAAATAAGCTTTATTTACCATTTGCTTAATGTTTAACAGTTTTTAATTTGTTAAGGCATCAGCAGCCCTCTCCTTCGGAAACAACATCAAGAATCACACAGCTTCAGTGATGAATTTACAATTAAGCTGTATATTTCAATTTAAACAGAAATGATTTTATTTTTATTATTACATTTATTTTTCGAATGTCATAGACATGCCGGGCTGTTATACAATAACAGTGAGTAACAGACGAAAGACAGATAACACAATAAAAAGTTAAGTCAGTTAAATTAACAAAATCTTTATTTAACTAAAATAAAATTACAAAATCTTAAATATAATTTGGAATTGTGTAAAATTTTTCACTGAAGAAACAACCTAAATATCACCCTAAAAACACCCAAGAGCTCTCTTAAACCACAAAAATATATGAGACAATTTCAAAACCATAACTTACTATAACCCAAAACGTCTGCATACTTTTTCTGCAAAATTGATTTAATTCAACAGAGTGAGACCAAATTACAGACACAACTTTTGAACCCTACATGAATAAATGTTTCATATATTATGCTATGGTATATGCTTTTTATTTCCTGCATACTATGAGTATATATTATTATAGCACCCTATAGAATATATCATATACTGTATATCATAACCCCAATCCATCGCCTCCACCACATCTAAGAATGACTAAATCTTTAAGGGAGATTCTGTGGATCCACCTCCTCCATTGCTTAAAGAAGTGAAGTCTTTCCTAGAGGACAAGAACAATCCAATATCCCTGTTCACACACTTCAGAACTTGTAAGACAGCACTTAAAGAAGTTCTGGGGCTGTTCTGAAGGCAAAGTGGCGGTTGGCTCTGGGGTTTTTTTCAGTGGTAAGCCTTTTAGCCCAGCTCTGCTAATTTTCCGTGAGAATATTCAAGATGAATTGCAGTATTTATCCCCCTGCAGTCTTGTTTAAAAAGCAGCAGGCAGCAACACACAGCTCTGCATACTTTACTGAATGCTCCTCTCTCTGTGGTTAAACTGTTTAATGCAGTCAATATGACAAGAAATCTTTGATGTTTCTTATTTTCTACTACCTACTGCCTACCTCATTGACTTCACAATCATATCTCCTGGCTCATTCACGGTTCTCTACCTTTGCAGGCTTTAATAAGACAGAGAATCCTAACGTGGCTGAATAAGTTGTTGTCAGATGTATGCACTAGTCAATAAGAGTATGGACTGTCAGCAGCAACTTAAAGAGTATGAGTGATGCTATGGGTAGTTTGCTCCCTCCCATGGAAACACAGTAAGATTCAAGAGTAAGATTTGCATTTTGCAAAACTCCTTCAAGGCAAAAGCAAAATAAAAGTCAAACCTCAAAAATAAAAGTCAAACCTCAAACATACATCTACTTTTTGAAATGTTAATCGCTGCAACCAAACAAACCTATTTTACACTGCGGTTGACATGTGTCTTGTCGCATATGTCTGTCCCCAGGACAAGTTAATCAGGTTGCCTCCATACCCCCAGTTTATTTTAGATGAGTTTCTAATACTCCTGGCAGGCAAATCTATAGCTAGCAGCCAAGCAAATACATTTTGTGTATGTCGCATTTATCTTTCAGACTCAAGCTGCAACCTATCAAGAGAGCCTGGTCAGATGACACCTTTATTGACACCATTTAATGACACCAGCAAAAATATATGACTACTAATGCTGAACTAGTCTTTCAGGCATGTTTGACTTGCTCATATGGGACATATGAGTAGTCAGGAAATTCCTGATAACAGGAGATTGACTAGTCTTCTGGAAGTTTCTTATTCTTTAAAAACCTTGAAAATATGAAAGATGTCTAATCTTAAATTCCCCCTCCACTAAAAATATGTTTGTTGTCTTGTCACTTCAGTTGGATGTTTAAGCTTCACTGTGCAGAATAATGAATATGCAGAGTTTGACACTAAAAGACTGTTTTCACATTCATCCACTTAAGGGGACAACGTTTATCTGTGTTCATCAAAAATTTGAGTTTGTCTCAGATCTGGGTATTCAACTTACACAAGTGTGATGTGGAAACTTGAAGCCTCCAGTGCACAAAAACTGAAATTGGACTTTTAGTAAAGGAGGAGGCATCTTGTGTCCAGCAGTTAAACTTTTGAAATGAATAATATTTGCATATTCCAGGATTCTGGATTTTTTAATGAGGGGGAAAGAGGAGATGTAATGGAGATTTTTGTAAAGGATTTTTAACAAGGGTAATTTAACTTTTTTGTTGAAAAACCAAATCAGACACAATTTATTACTCTGAGCAGAGGACTTTTTAATGTATTAAAACATGACTGGAGGGGATCTTTAAATATTTCTGTATAACGTTAAATATTCATTACTTAATGCACATCAGTCAAGTTTGTGGCACAAGAACATCCTCAAGTATTATTTAATAAGATCTTAAAACTGAATGCTAATCTGCTTTACCAGAACTGTGTGGGTCGTCTAATCAGATTTGATTGACAGTTGCCCGGCAACATGAGCAAACATCCCACAGCTGTCATCACATTTGATTCGGTTGTTGCTAAATCATCATTGTTGCACTGAAATTCATAAAGCCACGTTTTCCAAATGTGTCCTGCAAAAGAAATCAATAAGCAATAGCAAATCTCACATGTGAAATAACCAAAACTGTTCTTACTATGGCAGAAAATATTGTGTTCATGTACAGCTCCACCACTCGTAGTAAGGTGCTGACACATGTGACGACATTTTCTCAGGAGAAAGTTAATTCAAAAACAAGTTGGCTGCCAAATTGGGCTTGTCTAATATATCATTTCAACATCATCTCAAGCTAGCAAGGGGGAAAAAAAGCTTTTTACTGAAAATACGGGACTACTATTTACTTCAAGAGGCTGACAGGTCCAGAATAAATATATTTCATTTCATTCTTTGTGCATCATTTTACCCATTAGAGTTGCTAATGGAAGGATGAAAAGGGTGGCACACCATGTCATAAATTATAAGTGATTGTGGAGAGACAGATAGCAAAGTTTAATATAGTAGATTGATCAAACTTCTCTCCTTCATGTTAAAAGTATATTTCATTCACTGGTCTAAAAAGCACAGGGATCAGTATTCCAGCATGCAAAACAGTGACTAACATTGAATAGTGTGTGTTGGTTTGTGAAATAAGGTGTTTATAAGGTAAACGTCAATGACGAAGTGAACCCATTAGGAATTGTTACCCGTGCTATGGTTGTTGTGTCACACCCACAGCAGTAAACTGTGCTGGCAGTGTCTTCACTAATGGAGGCAGTGGGAGGACCATCTCTGTGGCTGAGTGTAATGGTGCTCTTGCTGCTTTTGCTATTGATGTTATTATTGTGAGGTGGCTTTATAGAGCAGCAGTCAGACCGTGATCTGATCATCTCGACTGCTGCCCGACAGCTGCAGCACTGAGAAGATTAACAAGGGGTTAAATGTAATATCTTAGTGATCAGTGAGCTTTATCCCTTTCATTTTGTCTCTCAATCTCCTGTTCCCTTTCATTATAGCTCACCCTCTATCTGGTGTGTGTGTGTGTGTGTGTGTTGTTTTGTTTTTTTTCCTGGTTTGTGCTCTTTTGTGCTCCCTGACATACAACCACACATCTCTGTTCTATAATCTCACATTTGTGTCGCCAGCCTTTTAGTATTTGCAGCCTCTAAGCGCAGCGCGCACACTCAACTAACCCCCTCCTTCGCTCCTAATGCCAGCATTAGAGAGTAGTCGCATGCCTGAGGTGCTACGGGGAAAAGCGAGCGGGAGCACCGTTGAGGCGGGTGAAATGATGGGTTAAGACAGGAGGTTCCAGTAGCAGGGGTGGGAAGACTGCTCCAGCCCACCTCTGTGGCTCTGACAGCAAGGATAGACACGGCACTGCCATGGGCCCCTGGAGCATTGCTAAAACTCGTTAGCATAGCCACCAGGCCTTGAAGATGATGAGTTCTGAAGAGGTGATTAAGCCAATGCTGAGGTCCCTTGTAGGATTCAAAGCACATTCACTCACAAGGTAGGAGAGGAAGGGCATTTGGAGATAGAGCTGCAGAAAAAGACTGGGGGTGGGTGGGGTCATTCAAGTTCAATATGGTCACTGTGCTTCTCAGATAGTCATTCATCAAAAGAGCTGATATTGCTGCAGGTGCAGACAGGGCTTGGAACAGGTCGAGGTTGACCTCAAAGACGTCATGAAAAATGAACACATGTGGTGCACAAAGGCTTAACGGAATAAGGCACATACAATGATACAATGCAATACCCATGCCAAAAGGTGCTAGTAGCTGTAGATTTTACTCTCACCCTCTCCTATTTCCTGTCACTCTCAGGTCTAGAATCATGCAAAACAGTTCTGGCAACAACATTTCAAAAATCTTCAAAAGCACAAAAGATAAGACTTGTGCTTTTTCATAGAATGGGACCTTTGCCTCTGGATCCCTCAGCAGAACTTTTTAGTCGAAGTGTATGCAACTCCAGCTCAGTCTGAGCCCACAGACTGCTGCCAAACACAAAGGTCCCAGAGATGAGAGTGAGTGGCATTTAAGCCTCCAAACCAGCGAGCCATCTGCGCTGGGTGCCACATAATCTCAACAGGAAGCAGTCATTGTTGTACATCACATCATTTTCCTGTCACACTTCAGCACAGTCATTTTATCAGGGTGTCCTCTGTGACACATGGATTTTGGGGTAAGCATGAATCATGTAATTTAAATTTAGTGTGTGTCTTTAGTAATACAGGATTTAGGTGGAAAACCTTTGTTTCACTATTACAGTCTCTTCAAACGCTAATATATTTATCAGACAAAGTCAAAATGACATTGTCTTAATTTAATCACTCAACAAGGCTTACTAGTCTCAGATGGCACTTATTTGTGTGGGTGGTTCTTTACAAGGGTGTGTTGTGGGTTAAGCACCGTACTCAAGGGGATCACTACACTCCCTCAACACGGATTAGAAATACTCTCAACTATTAGCTTCTTCTATGAGACTCCCCACACTCTCACAACACACACACATAGAAAAACACCCCTCGCTCCGTCTCTGTCTCTTTTTGTTTGCATCTGTATCACCTCTTATAAATACGCTGTCTTATTATGTGCAGGGGTTTTAAAATGCCCGCCCTGCTGTTGCTTGCTAAATCAACAGAGCGCAGACTGAATCAAGAGGGCTGAGTACCCCTGTTGCAATGTCAACCGCGAGCGATTCAACCAGAAGTAATTGCCAATTCAATCAATGTGTCAGCAGCGAGCAGTCTCCAACTAAGGCATGTAGACAGGGGGAAGAGGGATGCAAACGGAGGGAGAAGAGCACTGAAACGTGCAAAGAGAAGGTGGGTGCTTGTGTACATCCATCCTGACTACGACTGAAACAAGTGAGACAAGGGAGCAAAACAACTACAGCGTCACATTAAATAATGACATGTCAAGGGGCAGATTTTATGTGTCTGGCATGTCACCTAAATCTGTTCAATGTAAGAGAACTACATAACATTTGAGTAAGAGCAGAAATAAAGTAGGGTAGAAGAAAACAGTGAAATATTTCAAAATACTCTATTCCTGCTTCTGGCATAACTGCAATTTTTCAGCGAGGCGAGTTGGGATCACAGAGTTCGCCCATTTAATACATTTGAAATAAGAGAACAGGAGGGTGAAGTATAATATTGTTAGTGGACGTAATGAGAGTGTGTATGTGGGCGTGTGCAGGGCTGGGACATTTCTTACTTTTAAGAGAACCAGATGGAACCATTAGCATTAGCTGAAATGGTGGTCAGTAGCATAACACAATATATGAATTGTTAAAATAACTAAAATTACAAGAAGATGCATTTATGGGTAATCGTATCTTTTTATTTATTTACTCAGTTGTCAGACAGTAATTTGTATATAACTATATTGATATGATAGGATTATTGTTGTCTTTATCAAGCATTTGGTTGTACTAAAAGACCCTCTTGGAGTCTGTTTTCCCAGGAATTTACTTTGAATGATTTTAGGCCTGTTTTTTACTAGCGAAAATAAGCATTAGCATTAGCTAATCACAGCTAACCATAAACTGTAGCAGCAGCTAGCGGCTAGCACTAGGGTCAGCTCCACCTTCCAGTCCAAATATGGTCACTTCAGACTCCAAAAATCCAAGATGGCGATGGTCAAATCACTAAACTCAAGGCTTCAAAATGGCAAACTACAAACCAATGACTAACATCACAGTGACTATGTCCATATTTATGAGTCTATGATTCCAATACAATACCACAGTGAACTGACAGATTGCAATCCCTTGTGATTAGATTAGTCATGTTCCAGTGGGTTTGAAACATGCATGTGTAAGATGCATGTGTGCATGTGAATCTGAACACAGCACCAGTAGTATTTGTGCGCTGGCTTGTATAAGCACATAGTACATGCAGCACAAAGATATGTGGAAGTGTTAAAAGAAGGCTTGCAGCTGATTGGGGCCTGGTGGGTGTTTGAATCTGTGATGGTGCACCATCAGTTTTGGAGCAGCCAGGCTGAGCATGGTTGACTTAGATGCATGATGCCAGCAGCCATCTGGCTTTGGAAGGAACTCCTGAGGGAGACACAGACTGGTGCCAACCTTCAGAAAACACTTCCAGCATGTTTGAGAATGACAATGACATGTACATCTATACTGTAGCTCTGTGTGAGAGCAGCGTCTGTGTTCCCGCGGAACTGTGGCACATTCACAAATACATGTTCTACATATGTTCAGCATCACTGTGTGCCTGATGTATCTTCAAGGTCACTGCAGTATCGGGCAATTTGTAATACTGAATGGATAAATAAAGATTTATAGAATTTCTATCAATAATTTTTATAATTGATGATACAGATTTAATCTGTGTACAGCTCTTACTAGCATTTGGGTATTAGTGATTCCTTAGATGAATTTTTAAAGTCTAAAAGTTTTTAAAGGGTACATTTTGTGCTTCACAATGTGTTATCTGCAATTTCTCATTAGTGCATTTCATCATGTGCAAGCCACATACAGTATTTACCTGCATACTGTGTTCCAGGCACATAAAACTGGGCCAATATAAAGTTATTGCAAACAGTGTTACAGACGGTTAAAAGGTTTCTCTTTGCACAGTGGCTGACTGTAATTGTTTTTTCACAGCTGAGCATATTACAGAATGAGAGTGCTCTTGTGTGTGTGTGTGTGTGTGTGTGTGTGTGTGTGTGTGTGTGTGTGTGTGTGTGTGTGTGTGCGTGCGTGCGTGCGTGTGTGCGTGCGTGTGTGTGTGTGCGTATGTGCAGATGTGTGTTGATAGCTTTACCATACACAATGATGTGTTCTGAATGTGAAATTGAAAATGTACAATTATGAGTATGTTATTTAAAGGTTGGCCTTATTTCAGCTTGTTATTGGCAGATCAAGCCTTAATGACCAGAGCCAGGATAGACCACAGCTTACCGAACACATCACCTAACAATGCTAATATTAAACCCTTTTTTCTGATCCACCTTAATATTGTAGCGGATGATAAGGAGTCAGTCTTTGGAGAAGCTGAGAAGACTGTAAAAATGTCATAAGAAGAATAAGTCAGCCATGAACAAACAGAGAAGTTAAACTTTATATTAAGCAGTCTTAAGAAAATGTCTGGTATGAGGGAACAACATGTTCTGAAAAAGTAAGTAGACTTTTTTATAAGTTTAAGTACATTATTTGATTCCCTAAGAAATCTAATCTGATTAAGTCTAAAAGACAACCTGCTACAGGTCTAACAATACAAATGTGCTGTTAAACTAACATGCAGCTGCACGTGTGTATTTCTCTTCTCGTCCACACACACATTGACCTTATCTGACACGAGGAAACAAACGCAGCTCTTTCTCGCTGCTTCACACTGCATGAACTATTTATAATGTTCCCCCTCATTGAATTATTGATGAGCCATGTTTTCTGTTTATATACACTTTTTCTACAGTTCTGGGAGAAATTCAGTTCTTTCACAAACAATCCACTCAGAGCTTGTCTCGCTATAAACAGTGGACACGCTTCTATAACATAATAATAATAGGCAACAGAGTCAGATCAGTATGCTTGCCCAACTGTGGGAATAAAATGTATGGGAAAACTGGTGAAGAAGAAACATGAAGAATCTACCTGTATTTACAGTGAAGAATGAACTAACACTTGGCATGAACTTTGCCGTATCTGCCTCACAGGACTGTAGTATCCTGTGCTGGCAGAAAGAGAGTAACAGAATGATTCAGGGATGAGGATTGACGTGCAGTATACTGTAAATCAGATTGAGCGGGAGACACTCCAGTGAAAACATTTTATGTTCTATTTATAACCATACTCTGGGGAAAAGACAATGACACAAGGTTGGTTTTAATCTCCTTGAGAATTGTAATGGGGGGAGAAAACAGTTCCAGAACTTACTCAGAGCCACACATGACTTTCAGTGCTAATTGATGTGAAATATTGTAAAATGTAACAAACAGTTGGCTTCCTCTCCCTCATTACCTCTGATTCTCACTCTTCTTCCTCCTCCTCCTTCTCAATCTCTCACCTCTATGCTTTCTGTCCTCGTCCGTTCTTCCACACGTCCTCGCACAGAGACGCTAGCACTCGGTGTCTCATCACAGATTAAAGGGGCTGGATTTTTTTTTTTTATGTGATACAGTTCAGCCTTATTTGCTCTGAATTAATTATGCATTGTGTATTTCATGAGTTGAGAGAAAATTTATTTTCATGAATATTTCCATCATTTTTCTGATTTCCACAAGCTATAAAACTTTTTTCTTTTTAAATCCTCCCTACTATTACAGAAAATTCGATACAGGATGTGATGAGCCATTACCAATGATGCTTTAGGGGGTCATTATGTTTCCAATCAATATTTCAGAATGTTATATGGTAATAATTTATGTCCATTTGTAGAGATTTGAGAGAAAAAAACTGAAAAAGTGTAAGTATACTTTTAGTTTAATCATTTATTGCTGTTTTTTTAAATAACTTTAATTACTTTGGCACATAATCAGCATTTGGGTTTTCTCCACATTTGCGTTGTCACTTTCTATTAGTGAAAGCATTTCCTGAGCTGTCACCACCACACAAGGAATGTAAAGTGTTTTCTCCCTGCAGCGAGAAAAAAAGTATTTTGGATACTTGAGGACATATGATCCTTATGGAAATCAGTTAAAGTTGCAGTGTGTAGAATTTAATGACATCCTTTAAAGTGAATCGGAATCTGAATCAGAACAGACTTGGCAGAAATGGAGTATAATATTCATAAGTATGTTTTATTTAGTGTATAATCACCTGAAAATAAGAATGGTTGTCTTTTCATTACCTTGCAATGAGCCCTTTATATCTACATAGGGAGCAGGTCCTCTTCCACAGAGGCCGCCTTGTTTCCACGACTTTCTACTGCTGAGAACGGACAAACCAAACACTCACTCTAGAGAGAGCCTTTCACATTTTTTTGCAAATTTCGTGGCTACCTTATGTTCTCCTACACGCTAAGAAGGGGCAGGGGGGGTATTCAGTTGGTTACAATCTGCAACCTCACCGCTATGCCACTAAATCCTACACACTGCTTCTTTAAAACGTGGCTGCTGCCTTTAAAAAGATCTTGTTGTTTTTTTAAAGCAATTTTCAAAGCAAGGAGCCTTAAATGTTTTCACCTCTAATAGTGCTATAGAGCTTCTTTTTTTATTTTTTATTTTATTTTTAACATCACAAATTAACAATTTAACAACAAATTATTCTGTCTTATTCACATGATTTTTCTCTTCAGCCAATGTCTTACATAACTTATTCCTCAGTGCCATAGAGTTCCACTGTTGTCCAAATACTATTAAAAACACATAAAATTAGCCACATAGGGCCTGATTTACAAAGGGTTTGCATGTGTAAAAACTAAAGACATCACCCACAAAAAAATGTGCAAGCTGATCTACTAACATGGCGTCTTTCAAATGTGCAAGATAATACGCGCTGTCCATTTAGTATGTATGCCTTAATGAATATGCAATGTGGGGCGTTTTTACCCCAGTGTACAAAAATACAGGGAGGAGAAAATACAAATATGTTATTTAGCACACGCATTGTGATTTACCAAACCTGAAGGTAATTTTGCCAACGGTAACTGTGTCTATAAATAATACGTTTGAAGGGCAGGTATTAACCAGCTGCACGCTGAGCACAGATGACTGCTGTTACTGTGGTGAAGAGGAGATGGAGGCACAATGACAGAATAAACAGACGTGTTAATATTTTTGGAGTGGAATATTTTTGGTTTTACTAACAGCATTGACTTTGTCACAAATACTCTCCCATATGGCGTTTTTTCTGGAAACATTTTTTTTGCTGTAACTCCATATGTTTGTTAACCTCTTCCACTAGAACCTGTAATTCCATGGGATCAAATTTCATTTCACGGGGTTTCTGCTCATCCAAACTCCATTAAGACAAGCAAAACCCTCATTTAAATACTGCTGTCTGCACCTGTTGTTATTCTTAGTAGATCACGTCCGCAAAACTAACCAAATGTGCACTGTTGTGTTACACACGCAATTTAGTAACCTTTATTTGAGATCTTTGTAAATCAGGCACATAGTGTATGATTTACACTACATTAACATGACCACTGTAGTTTATTTTGAGAAAATCCCACTTACCGCACCAACTCTGCAAAAACTGTACACTCTAAAGCTTGTCTCTGGAGCTCCAGCAAGAACAGGCTGTTTTGTGTCTGCTAAGTGCCCCCGTCTTCTGATTGGTTGACGTTTTCTGAGTGATGTACGCCCAGGCCAAACACAGGTAATGAATTTTTGCCTACTATAAGGTAAAACCAGGGCTCTGGGTGAAATTCACTGGTATATTGTGATGGCCGTGTGATTTACCAGACCAGTGGCAATTTGAAGAAACAATGCAACTACAGGCTTTGTCACCGCCTTCATCAAAACAGGGAGGGATGATCACGGTTCTGTTTGGGACAGTTAGGAAAATGACAGAGAAACAGTAGCGTTTGCATAAATTAGGCGAGGATGATGAGGATGAATGTGCCAAACTGTAGAAATCAAGCTGAGAAAACTAAGTTCAAAGTACAAAGCCTCACACCATGTCCAAATGGTTCTAGTCTGCTCTGGAGCGACCCACCTGCCTGTTCTCATGCAATGAAAACAAAAACTATTTTGGAAAGAAGGCACCTGATGCTAGATTGAGATGTGGAGAGTACCCAGCAGAGAAAAGGCACAACACTGCTTATAACATAGACTCGCAAAAACAGCAGTCTGAAAGTTTTTGTAGACTTGCAGCATCTCAGCAGCCAAGTTTGAAAGGGACGCCTGACAAACAAATGATCTATCTGTTTCCATAGCGATCTATGAATGGCCTGTGCCAGTGCCTGTGACAGCCAGATGCCTGGGAAGACATGGCTTGCCCATAAAAAAGCCAGCACTCTGCAAAAAGTCTGTTATTACTGCAATCATTCTATTTGACTTGATTTGCATAATTAAACTCTGTTATTTCCTGGCCATGGAAGCCTCTGCAAGTCCATGCCCTTACCGGCTGGACTCCCACTATGACAACGGACAAGGGGGAACTTAAGGGAGGTACATAGCCTCAACTGACCCCTGGATGTGACTAATCTATATTAAGATTATCCATCAAATTGAACTTGATAGGACTCTGTTTCCTGTGGATTGGTCATATATTTCTGTGCAGGTCCAGAGTAGAAGGCACACTGATGAGGTGAGTCACAGCCCGGACTTCACTCAGCTAACTACATGAAAGGCCCTGACAGAGCAGAACAGAACAGGTCCTGAGTGAGAAGTACATAGAGAGAAAGGCAGGAGAAAGGAAAAAACGCTGAACAATCACAGGCGCACATAAAGCCTACTGTGTACAAGCTGTATACAGAACCTGCCAACTGTCCAAAATTCTTGTGCAGAAATGCTCTTTTACACACATGCTTTATGTTTTAGATTTTGAAAGTTATTTGTTGATCTATTTGTATTAAAGAATCAAAAGCACAATAATGGACCATTCTTCAAAAATACTAATAAACAATGCAAACAGCATAGAAATAAAGCAAGCAATACCTCAGAGACGAGGCAAATAGAGTCAATTGTTGGTCATGCGACAGTACCTGAAGCCAAATACTTGATTCATGCACACAGGAGTCCTCTAAAATGCAGCTATTCACTCCAAGACCAGACAGCCCAAATTGATAATAACACAACCCATTCGACTGCATTATGACACAGCATTTTTTACAGAAACACATCAATAAATCATTTGATTTAGCGAATCCATGGTCTGCAAGCCGTCACAGACCAGTTGACACTTTGTCACACACATTTGACAGCCAAGCATATCAAATCAGAGTCTTACCTCGACTAGGTGTGGAGTGGGGTTGAATCCACACATGTTGCACACTAAGGAGTGGCACTGTGTGCAGGTGTTGTAGTTGGGTTGTTCTGCTGCGTTGCCTACATTGAGGTTTGTCTTACAGAGAGGACAACAAGATTTAGGTTTAGAGGAGTCCGGAGGAGCAGGCTGTTGTTGCTGCTGAGGAGGGCCTCGAGGCCCCTGTTGTGTAGGCTGAGGTCCTGAGGGTTTACCTGCCCCAGGTCCTGGACCAGGAGGTCCTCCTGGTTTGGGGGCTGGTTTTGGAGGCTGTTGTTGGGGTTGAGTAGTCTCAGATATAAGAGTGCTGGCTTGGTTAAGGAGAGAAGCACCAAAGCCAAATAACTTCCCAAAAGTCTGCTCTGGAGGTGGGGGCTGTCGTGATGGAGAGCTCCCTGCGCTGCGTGTCTGGTCATGGCGGGGTTGCTGGGGTTGGTGGGCAGGGGAGCTGCGAGACAGATCAGGCTGGGATGGAGCCTTGGCAATGCCAGGGAGAGGGACTGCCCCCGGGGGGAGTTTTACTTGTTGCTGACCTGGGCCAGCTGGACCAGTCTGTTTGGTAGGGCCAGGTACAGGATGGGCCTGTGCTGGAGGCTGCATCTGAGGAGGGGTCTGTGTCTGGTGTGTAGGTAGAGTCAGAGCATCAGGTTTGAGTTCTGGTTTGGCCGCATGAGAAGGAGAGTGTATCTGCTGCTGACTCTTGGAGCGTGGTGTGGTCATGTCCATCCCTAAAGCTCTCTGCATCTGACAGTTGAGACATAGCCACTCTTGCACCTAAGAAGGTAAAAGATTAAAAAAAAAACAACAACAAAGATCATGAGGTACAGTATTGAAACTACACAAATCAGCATGTAAATTACTGTAATTAACAAATAGGGTTAATTAATATGTTGAGTTAACAGGGCTATTGCAGATGACACAAAAATATGGGTTAATTATAGGTTGAACTCCAAATATCTTTAAACAGAGTTACAGAGATGGGTGTGGTGTTTCCATACTCTCCCCGCACTCCACTTTCTTTTCACAGTTCAAAGAAGATGAACTGGGTGTGAATGTGAACATACTGTAAGTGTGTTGGTCTGTTTATGTGATGGCCTGGCCGCCTTCCCTTCCCTTCACCCAATGCATGCTGGGACAGGCTCCAGCCCACTCTGAATAGGAAATTTGTGCATGGAAAATGACTGAACGAAAGAATAATTATGAATGATATAAAATATCTTGCTGAGGAGTGTTTAAGTGTCCCTGTGCCTCAGCATGGGCATTTATTGGTAAACATTACTTACCCACAAACAAATGTGAGGAAATAAATGTGACAGATGGAGTGAACGCTGGACTTCTTCAATAAATCATGGCTGCCCCTGATTTGGTTAGCTTCCCTCATGTCTTTTCTGTGTGTCTCTTCCCTTTTTTGCTTTCTCTTGCATTCCCTCTCATTACACAACATGGTCCCTTCCTCATTAAAATCCTCCCACCATTCTCCTCTAGTTTCTACAGCTGTTGTCATTTCATTTGTCTTTCCTCTCCCGTCTTCTCTCTTGTTCTCTCTCTGTTCCATATAGGTGCAAAGTGCATAAGAAGGGGAAAGTCAGAAAGAGGCCCTAGTGATGGCACATGGCCATACGTGGTAATTGGCATCCTGGTGCTTTGACAGCTGCCACACTATTGAAGCTGTCTTGGACTTGTGGTCATTACATAATGCCTTAATGCATTATAAATGCAGTCAGAGAAAGGTTGTGTAAGGGTTAGAAGTGGGTTGGAGGTTTGGGGCACACAGAGTTAAGTGGGTGGGCTAAGCGCCATCTTTTTTCCTGCATACCATAATGTCAGAATTCCCTTCAAACCTGTAAAGGTGGATTCATAAAGATTTGCGTTGGCTTCAGCTGATTTTAATACTGTTAGTTTTTAGTATTCAAATCTGTCGAGGCAAAAACTGAAAATGCGCAAAGATCTCCCCACTGCTGTGGAGCCAAATGTCTCTGCAAGCCTGTGGCCCTGAGAGATTGATTCACACACACAATTCACACGCACACAAACGGCACATACACCCACACACATACACATGCTATCTGTGTAATACAGTTAAATGCACAATATGATTGTAATGTTATTCTTTTAAGGCCTATATTCAAACCATTGCCTATAAAGTACAATATAATACTACACTATTATTTTAACAACCAACAATGTTTTATTATATATAATCAAAACCTAATTGTATTTCACTGAATCAAATAGTATTGATGGCAAATTTAAAAGGGACAGTTGCACTCTGTGTAATTGTGATTGTATACTAAATGTATGCTGCTGTCATATTTCTTTATTAGGTTTTAATTGCAAAATGTTAGTGCCTGTTTCATAGCTAAATCCAGTGTTATGAAAGTGTTTCACACATGCTAGCAAGTTGGTTGTCAGCGCACAGTTAACAGCTAACAGTAGTATGACCCATCATCTACATATTTCAAGGCGCTGACTCACTGCTATGCTTCAGACTTTTAGCAATAAACGCTGCTTAAACAAAAGCTTTACCCCAAATGATATCATCTCATTCTGCTGCAGCCTGATACTCTACTCTGACTAACCATTTCTTTCACTTGATTATTCATTAATAATTTTACTCTATTTGACTTGCTGAGAAAATTGAAATGTGGGCAGTGATTCATAGATGGGTAATTTTGCTGCTGGTTGAAGTCCTTGCGGCAGTGACGTAGAAATGACGTGTTCAATACACTCTGACATCATCATTAGGTGTGGATAAAGATGCAACAGAGCACAGTGTGATCAGAATGAGCCTACTTCCAGTCGGCTGACTCATTATCCACATCTTTGATTTGTTCAGCAATTTAAATGCCTGATGTTGTCGTCACTGGAGAAACAAACGGCCAGTCAGAGGTTAAAGAGGCAGGATTAACAATAGGGACTGTAGACTCATGATTTTCTCTCTCACCCTTATTTAGTTGTTTAGGGAAGATGGTCCCCATTCTTAATTCTGCCTACAAATGTCTGATTGGTCAATTGTTTCTCCAACTGTGGACACAACATGAGACCCATTTCAATCTGCTGGGGTAAAGCTGAATTAATGAAGAAAAATTAAACAGCAATTTATTCTGACCACCAGGATGAAACTCTCAGCTGGGGGATTGAAGAAGTGCTGGACATTCACATCCTTAGAAAACTGAAATTCGAGCCAAGTTAATACAATGTTTTTTATGATACATGTTTAACCATGATATTTTTCCTCAGATATTGTTTTGTACTTTTTGACCACAATCTCAGTATATACAGTGTGTATTGAAATATTTTCATTGAAAATTGTGATGTTTGCTGCTCTAAAGTGTTAATCAGTCTACCTGTCTTACAGTAATTCTCAGTCATCAGTCAGTCAGTCATTCATTAAGTTGGTATAGACAGCGTAATTCACAGGCTCAGCAGCATCCTTGCTTATGCCTGGCCCCCTGCCAATCCTCAGTATAAGAAGTGATGAGGCCATGGTTTTCACTGTCAATCAGGGGAAACTGAGAAGCCGGGAGCTGAGGTGAACCCTGGGGACAGTCAGAGTAATGTGGACAGTTGAATAAGCCAAAACTGGAGCAGCACAACACCATCCGACACAGAACCCTTCATCCAATCAGAGACTCTCAAATGGGAACTCCTCTTTCCGTCATTGTTATTGTCCTTGATTTTTTTTTTTTTTCTTATGTCCAAATTATAGATAGGTTAATCACATTAAGCCCTTTTGGAAAAACAACAGACATCAGCTGAGGGGAGTGCCAGCAGCTATTTATCAATTTCATCATGTCTCTACTTGCCTCCACCCCATCTCTCCATCTCATCCCTCTCTGCGTCCCCCTTGTTATGAGGCAATCAAGTGGATCTTTATGAAATCTGATCTGTATCAGCAAAAAACAAGTGCAGTGCACGCTCTTGGTCTCCTGCCTTCCTTCTTTCTCTTCTCAGTTACAACCCTCCATCTTGTTCTCCTTCATCCATCTTTATTTCTCCTTATCTGCATCCCTCACATCACTCCCTCTGACTTTTTTTCCTCCATCTTCATCTGCATCTCATCTGTACATGTTTGATGTCTCTCATGCAGCCTTCATTTCATAGATGGATTCATTTCCTGCTTCCGCTTGTTCAATCTGTGTGTTGCTGGATGTGTGTACAATGGTATGATGCTCGTCAAAGGTCGTGAGCTGGGATTGGAGCCCACTGTTCAGCGAGAACTCAGTGTCTGCCAACAGGATGCTCGAGTGCGAAGGCTTCATGAAGAACAACGACTCACTGCCAGAAATAGAACCTTTTAGCAGCAAGGACCCACAGAGACTTGGATATGGATCAAATAATGAGTGCAAAGCATCTTGGCAACACACAAACACACACACACACACACACACACACACACACACACACACACACACACAGACACACACACACACACACAAATACAGTTACATTTTGAATTTTATGATTATTTGGGCCAGATCTCTCTCTCTCTCAACCACATCGACTAAAATGGGTGCAACGAGGGAACAACCTTGAATAGATTATTGCTAGTGTGGTGTGGGCCAGGATGCCTTGTCCAAGGTAGAACATTTTAAAAAGTTTCTTAAAGTGTAACCGCACCCCTAGGTCTGAGCCTAACTCCACCCACAGCATAATGTTGAAAAATGCTAAAAAAAATAAATAAATAAATACATTTAAAAAACGTGGGCAAGGGCCTGAGAGGGGTGGGAGAGGCTGAGGCAGGAGGGCAGGAGTTATGTTCAGTGACATAAAATAATAATGAGGGGAAGACAAAAACAACAGAGCTCCTCCTCACATCTCGTCCTGCAGTTCTTTAACTCTCGGCTGTCTGTTACTGCGGTTATCAGCTGGTAAAAGTTTTAAGTTTTAAAACGTTAACTTATGGTATAACTGGAGCCATCACTGAACCTGTCTGTTACGGAGAAATGCTGCGGTTGGACAGGTTCAGTGATGGCTCCAGTTATACCATAAGTTAAAGTGTCAGTTTCAGCCGAGCTGACAGGTTCAAGTGACACACAGGACAGACAGTTTCAATAGAGCTCTGGCTGACTTAGACCACGATTTAACATTTTAAAGAAAGATTTTATCAGATCATAACTAGAGGGAACAGACAGCCGAATAGTTGAAGAGCTGCAGGGTGAGATGCAAGGAGGATTTCTGTTGTTTTTGTGGCTGCCAGCAGCTCTTCTTCCCGTGGACAGCCACAGATGGAGAGACCCCCTCCAGCAGGCCAGCCACGCTGTCGCTGCCGTTAGCTGCAGAAGCTAAAACTAAATCAAGCTAAATCAGCTTATATTTGAAAATAAGCATGGGGCTAGGGGAGTTGGGCATTATTATTCCTCCATTTATAATTCATGACGTAGAGAATGCTTCACTCTAAGTCAGCATTGGCCCCGCCTTTTCAGGGCTGTTCTTCAACAGCAGATGACAGGTTGAGCCATTTTCAACCCATGAAATGCTGATTCTTTATAAATATGATGTCATTTTTAATATTAACACCAGCATTGATGTGTTTAATCACAGTGCAGTAATATAATTCAGTTTACAACTCAAAAAACAAGCTTTAGTGTGCAGTACCTCTAATTTGAGGTACTAGCAGGACCTTCAGCATTTCAGTTTTTTGAGACTTCTACTCCACTGTATTTCAGAGTGAAAAGTTTCACCCTCCATTTTATTATTTATTTGATGGCTGTATTTTATAATTAGTTTTAATAATCAGGTTATAAGGGGCCAGTATATTCAATCAGAACTGTTTGTCAGATGCTCTAATATTATCATAAACCCCAGCACACCTTTCAGAGGTTGGATTGTGGATGCTGCACACAGACATTGATCTATCAAAACTAATCATCCAACATTCACACCCACTTCACACAGTGATTTGCCAGCTATGTGGAGTTGAGAAAGTTGTCAGGGTTTTAGTAGGGCTGCAACAAACCATTATTTTCATTACTGATTAATCCAGAGATTTTGTTTCTTGATTATTCAATGAATCATTTAGACATTAAAATGTTGAAAAATAGTGAAAAAATCCAATATTCACTGTTCACTATTCCATTATTTCTTAATACGTGAGTGCAACTTTTTGATTCCCTTCCAGGAGAGATCTGAAAATGTGTAACATTGCCTCTTTATTTAAACGATATTACATCTCCCTGCTCTCTATAATGGCTGACTTTTCACTCCTCCTTCAGGTGAAGACATTTGTAACTCTAAACATTTCGGATTAAATCATTCGGACAACAAGTCATATTAACTAGTTCTGATTGGATATAAACTGACCTTTACTGTACATGCAAGCCATTACAACACACACATTCCTTTGATACTGTAGAACTGGTGTCTATACACTTCAAACCTGTAAAGCAGCTAACAACGCTAAAATTGATTATCGCTGGTAGATACATAAATAACTAATTTGTCAGAATGGTTTTAGAATCGATAAATAACGAACATTTGCTTGCTAGTACTTTACACAAATTGAGTATTTTTCCAACTCTGTCCTTAAAACAATCTCTGTGACCACTTCTATAAGTCTGAAGTATAAAAACTAGAGAAGACTATGAAAGCTCAGGAGACAAATAAAAGGGATTTTTGTCTCTCACACACACACTCACACGTTAGAAGATCTAACACTGCATATATTACACAGGTGCACACGATTTCCCCCTTTTTCTTCTCTAGTTTTGAATCTGCTGACAGGTGAGAGACATCATTCCCCTGGAAAGCTGGGTAGGGAACAATCTCTGAGACAGAATCAAACTTGAACAGACAAAGATGCAGACAAAGAGAGAAGCTCTGTCTCAGCGATCACAATGCGGTATCACCATGCAGTACGTACAGCAGCTGAGTACTGCAGTTTGGGGATCAGGATGCTTGGAAGGCAGCGGTTTATCAATCCTTTGCAAATTGGGCCAAAAGACATTGAAATTCCTCCCAGCGCTTCTCCCTCCTTCCCTCTCTCTCTCTCTCTCTCTCTCTCTCTCTCTCTCTCTCTCTCTTTCTCTCTCTCTCTCTCTCTCTCTCTTGCTCTCCCTCTCTCTTTCTCTCTCTCCTGTCTTTCTCCCTCACTCTTTCTGTCAATTTGTGACTCTCCCTCTATGCTTAACTCAAACATAGCCTCACACTACAAACAACTACAATCTAAACAAATCAGTTTTATTCATAAATGTTGCCAAGCAGGGAATGACATTAATAAAAAGTGAGTAAGACTGGAGGAAATTATGAGTGGTTGTTACATTTCTATTCATGCTGCTTATTGAATGTCTCTCACCAGGTATGCTGATGCAGTGACAGACAAAGCATATGTTTAAGTTATTTTTTCCCACCCATTTGACACTGTATAATATTGCCATGATCTGCTGCAAAGGAAATATTTCCATGGTCTGATCAGCCATATATTAAATATGTAATGACCTGACAAAACAAATCTCAAATTAATTAAAATGGTGCATACTTCAGTCGTAATTATTGGTTCAATATCAAAACTATACACCAAAAATAAGCTTATTTGACAATAAACAATAATGACTCCTATAAAAAGAACTTTCACAGGATAAGTTATGTCCAATAACAACAACATTAGCAACATGCCCATATGTTCATTGAGTTTTTGATCTTTCAGAGTCCATATGGCAAGCTTACATATATGTATACAAGCTTTATATTAGCTTCGGCTGAACGTTAAAATGCATTTTTATACAGAATGAGGACTGTGGATTTTGTCATCACTTATATTAGAATTTGCTCCAGTAAGTCTTTGCAGCCAGCATGGCGAGGAAGAACAATTACAGCAACCCATAAACCTTTCAATGAACATACAGGCACGTCAGCGTTGTTTTAAAAAATGAATTCAAAAAACATGAATTGATCCTTTAATAGATGCTTACTTTACTGCTAAATAAAATAACTTCCAACTTGCACTGGCAGAATATGTAAGCAATGGGTGTTTATACTTTTCTTAGCTTGTTAATTGCATATGTTTCAGTGTGCAGGAAAGTGGACTTAAGATGCTCCTGCATGTGAACCAAGCTGAAGATGTTTCTGATATTCCTTGCTGGAGAGCCCCACCCAGCTGACTGCAGTGAGAGGAGACTTTAAATATAGTGAGGTATGGAGTAATAATTAAACCAGCGTCCCAGATTTAGTTTCTGCCAGTTCTCTTTGAAAAATATTTTGGTATATGCAAAATTCAGCATGTAGTGTCTCAGCTGGATTCTTGACCCAGTTCATACTGTTTGTCCACTTGAAAGTCCAACTCTGTCATTTTCTATCAAGTGATTTAATGGATGAACTTAAATATTCAGTGAAAGATTTCTTGTCTCACATGTCAGGAAAATGATATAATAATGGTCTAATAATTATTTGACTCTACATACGGCATCCTGTGTGCCATGATAAACAGCTTTTATTATTTCCGTAGTGGTACAGCTGTGTTACAAGCTTACTATATGGCGCACACAGACAGGCTGACTATCTTGCTGGTGGGAGACCAAGAGTGAAAATATGATTTGTTTTGTCCTCACATATAATTCAACAGCTAATTTTCCTGCAAAACCTTTGAAGACTAGTAGCTAGTCTCATAAACATAGCTGTCCCACTTGAGTTCAGAATATAATTTTTCATTCAGCATCTCCACCACACACTGGGCAGACAGCAGAGAGGCACCTCAGAGGAACAAGCGGTCTGTTTCAGGGCAAGGATAATTTAGAAACAAAATGAAAACCACAGAAGAAAGTGTGTCAAATGAACAGAGAGACACATTTTACTCAATTATCTGACTTGGAACCAGACAAATCCCCTAAACCTTCACCCTCAAGTACAAATATAGTATTTCCGAATTTGAAACATTTGACTTTTTGTGAGAGTTATATCTGGAGAAGTCACATCCTGAGACTTTCTTAACATTTAACTTGATTTGAAGATGTGAATTAGTGAGAGATCCATATAACAAGCTCACTGTCTTCTACTTTGCCAAATCTGAATGCCATTGAATCTCTTGTGCCACATAATGCAAAGTTAGCGGGGGATTAGAAATGCTAATGCTAAACATTTGAATTAATTTGGGGGGATTAGGAACCCGCGTCTCATTCCCTCGAGGTATAATAGACTTATCCTTCACTGATATGACTGATATTTGTAGACACTGTCATACATTGGAATGTGGATAACGTGGCATCTAAATGTGGTTACATATACAAACAATATGCGTAATATAACACCTTTAGGATGTATGTATCTTACTATAGCTCTGTATCCCTCAGCTGTACATGTGTGGGGATTGTTTTTTTGAGGATGTGCTTAAACATCATCTGACTGACTGACCAACACAGTGACTCATACTAGCTCCTAGTCACAGCTAAAAACCCTCTTTTCAAAAGCACTGGTGGTGGAAAACTATTTAAGGACTACATTCTAAGTTCTAAATTTAACCACAAAAGTGCAACCTTAAAGAAGCAGTAAGTTTCTTTGTTGCTACTAAAACAAGCTGTAAAAACTGACATATTAAGTGTTTGTGGTGAACATGTTAATTCACCAAAATGTTACCTACTTACACATCTGGCAGACAGGTAGCAACACTAGCATGCATGTAGAGTCATGTTTCTCGACACCTAGTCTCGTAATACCGGACAACTGGAGATATCTTCCAACAGAAGTCTGGAGATTTTTAGGTGGTTGCTTTAACGCTGGCAAGAACAGTCACTATGTAACTTACACCCCTTACATTTTGTCAAGGACATGCCTTACTGGAAATTATGTGCACGTATGTGTACAAATATTGATTAGTTCAGCTTTAAAAGATAAAATATTTACTCATTTTTAGATAAAGGTATCCATACTAATGAAATACTAATTTGTCTAATCACAGTTGGACATTTCATAATGTATTAAAATAGATGAAACATGTTTGGATTGGTTGCTAAATCTATCTGGTGCAACTGTCAGCTGTGGCCACCTACCTGATTTATTTTAATCAGGGAGGATGGGAAATATAGTATCCCTGCAGAGTCTTTTGTGTGGGAGCATTTGTTATAACTGCTTCTCAGCTTGTGGGTTTGTTGGTTAAAAGAGAAAGAAGCACTCTTCAAACAAAAGCATTAAGAAGTCAAGGTTTCATGGTTTGTTCAAAGAATGTTTTACATTCGTCTCCAGAGCGTTTCGGTGGTGCTGAGGCCTTCATTGTGAAGAAGAACACCAAATTGCATGAAGAAAAAGTTTAGTTTTCAAAAATGCCCTAGGACTATTTCTTAATACATTTCTATATTTGGTGTTTTTGGATTGCGGCAATAAGAGCTGAATCAATCCAGTATTGCATAGTGTTAGTATGAACATGCTGACTGTTATGGTTAATTTATGATGATGCTTTTCTCTCCCGCTCTCCCTCCCCCTGCTACCACACAGCTCTCTCTGTCTCTCCCCCTCGTTCTTTCAGCTGTGGCTTCTCAGGACCCGGCCATCGTTGCAGACAGAAGGAGGGTAAGATCTATAAATAGAAATTGGACCAATTATAAAGCCGATGTTCCCCTGTATGATGGTGGGAGAACACTGTTGGGGGGCGGGGGGGTATCTGTGGTACTTCTTTATTTATATGAGCTCTCTGCTTTTTTATTCTCCGTCTCTGAGTCTGTCTTTGACTGTCTCGTTCCTCTGACTCTGTCTGGCTTTCGCCTCCCCTCTTTCATCAAATTTTTAACAGAACACCTTCCTCATAACTAGCAATATTTCTTTAACTTGGTATTACCTCATCATACCATGATCACATGCACACACCTACATACAAACAAACGCACTTATGCACAGCTGCATCGGCAAAGTCTCACTTCTTAGCCTACACATCTAAATAAACCTCGTCCTCTCAGCTTGACTGACAGCCATGAAACAGACTGTGGCGTACAACACCCATTTGTTGCTCACTGGTTACATCTCTCTCAATTACACTCTTATCACCAGGTTGTTTAAAGCCACTACGAGGAGTTTCATTGGTTATGAAACTAAATTTAATGCAGATGCCTCTATATGACCTACATAACAAACAACACTATCAGCGAGATTGGCTATATAGTTATTTTAAATGTCTGCCGCTGGGTCAGATTCTCCACAAAATCAGACAAAACTCTTTACGGCTCACAAACCGGAATACATGTCGTATTGTAGCATTAGGGAGTACAAAAGCAATAACGTTCTACAGCACAAATAAACACGCCCACAACGCCGCACAACCCCGAGGTAAAGTGCCTGGATTTGGTGTGAATGCAGCCTTACTTGTAACCGAGGGGGTGAATAGCACTAAAACAAAGTTCACTTAGTTTCACCATCTTACATAACCACAAACAGATACCTCATTGCTAGGCCGTCTGCAAACAGTTGTTTAAAACTGAAAAACAGTATTAAAAATAAGTTGTCTTTCTTTCACTCGCTTCCATAACAAACGAACAGGCTAGACAGATCAAGATTTTCATGACATGAGGTGGTGGTGTTTGTGGGAAATGCAATCTTTATGCACTGCATTTTTGCATTTTTTGTCCACAGGGGCCACCAAAATCTACACAAAACGTTTGTTGTTGTAACCCTAGCACAGCTTCAACTTGTATTTCAACAGTTATCATCATTCCTCAAAAAATCCTTCACAAAGAGGGATTGTCGTCATGAGGAATTTGATTGACAGGGTGGCTTCTAGCTAAAGAAAAAAGAAACTGCTCTTATTTATACTTCTTATTCTGAGCTGGAGATACCAATTGGGACTTTGTGGGGAATAGGAATAATCTAAAATATCAAAATGTGGAATCACCCTTGGTTATCAGCACTTTAATCAGATTGAGACTGATTTGAGGGAAAATCCTCTTCAATAACAGATTTTCCACATATTATCCCTATAATCTGGGACAGTTCAATCAGTATCTATGAACTATTTGCAAACAGAAACACGTCTCTGACAAAGCAGGACATGAACTCAGATTGAGCTTGTGTTGTCATCGAGAGATTAGTCCTGAACCTGCAATAAATGAGATTCTATTTTTGAACAGAAAATGCCACCGATAATTTTTTCTGTCAACATACTATGAACAAATGCAATTATTTTATTACCAACAGGTCAAAATATCTCCAAGATTTGTGCCTTGGTGTAATCCCAGATCTTATTTTTTAAGTTGCATAGCTGTTCATATATCAACACTCAAAGATCACAGGGCTTAGGAGGAACTAAGAACTTCGACTTCTTTGGCATTGCTCTTTTTCCACTGGTCTGTCCTCGCCATCACTGTAATTGTAATTCCCGTCGTTGTCATATTCAACATTATCATTCCCATTATCATCGGCAACAACGTGGCCATTATCATTTTCACTGATAAGAGATAAGGGTGTGTTAAATATGCTGCAGTGAGGCAAAACCCAAATCCATGCTAAGTAGGTTAGGGGGGTAAATCTTCAGGTCTCCAGAGGCAGAGCGTTTTCCCTCCGCGTCGCTCTCTCTGTCAGCATCTGACAAGCACACCAAGGCTGAGCTGAAAAATACCCATAACATCCACCTCCGCGGTTCACTTTACTGCCATGCTCTCCTTCACTGCCTGCCATGATCTATTCTTTACTGTCTGTTTCCACTTTGGTCCAAGCATTTCTTTTCTCTTCCTTCTCCGTCTCCTCCAGCTTCCTCTTTACAACTTTTGCAGAGTCTCATGATCCACTGCGCTTCCTTCTTACACACACAAATATGTACTTGTGCATTCATGTATGCAAGCTCACACGCATACATTAGTTGATACATTTACATACACACATCTACAGTTCAAAAACTTGTTATTTCCCCCCCTGCCTGATAGCCTGTAGGCCAGCTAAACTGACATTGCATCTTGGCTGCAATTTGCAACATGACTCACTGGGGTTGATGTGAAACTTTGTGACAGATGACACAGCCACACTTGACTCACAGTAACAGTGAAGCATAGCCTAATTCAAATTAGGCAAGTGATTTATTTTAGGATGAAGGCAATAGGCATTATCAGCTACCTGTTAACAGCGACGACTGTTTGGATGTATTTGAATGACTGTGAATGATGGGAAGATGTGTTTACTGTGTGTAGTGGTGTTATAAAAAGCTTTCTCTGGGTGAGGCTTTGGGCATGATTTGGATGCTCACTAGTGTCTGTCAGATAGGATGGATATAGCTTTGTTCAAATGTTATGTACAGTACATTTACTATGTAACATCCCTTTTTTTAAAGTAGCATTTGTTCAAGATAAGGGCCTTAATTCATTATGGCTAATAGGAAGTAATAGGAAGGAACACATTTCTAAGCACCTTAGCAAAGAAGTGTGTGATAACGCGGTCTTTGTGCATGAAAGATAGACCTGCTAGATCATTAAACACTTGATCTATCAAGAGGAACCATCGCCAGAACTAAGAAGTTCGACAGCTCTCAACCAGCATGCAAGTAATTCACACCCTGACTCCCATTTAGCTGGTGCAATCCAGCATGTCAGCCTATTTGATAGCAATAGTCGACATTACCCACAAATGTCAGAGAAATAATTACAACAGGACCGTTTCAGCAAAATTAAATTAAAAAAATTTAAAATGAACATCGTTGTCTGAAACATTATATTCCTGTACTATATCCATATTAAGACACAGTCTATAGAAGGTATGACTGATTTCATTTTCTCACATGATACCACCTCCTTCCCCATCACCCACTTTGGATGCTATGAATGGGTGGTGCTGTGAAACAGCTGGGAGGAAATACAAGTGAAAAATGAAAGGCCATCTGACCAACCAGACGGTCGGAATACATGTATGACTCATACATGTTCATATATGTAACTCACCACAGGGGAAATCATGTTACACAAAACAAAGAGGGCATCTAGACGCCTGTTCCTATTAAAAGCAGAATTTAACAGCCTAATGAAAATCAAGAGGACTTTGAAGCATATCCTGGTTGTCCGTGTGGACAGGTTTGTAAAAATATTTAATTTTCATTACATTTCATTCAGAAAACCTTAGGCTTCTCTTCCATTTAGCCTTTGGCAATCTGTAAAAACATATGCCTGAATTCATTCTGAATCTTTTTGTGCAGTCGATTTCACAACTGTTTTTTTTTTTTTTTACCATTTTAGCAGTGTTTTAGACATTTTTGTTTTCCATTTGAATGCACCATGGCAGATGCTTGTGCAACTCAGAGCAGCGTGACAGTGTCCTCGTACTGTATTCTCTCGTCCTCATGCATACTTCTATACTATCTTTGTTTATGTATCAGGTTGGTGGTTGGTTGTCGAAGGGGAAAAGAAGGAAATGTTTCTATAATGAAGAATAATAGTACTGTTATCATCCTTGTAAATCTCAGCTGAGCAGCATTACCTACCTCTGTAAGGTGAGGGTTGGGGTTAAAGCCACACTGGTTGCACACCATCAAGCGGCACTGTGTGCAGATGTTGACGTTGGGCTTGTCGTCCCCTGTGCCTGTCAGGTCAGCGGTTTTGCAGACGGGACACAGTTTACTGCTGGGCATGGGTGCAATTTGAGGGACAGAGTAAGGAGAGGTGGGGACACTGCCTCGGTCTGGGGACACAGAAGGGGACCTCCCGGGCTTGCTGCTACCCACATCCACTTGCAGACTCTTCCTGGCCACATGACCCTGGCCCTGCTGCTCTCCTTGAGGTGCAGCAGACTGATGGGTATCATGTGAGGCCAACCTGTCCCCTGTCCCATGACCACTCTGGACTCCCGCCTTAGGTCCCGGGTCTGACGGAGGTGGTCTGGCAGAGAGAGTAAGGAGAACACAGAATATTAGAAAAGGCTAACACCTGGTCTGCCTCGATGCGATGCAGAGGCTGGGCATGCGTACGGACCTGCTACCAATTGTAGGAGTGCTCCTGTCTAATTAACGATCTAGTGGCAATGTAAGGAGACAGTTTATCCTTCCTGTACTTGACATTTGTCATTCAATTATGTGTTCTTAATACATAAGTTTATGCACATCTTTATTCTGGAAAATGGCCTGTTAACAGATTTGACAGTTTATAACCACGTAATGCTGACTAAGTGGGCACAGACCGAGTCAACTATTAGGCACTGCAATGACGGTAAGTTTGCTCTCTGTCCTTATTGTTTAGTTGTTTAGTTAAGAATACATCCCAGTGCTTTACCAGACTTCCATGTTATTGAGTCTTGTTAATATTGTTGTTAAGCTGATATACTTATGTCATTTTTACCAACGCAGCGGTCGAGAGATTTGGAGGTGATAACCAAATCAGTGTCTCTGTTAGGCTGTGAGTCACTGTTATGGTCTATTGTGATCAGTGAGATATGTGCTCACATCTGTACAATGTATATTTGTTCACCTCAAGGTCTCGTTCCTGTATGTAAAATACTTTAGTAGATCACCTCTTTAAAATTAACCATATCTGGAGTTTGCACTGCATTGTTAATATGTGTGTTTTGCTTTTCCCTTATGTACAGATACATATGCCTATTTCTGGGCTTGCTCTGCTGTGCTCTATGTTATTTAATTCACATTATTGAGTGACAGTTATCCATACTGACTTCATGTGTGTTCATTAACACTCCAGTTCGAGGGCCATCCTATAGATCTGGACCTATCTTTATCCTATTTTACACTGTGGTCCTTAGAGCCAGATTCTGGTGTCTTCCATTGTCTCAAGATGGATTCAACTGAACAAGTCGAGGAAATATGTGCGCAACCATCTGGCTGTCCCATGTGTGATATTCATCTATCACTCCGCCTGGCAGACTATGTAGTTAGCTCCCCTTGCCGCCAAGCTATTTTGACTTCATCCCTTCAGCCCTCAATTCACATACAGCACAGGATGGCAACAGCCCCAAAGAGGATAGCCCCAATGAGGGATACCAAACCCTCATAGGGACCCTCTATTCACTGTCTCAATCTTACTCAGAGACGAGCAACAGACAATATCCCATCCCTGCAACCTATATATCTAGGAACAGTATAGAAACCGCCCATCATAATCCACTGGTACAGTCATCATCACCTCATTGTCAGGTCATTAGAGGCTATTCTACATTCAGTTCCCCCTCCAAAACCAGAACACCACCCACCTGATAGGACAACCTTTACTCACACCACAGTCAACCACTGCAACATGTAGGTCAGGCTCAGTTTTCTGCAACACAGAGAGATGGATAACAAGCTGACCATTACGCAGCACCGCGACAACCTCTACTACGGAACCAGTACCCCTATCAGCAACAGACAGCACAGTCAGCACCATCTTATTCTACACATCCATCATAGGCTCATTTTGTTGGCTCAGATGCCCCATTTCAGCAGCATCCATCTTGGTAAATAAACAGAGAGTATCTTCAGGGCATCCACCAGCACCTGTACAAGGGGGACCCCAAAGAGCTTATAGAAATCTGAAGCCCACCATACCAGACTTTGTCCATCCCGACCCTAATGAATTCATAAGACTCAGAGTAGCCTTGTAGAACCCCCTCCCACTGGAGGGCACTGAATTATTTAAGTACCAGATCCTGATAAAGTCCTTAATACTGAAGATGGATTTAAAAGAGACCTCACCTTATACATAGCAAAAATAACAATGTTCCTTTTTGATACTCTGACTTTTTCTAATATAATACAATTGAAATATGGAGTTGCAAGTTCTTGAGAGGCACAAATCACAATAACAATAACAGTAACAGTAGCAGTAATGCTCGCTGAAAAACGTAACCACAGCAACCTTTTGGGCTGATCGAGGGAAAGACGAGGGGTTGATGGGAGAAAAATGATGAGTGGGTGAGTAACTATGAGTAAGGGAAAAATGGAGTTAGTGATTGAGGGGGTTAATGAATATAAGAGTAAAGGAACATTAGTCGCTAATTCATGCTGTATTTAGGAACTTTATTTAGTTTGTAGAGCCTGTGTCCTTTTAGTGCTGCATTATAAATATAAAAAGTAATTTATACACACAACTTAATGCCAACAAACAGCAGTACTTCCTCTCATGTGGTATATCTTAGAACCATTCAGCTATGACAATCTTTATGTACCATTAAAAGATTTTATTGTTGTTCACGGTGTGATATCAGACTACTCAAAATATTAGCCAACAGAGAGGCAAATGCTGAATATTTTATATGGTCTCTATCTGTTACTGTGAAGTGCTCCTTGTGGCTTGTTTTCACTCTTTGAAGCTGTTGTGTTCTGGCTTCAGCGATGTGTTCGGGTGGAACAAAGGTAGCACATGAGACAACAGTATTGTAAACTTTCAGTTGTCTTGCTCATTCCGGCCCTTAGGCATTAATGCAAATAGTCAAACAGGGATGGAGGATTACCACTGTCATAACAACTTAGACCTTGTATTGTCATGCCCGTCATCTTCAAAGACAGTCTCTGCAGCAGCTCTGCATCCACAGTGAGAGGAGGGTGGAAATAAAGGAAGGAATAAAGGAATTAAAATAGAGAATTGCTAGCACTGTGAGTCACTGCCGATGACTTGAGCTTCTGCACAACTCGAACCTTGTTCAAACCATCACTGGACTGTACATCTGAAACTGACAGCGTGCTGACTACAGCTATCGCTCTGTTAGAGGCTAAAATGGACTTCGAGAATAATGCTAAAGCTTCTGACCACTTATCCAAGTCTAAATCTTATATGCTAGTGTCCTCACAAGATAGAAGGTGGTTCCCCATAATGATTATCACTTGAATAGCAAGGACACCAAGTGGAGCCTCTTGTGATTTATGCAAAGCCTCGGGCATGGCTTATTAAGATTCACAAAAGACTTAAAACTGGAAGACACCTTTTCAAAAGATTTCTTTAGATATTCTCATCCATCAGCAAATGAGAGTCCGCTGAGAACAACTTGTGGCTTTGTGTCTCAAGCACCACAAATTGCCTGCTTTATCACAAAGTGAATACTGAAGGGTTTGTAAGCTGCCACTCTTCTGTAACAGGAGCTCCTTGTGAAACTTCCTATCGAGGGGAAGCAGAAAGAGAGTCGAATTCTCTACGCAGCCTCACTAATGTGACAATATCCCAGTGTCACTGCTGAAAAGCTAACATGGACAGCACACGAATGAACACAGCAGCTATAGGGCGATATCAATCATAGAAGATGCTGTGTATACTCTAGCTCTAGGCACGCAAACACACTGTGGAGCTGATGTTTTAAACAGAATCAGCTCAACCAGCACAGGTGGGACCCAGCAAGCCACGGCAAAGCCACGACAAGCCAATCGACATTTCTCAGTAGCAGAATATGGAGCGTGTCTCCATCCACAGAAAATGTGTTGGTTTATTTGTTTTAGCACACACCATCGTACAGCTTGATATATTAACAATTTTTATATCAATACTGGTTTTGCAAAATATATAATACTTTAAGGATCACTGATGTGTTCAAGTGTCAGAGCGTCTGATGATGTTCAAACTAATTTTCCGGTTGAATGCAGAATGAGGATACTTTCAATATCAAATCAAATAGAAGTTCAGTAACCTTTCAGCAGCCATCTTCAGCATCATTCAGCAGTGTTGTACCTGCACAATGTTTAAACTGACATCACTGTGTGTGTGTGTGTGTGTGTGTGTGTGTGTGTGTGTGTGTGTGTGTGTGTGTGTGTGTGTGTGTGTGTGTGTGTGTGTGTGTGTGTGTGTGTGTGTGTGTGTGTGTGTGTGTGTGTGAATGAAAGAGTTTACTGAACGATAAAGAGCATTGCAATTAAACAATTAACATCCAGTCACTTTATACATAAAATATGTATCAATTATTATTATCCTTTAAAAAAAAAAAGTTCATACTGAAATCGGATATGTCAAATACAATATGTCATCAAGCAAAGGGCAAATTATCTAAATGATGGCTACTTGACATTAGCTGGACACAGTATGTATCAGTGTCTCTGTAATAGAGATGTTATATGTTTCTTATTGATTTATACCTCTGACCAGTGGAAATAAAAACTAAGTAGCTCAGGCTTCAGAGTGAAACCCGCCTGGTGCCTTCCATTTAGTATTATTTGAAGTAGAAATATACTGGATGCATTAGGCTGGCTTATTATGTACATGTTCAAATGCACCTTTTGTATTAAATGACCAAACGCATGTTAAAGGTATCACGTTAAGTATAAATCCACCATGAAATGTCTCTTCATCAACACCAAACTATGGTTTTCATAAAGTTTTGGGTATGTCACTTTTGGAAGTAAAAATGGAAAGATGTAAAGATGTTTTTCAGAGAAAAATAGTTTTAACTTAATAATTATTCAGCAGAGCACATTGAACTTTGTCATGCTGTGGCTGCTGGGCCCTGGGCTGTTAGACGAAGATGTTTGCTGTGTTCAAGGGCTTTTCATAAGCTTCTGTCAAAAAATAATGAAAAATGCATCTGTTTAAATAAGCAGTGTTTGCTAGATGTTGTTAGTTTAAGAACTTGAGCAGCAAATAGCTGCTTTTGTGCTGCATTCGCAGAAAAATAAAAAGGAATCAGACACAAAGTTAATGTAATTAATTTTGGATCAAGGACTTCAATCAAGGTTGTTACAATATGCACTAAACTAAGTATTACAGTGTCTCTGACAGAGATAAATAGGCCATTTCTTATTTTCATTATTTAGCATAATTCAGACACTTAACAGATATTGTATCATTTAGCATCAGACATCCACAAAACATAATAGATCAAGAGATTTGTAAGTGAAAACTGACTGTCTTCCCTATAATGGTGAAATGCACATGCAGGAGCTGCAGTGCACCATATAAAAAACGTCACATACACTTCAAAACCACTACAAATGGCCCTTAAACAATGATCCTAAAGATAGCACACAAACTGTGCGTTACAGTGATTGGTGTCACACAGATGGATGTCAGAGCACACCAGTGTGTCTGCTGCAGCTAGACTAACCGCTGTGTCTATTCAGCCAAAATACTCAGTGTGGCACATGTAAGGTTAGCAGAGTTCAGTTTCAGCCACAGCTTAGTCTCTGTATCTTTGAGATGGACCATCTGCAGTCCAAAACCTACTGGGAAGTATGTGTTGATTCAGTCAGCTACATCACCAAATATAACTTTAAAAAATAAATATGTGTCTTGCAGAATTTCAAGCATTTTAAGTCACTTTGACACAAACTTTCAGCATTTTTTCAAGAAAGATGCTTTTGCATTATTGGTTTGAGTTGCGACAATCATTTGGTATGTGTAGGCTACACACTATTGCTAAAGGTAAATTAATGATGAGGGCATACTGTTTGAACACTGTCTTCAAACATGACTGTGTCAATTACTTTGATCTGTTTTATGAACTGTAGCTTTGTTTGGGTTTGTAATAGAATTTTGATTTCTATTGATTTAAGTGGCAAAATGATTTAAAGCCAACGTCAACGGCATATATGTTGAACATGCTGATTTATAAGCTATTATATGATTGAGCAAGCAATTAAGCTGTTAAAAAGAAAACAATGAGATGACTGTATAGCAGCAACACATTCAGCACCTTGTTGGAAGTGTCAGCGGCGTGCAACACAAAGCACTATTTCTTTGCAATGCTGAATGCTTGTCAGTGATGGTCATCAGGTCAGTATGACTGTGTACTTAGTCAGAGCTGTTATAATTACAGAAGAAAAAAAACATTGTGGTACTTTGTGAAGCAGGAAGGTAGGATGACGACCTTAGCTTCATGAATTCCTAGATATGTTCAGATTTTGCTCTTTGACTGTGATGAGTAAAACATAATATGGCCTGAAATAGAGGGAAAAAAACGCCTAAATGGAAATCACTTCTAGATAAGTTATATATAGAATATTACGTCCCCATTCATATTAATAGAGAAACTCATAAAATGCTCATTTTAATTAAGATGAAAGTCTCCTATCTACAGTTTCATTGTTTCTTACACACTAACAAGTTCTTTGTGGAAGGGTATTCTCAGACTGTGTGTGTGTGGGGCCATGATCTTAAGAAAACCATTTTAATCAGCCATATGATATACTCTTACTCTCTGTTTCTCTTTCTCTTTCTCTCTCTCTCTCTCTCTCTCTCTCTCTCTCTCTCTCTCTCTCTCTCTCTCTCTCTCTCTCTCTCACTGCCTCTGCCCCCCCTCCCAACTCTTAGCACACTCACTCTCTCAGCACTCACCATCACTTTATGAGACACCTTAGGGTGGGAACCAGAGAGAAATCAAGATATAAAAGAATCATGAGGCTACATGGGAGCTAACCTGCCCCTCAGTGAATATAAAAGATGAACAGTGAGTGCTTTTTTTCTCTAATAGAAACATGGAGAAGACCAAACACTATTAGAGGTATATGATGCTCTAGTTACAGCGGCAGACTCCTTCCAACCATTTTCTGTAACAGTACAAATCAAGCAATAAGTCAGTGACGAAGGAGGGATTTGTAGCAAAATGAAAACTGTCTATTTGGGTGGTAGGTTAACATGTGAGTACAGAGAGACTGTAAACAGGTGTGGCAAAGACAAGACAAGCTGTGCCTTTTGCTTGTGCGTATTCAGGTCTTCAACTGTTGAACTGTGTAATTAAGGCAATATCAGATCTTGTTGGAAGGCTAATCCCTCCCACACACCCACACAGAAAACACAGACCTAAAGGCTACTACATGTGACTAAACACTAATAATCTGGGTTATTTGGGTTTTTTTTGTTTTGAAAAAGCTAATATTTTAGTAGCTTGGATTTCTTTATTATAACCCAACAACTGGGTTTACTAATGTGACAGCTAAATAAGGAAATAGTGTCATGTAAGGCTGCCATAACACTATAATTGTGTCTGCGCTCAGTGTCTGGATTTCCTATGGAGAGATGCAACACCACTCCTCCAGAAGAAAATTATCCATTTTTCCTGTGGCGGTGAAAAACAATTTCCACTGACTGCTTATTGATTTGGATTGAGATCTGATAAGTGAAGCAGCTCCACTGATATACTGACCACTGATATATACGTTATGGTCCTGTGCTCACAATGACACCTGCGTTATCTGATGTCAGCATTGTCATCAGTGCTGACATCAAGACACAGACGTCTCATCACCAGGAGGAAGCTGATTTCTCACAATGACTTTGAATTCACTGATGTCGAAACATGCTCAGGAAATGAACCACTATAATGAAACCGACAGAGCCTCAATGTGAGATCCAATGCACTTAACATCACTGATATTTCCTATTTCTTTACCACCTGAAGCTGTGTGAATACTAATATTTCTGAGATTCATTCCCTAGTGTTTATATTTACTTGGCACTGCTTCACTATGATGGGAAAAACGTCCCCCATTCATTCATATTTAGTTCAGGACAGTCAGCGTAAAAACGGGCGTATTGAAGCGTTTGAAAAGCCATATTTACGTATTATTGATTCTACATCGAAAGCGTTGCATATTAGATTTGACTTCGACCCAAATTAACGTTGACTAATGGGGTGGTGCTGCCAAAAAAAATAGGTTTCAAGAGGGGGGTGGTGAATTGTGTTGACAAGGATATTGAAATAAATAATTAAGAACCCATGCAAGTCTATCTTCACGCAGTCGGATGATCCTAAAGCTATCTATGCTCCACATCGCGCAGATGTACAGAACACGCTACGCTGCCTCCCCCATTTCTTTCCACAGCTCGGCGGAGAAGCGTCCTAGCTATCGCAGCTACCTGTTAATCCCCGGCCCGGGTCCAGCCCCACTTCCTCCGGCTGGCGCTCCATTGCTCGGCTTGATGAGCTGTCCAGAGTCCGGTGGTGCTGAAATGGAAGCCGGAGCCCCCGCTGCAGGGACGGCGGGGCCGGGCTGTCCCGCCTGTCCCTCCCCTTCCATGCTCGCCTCGTTCCCCATCGCCTCGGGATAGGTGTCGACGCGGAGAAACGATGTTGTAGACGGTCCAACAGCTGTGACAAGAACTCAAATGAAACTCAGCGCTGCTCCCCTTCCGCCATCATCACCTACAATTCAGCATCCCCGCACGGAGCACGCGCGCTGACGGAGAGGGCGAGGGAGCGCGCTGACGCAAAGGGTGGGAACTGGAGTGCCTCGTACGTGCGCGCTCACTGAGCTCGGTTATCTCGAGTCACCACGCAAATACCTCTGAGCCCTGCGCGGCATATGACTGGAGACCACTGGGAGCTCACAGATCCAGTGCACGGCGAGGCGGGATGCACTGTTTGTTCTGTAATAGAAATCTGTGGTTCTCACAGTAGGGTCTGGGAACTCCAAGGGGTCCTTGAGGGGGTTCCAGTGGGTCCCCAGCAAAAATGGGAATCATTTATTTTCACTACAATTCCATCCATAAGTAATACAATGACAGAATGTATGACTATTATGGTCATGGGCTTCATACACTTTCTGTGAAATCTTATCAAATGAGGGTCCATGGTCTAATTTGTGTCAATTAAAAGCTCCTTGATGTGAAACAGTTTGAGGACCACTGACCTAAAGAATGGGTCCTTGCCAGAAACATAATCATCTTCTTGTTTGAAATGTGACACATGTGGCAGAAGGTGATTTTATTTTATCACAACATTTTGTAGAGCTGAAGCAATTGTTCAATTAATTGGTCAACCTCCAGAAAATAAATGAGCAACTAGGCTATATTTTCATAATCAGTTAGGCTGTCATTTAGGTCTGTTAAGCAATAAGTCCAAAAATGTACTGGTTAACCTCACAAATGTAAGTATATGCTGATTTTCTAAGTCATTAAATCAAACTGAATACTTTGGGGTTTTGGACTATTGTATGCATTTTTTGATTATTATCTTCTTACATTTTATTGACCAAATAACTGCTAAACTACTAAAGAAAATCTCAATAATGAAAATAACAAGGTTATTTTAGGTTATGTTCACAAGGTTTGATGGACTATGCATATGCATCCATCTAAATTATGAATATTTTTAGAGTCACAAGTCACAATGCCAATATTCTATCATAATTGAAAAATGTCCATAGCATGTTTAACAGTTACTAAATGGTTTTAAATAAAGCCAACTGCAGATCTTCTTCTAACCATATAGTACAGGCAAACTGTGGTGACATAACAGTACAGCATGGATTTGTTTGATTCAAACATCTGCTCCACAAAAATATGTGGCTGAGGTGTATTTTTCTTTTTAGCTCCCACTCCCAAATATTATGTGTAGATTCCTGCAGCCAGAGAGCCCATGTCATTACACAAGATCATCATACAGTATCAGTGCTCAGACATCCTTATTTTATTCCTGGAGAAATTAAATCTTAATTAATTAAATTCAAACTATCCATGAACCTTGCAAAATTGCAAACTTAAAACTTTCCTGCCGATGGCATAATCTAGAATATAACTCATGTTAAGATCTTCTATTTTACCCATCACAAGCTAAATATATTGTGCTGTACATTATGTGATTTAAGATGTTACACAGCTGTTCACTTACATGGATGAAAGATTATTTAGCATAGCATTTCACCACAAATAAGATACATTTTTAATTAGTAGGAAATAAAAACAAAAAAGCCAATGTAATTGTCTAAAACATGTAATAAAAACTGTAATTTAGGAAAAATGCAGCAAATCCAAAATACCAGTTCAATAATCATTATGAATACAACATAAAAGGTAAGGTGCTACAACATACAATAGTGCAACTACAAAAAAAAAAAAATACAAAAAAGTCCAATTTATTCGAGTGATATCCCCGACAGCATAGCACTGGAATGATTCTGATGGTCCCACTCCTCTCTAAATAACTGCTCTCCCTAGTGTACAATAACTGTCACTACACTAAAAGACTATCAAATAAACCTAATAAGGCTGATAACATTTGTAACTTCCAATTCATTACTTATATTAACAAGTTGTACTGTGAGGTCAAATCCTACATCAGCATAATGCAATACTGTCATTCGAAACACTATAATCCTGAATCGACCACTGCAGTCAAGCACTTGAAACAAAAATTAAATAAATAAATAAATTGGGATTACAGACAAGATGTTTTAAATGACTTTATTGAAGTATGAATTGGCAAGCACAAAGAACAAGTGAGCTCAGTGTACGGACGTGATGCTGAGCCAATTAACAGATACATATGTACAAAACACACGACTGCACAAGTGCAACTTCATTTTCACTCCGTTCTGAGGTGCATTTCAGGTACAAAAATAACAGGAGATTGTTTTTCATTTGCAGGATCTCGAAAGAAATACATACACAGCGAGAGATCCTTGATAGGCATTCCAATGAAAAGATGCATTGTGTCTCCTTTTCAAGTTTGAAATTGTTCACGAGGAATGTTGTTAAAAGATTACTTGAATGTTATATAGTGAATTACTGATAGTGAATACATATAAACTGACACGATGTTGATGAATGGAACACATGGCCTGTTTTTGTCAAAACATTCAATACTTCATTGGCACCGTAAAAACATCAGTGAGGGATACAGTGGAGGAAATATTGACTTTTTGTTATCAAATTGTAATTATGTGACACGTAAAAGAGATTCAAATAACTCAAATTGTACTAATAACCCTTCTGAGACAAAAAGCAGTCAGGTTCATTATTGGGGACATGCCTTTCTCATATTTACAAACGGGAGATAGAAGTGGCACAAGAAATGAAGTAAATTTACATTGATACTAAAATGGTAGTACATATATACATATGTGATAATAAAAAAAAAAACTGACCAAACAGAGTCAGTTTCATGAAGAAGAGGAGGCTCTGGCTAAAATACAACATTAAACTGCCTGTATGAGAGAGTTTCAGGAGTGCAGCAGTTTCTTTACTTTGATTGCTTGGTGCTCACAGGAGTTATGATTGTTTATAATCACTGGCGTTTGGCCTTGTAAGGTCTTGAGCGTTTCCTGCGATCAGGCTTCCTCTGTTTGTGCAAGCGGCCGATGCTCACTCCCTGCCGACGACGCACTGAAATGTTTTGCTCCACGAGGCTGGCCAGCATGCCTGCAGAAGATACACACACAGAATTAAATAAGGAACAAAGAAATGATGAAAACACCAACAAACAACAGATTTTTTAGCCTGTAAGTCATTTTTTTGTTTATGTCTGATGGTGAAAAATGTTAATTGTCTTTTTTTTCTTCTTGTTATTTTTGGGTGAATTATGCAAGTGTGTGCAGTAATGTCATACCTGCAGTGTTAATAGGAAAAAGTGGTTCTGTATGCATTTCTGATTGGATAGGTATAACTGGTAATACTCTGAACCTTAATTAAAAATGGAGAAAATGGTAATTCTTCCGTTATTCTATCTTGTCATAAAAAAATATTCATATTCAAACAATTAGGCATATTCCTATAGGGAGTAATAAGGCTTTTTGTTTTGGGGATGCTCACTACTCTGCACTTGTGACAGTCTCTTTTTGTTTTTTCCCCCTTCAGTGCAACACTTACCTCAGACTTTCAGTACAAAAAACATCCATAAATATGGTGTGATGTGAAAAACCTCAGATGTGGGCAGTGTGTGGACACCACCAGAGTGCAGGACGTTGTAGGTAGTAAATAAAAGAAGAGGAGGTAGTGATCTTTACTTACCTTCCTGGGCCAGCATTGATATAAAGGTGCAGATGAACTCATCATAATTATGGGTCCTCCTCTGATCATCAATCTGAACAAATGAAAAAAATATATTTTGATTGAAAGCTCATTTTAAAAACCAATGCCTCCTACAAAGATATTTGATTGGTTCTAGGTAAACAAAACCTACTTTGTATTTCTTTCTCTTTTCTACTTCCTCCTTTAGATACACCTCATAATTGGCAATGTCTGCCTCGACGCACTTGAGCAGTGCAAGCAGCTCCTGCAAGAGACAGAGTAAGATGAACTGCTGTGTTTGTTTATTATATATTTCTAGCATACAGCTCCTTAATTGGCAGCACTACTGTAATATAAAACAATCTTGGCAGACTGATGGCAGAGTAAGATACATACTACAGTACATTACAGCACTAGGAATTTTTCTGGACTTACTTTGGGTGAGTACTTATCCCCAGGGGGCTTGCTGTCCGTAGCAGTTTCCGTAGCGTTAAGCTTTTCCTTACTGGGTTTCACCTCTGCTCCATCTTTGCTCTCCTCTTCTTTCACCTCTACTGATGGTCCCTCATCTCCCTTGTTTACTTCTTCCTTTGGTGCTTTGAGGCCTGCTTGCTCTTTGTCTTTTATCTTCTCAGGAGTGGAAGGCTGCTTGGTGCCATCAGCAGCTAAATCTGCTGTACAGACAATAGACAGTCTGTCAAAACTACAAAACACCAACTCTTTATTATCATACTGTTTACTTCTACTGTCTTAAATGATTACAATTCCTAATGTCAAGTGACAGGATCAGATTGTTACTTCAGCAGAGGCCTTTAAACCACATGTAAAAATAACATGGATGAAAGCCTTTTGTACAGACCAGATGGAGGAAGAGCATAGATGACTCCGTCCTCCTGCAGATGTAGCAAGGCCATGCTGACAGAGGGACCCAGTTCTCTTACAGCACGGTTATGTCTGGAGTCTAGCCTCAGCATCTCATCTTCTCCAAACAGCACACGAGACAGATGGGAAGCCACTGGACTGGACGGGCGCGTGGCGGCCTGGGAGCGTGCAGGCGAGCGCAGCGGGGAGTTGAAGGCACTGCCGATCTCAGAAGCTGTGTCGGTACTTTCGTTGCTGGGTGTGGGGGAAGGCTGTGAAGCAGATGTGATACAGATGCCCCCGGTGCGGCCCTCTGTGCGTACTGAAAGAGGTGTGTTTAGGGCATCTTTCCTTTGGACCTCCTTTTTCAGTTTCTCAGCCAGGACACTCAGGGCAATCTGGCTTTCCATTCCAGTCCCAACACGTCCTGTTCGTGAACGTAGGCTGGCCTTCCGCCTAAATCTTTAAAAAAAAAAAGTTAACATAAATGCTAGAGCTTAAGCTTGAGGAGCGTAAAAATTACCTAAGCTAAATCTATCAAAGCAACAATTTTTTGACTTTAAGCAGCCTTCAGTCAGGTCACAATAGGTCCCACTTTACAATACTAACCTGTTTGATGTGCCTGCAGATCCAGTTACTTCCTCATCCTCATCCTCATAGTCATCTTCGTCATCAGAATACGGTGGTTTGGGAGGGCCCGGTATCCGAGAGCGACCAGCTCCAGCAGCTAGATCCTCCTCTTCCTGCCAATCAGAGAATCTTCAATAAATACTCAGAGAAAATTTGTTTACAGCCACAAAAATGATTAATGGACCAAAGAAAAAAATTGTATCTGAGAAAAAGAAAGACAATTAAAGTTTTAATTTTTACAGAATAATATTGGAGGCCGATGGAGAGCAGAGTGAGATCTGCCTAACTTGCTGGAAGTTTATTTTCATGGAAACAAAATTAGCATACTCCAAAATTTTGACGGACGCAAACATCAAATACATACAGTATTTCTCAAATCTGAGTAGAATCCTGACAAGGGAAACAATACATTAATAAACCATTAGTTGATTGACTGAACACACTGTAAATCTACAACTTCATACCAGTTCTAATTCAATTCTACTAAACTGATTAATCAATTAAGTTTTTAAGCAAAAATGCCTTAAATTTGTTCATTCAAGTATCAGAATCATAAAGATTTACCACTTTTTTATTTTCTCAAATGATTATTAATATCTATCTAAGAAAATTATTATTTGCAGCCCCCAAACACAACCCTAATCATACATTACAACCAAAGCATCTAAAGTTATTTATAGGCCAAAACTCGGGAAGAATCTGGTTCACACTGGTAAGTGATGAACAAGTGTCCTTTCTAAGCCAGGACCTTCACACCCCACTTCCCATCATACCTGCATTGGAGATTTAGCATAGTTGTGGTTGTCTAGGAAGGCAGGCAGGCGTTGAACAATAGGGTTGGGACTGGTGACTTGCTGGGAGCCTCCTCCTGCAGGGACTGGTGGTTTTCCCATGACCTTAGTGTTTCCTGAACGACTTGGGGCATCTTTAGACTGACCTCCTGACTCGTCCACTGAATCTAAAACAGGAGTAAATGTATTTAAATGCATCAGTTAAATGTTTGTGATAAATCCTGCCACAATTTACAAGACAAATAAATACATTTAAGAAAAAAAGACTGGGGGATAAAAGCTGCCTGAAGCACCTGAAGAAGCCTGATCAGCCCCTTGTGATGTAACTGGCTCCACATCTGCCTCCTTCTTGATTGTAGCGGTGCTATCGCCAGGAGAGGAAGAGTCCTGCTGCTTCTTGTCATGGACCAGCTCAGGTTGGGTGAGCCGGATCATCTGAAGATATGAGAAAATTTTTTAATAACCCTCCCAAAAGCACTTTGTCAGCAGACATGATTAGGGGGAGCGGGCTTGGATAAATTCTGACAGCTCTTAATTTCCCTTAAAAATTCCATTTGAAGACAAAATATTGCCACGCAGTATGAAAAACTGTTTACTATGACATGTTGTGGCAAAAGTTATTAAAATTAATCCATTTTTTTTAAATATGAGGTTGAACAAAGTGACAGTTCACAGTCATCTTAATGCCTATTCTCTCTGGCTCACTTAATTTAATCATCTAAACACACAGCTTTCATGTGTTTGTTGAAGACACTAAAGAGCTGTGGGACTGCGATCTGCCTGGGATGAGACTTCTATCAGTTCCTGACCTTCTGTAGACCCTCCAGAACTGTCTGTCGATTCCTCTTCAAAATTTCCAGTTTGGACTCGTACTTCATCCTGCGGTCAGGCACCACTGCCATCAGGTTGAAGCGGATGTCATGGTACGGCTCACTGAGAAAGAGGGGAGCCGTAGCATGAGAATGAAGCCATGAGGGGCTTATGTGGAAGTTGAACCTCCTCTGCTTACAAACTGGTTTAAGACTCACCCAGCAGTGGCCAGTCCAATCCTCTCCATGATAACTCGCCGAGCTTTATCAGTCCATTCCTCCTCCTCTCCCCAGGGCCCTGAAATATAGTGTAATATTATAGTTTCTTAAAAATATGAGTGTTTCGCGACAGCAGAAATTAACAAAACATCACTAAAGGCATTTATACAGCTCCAAGGAAAGAAAAGCCTTAGAATTATACTTTCTTGTAAATAAATGTGTTTAGATAACAATCAGTTTGCTTGGCCTTTTCTAGAAGAACACTCCAACATCGATTAGGGGCTTTGGGAGCAAAAGGTCCCTTTTTTATTCATTTCATTCATTTTGGACTAAACAGCCAGTGAGTCTATGATTGAAGATTTCAGGCTATGCACTGTAGGGGTTGAGGTGTATGAACACTGCTACCTGAAAAGTGGCTTGAAATCAAATCAATCTTGAATGTAGTAACCAGAATAAAGATTGTGACAAAGTAGTACAAGTAAGTACTGCATCAGTATATACTCTTACCGTGGTCAATGGGGTAAGCCTTGAGTCCATCGAGCTCAAAGAGGCGGTCTTTGATGGGCACATAGCTGACAAAGTGAAAGGCTTCCATGGTGCGTACTGCACTGATCCCATTCTGTTTCTCTGGCAGGTGTCTGGGCTCCGGTCTCCATAGAAACACAGAAAGAGAGCTTGAGAAACTGATCAATGCACAAAGCCTGACATCTCCTTGAGGGTGGCAGACCAATCACACACGTTTTTTTTCTCCACAGAATCAGATCCACTTCGAAATGTAACAAGGAACCACTGACTGAAACTTACCTGGCATGGCTGTTATGTGCTCTGGCAAGCTCGGGGGCATTTCCTATTGCATAACCTTTACTCTGGAAAAAAACAACATGAAAATTGAAAGTTAAACATGACAGTAGGTTGGGCGAGAGAGAGCATACAAGTGAGCAATTCAGACCACATTTGCATTCCATGCGGCTAATTATGCTTTGTCCCCTCCTAACTTTTTCAGCCCCTAAATGGATTTAGGAGGAGATGAGGAGCAAGAAGATGCTCCCAGAGGAGCTTGGAGCGAGGAACCATAACTGCAGACATTTTTCTTAAACAGACAGTTACACCCTATTCAATCAAAATCTAGTTATTGATTGAACAGCTGATCTGGTGGAACAGTGAAGAACATGCTGGACTGCTGTGGAAAGAGCATTACTGTGATATTAATATTGCATCATTATAATACTGCAGATTAAGTAATCTACCTGTGGAAACGATACTATCAATAGCTCTATAGTTATTCATAAATTAAAAATATTACATCTGTGTAAAATCTGAATCATGAAAATAGTCTTTTCTCCTTTTTTTTCATAAGCCCAAATACTTTTATTTTCTTATCGTGCGTTCCAAGGCCATCTTGGTTCATCCAGGAAAAACATTCAGCTCTACAGTGATATACAGCTGAAGTTATTATCATCATCACTATGATTTCAGCCTAAGCCTGAAAAGTACGTTGTACTCTCTGTTGCTGCCAGCTGTAAATCTAATTTTAAATGTAGCTGTTTTTATGGTTTCCTGACATCCACTCTGTTACTTCAGTAATGCACATTTTAATCTTGCTAATTTGTGTCATTTCTATCAGTCACATTCTGTGATGCTGCAATAGATTTATAATTGGTATAATAGTAGCAGTCATCAGGCCCCAAGTGCTTGTCTTTTAAACTTAAATAAGTTACCGTTACGTATTTCTACACATTTGACAATTGAGATTCTGCGCATCATGAGTAATCGCAATCTCCTAAAAATGATGCTGAAGGAAGGGACGATGTTCGGTTTAGTAAACAGTTCCTCTGTCCTGGGGTCTCTTCCTTGTGTCTCTCTCTCTCTCTCTCTCATCCCTTCCCTTCTCATCTCTCTCTCCTTCTCATCCCATGTCAGCCAAATAAAAATCAACCCCAGAAGGTCACAGCTAATGCATGGATTTTAAAAAATTATGTTAAAAGTAATATAACTAGATGGATAAGCTTGGAAATCTATGTCCATTTTTTGGAGCTGTCCACTCTAATACATTTAATCTAAAAATAGATGCTTCTTTCCTAACCGATTTTCACTCTTTCTTTATAGATCCTATATAGGTTTTGTCAAATTACTATGATCTCTCAACATGTTGCAGCCAAATGAAAAACAAATCTGAGAGCTGACTGTCAAATAGAAACTGAAGAAAAAGCACGCTAGTAAATTACACTAGAAATAACAGACATACATGAGTGAGTGTGGGGTCATCTTACCTCTGGACTAAAGCCTTTTGTGAAAGCCTTCATGCGACTAAGAGTGGTGCCGAGCTCAACGCCACTGCAGTTCAGAAGCACACTCAGCAAGGCATGGGTAGCACATGAATTTGGTATCAGCTGTATAGAAAAATTACAGCATAAACACCCAATAAGTCAGGACAATAATCAATTAAGAGCAACATTACATTAGGGACAGCAGTACTAAGCTCTGAAACTTAAAAGCTCCTAAATAATCTAGTGTAATTTCAATAAATAAATCAGTTTGTTCAGTAATCATTCAGAAAGCTACACATGATTACAATAACTAATAACTTACCTGGTGAGCAAAGAACATATCATTTACAATTTCCTCATCAATGACAGAGGTTTCATCCACCAAAGTGTTAACTTTCCTCCTGGATCGACGTTCCTCAATCCACTTGAACAGGAAGATGAAGCCATAGACAGGGCTGAAACAAAGAATTAAGTACAAATACTTTTCAACATGAAGTTGCTGAAGTCCAAAAAAAGTGCAGGAGCTTCATTATAACAACAGACAACCCAAGCATTAATTCGTACATAAACTGTAGTTAAAATTTTGGATACACTTTCTCCTTCAAGTGAATGGGATGGTTTCATTGGTAGCTACTGCTCACCAGACAGATTTAATGTTACATACCTTTGACATTTGCTTTGCAGGTCATATATTTCCTCTACTTGGACTCCTTTGACTCCTACAGACCACAACAAATCTCGGTTTTACCACGATTGCTTTCACCATCACATAAATACAAGATTCAAATTCTGGTGCTTTCTGCAATATTGTGTCTTTTTTCCACATTGCAGCAATACGAAAGGTTTCTTGAAATGAAATACTCACCAAAATCTTCGACCAGCAGAGTGAACAGTCCTGAAATTGTAAAACATTTAATTCAGTGTTACTCGTCCATATTAATGCAGTATGTTGTCTTCTCTGAGATGATGGATCGAGTAACCTTCATTTTTAAGAAGACAATACTCTTTAACATTACAATTCGCCATGTTCATATGTTCTGTTGAGTTTTAAAGTCGAGCTGCTTAAGAAGCTAAACTGTCCATCTGGCTTTACGTAGAAGCTAGCGTTAGTTAGCTGAGCTGAAATCTCTCACCTGGGTCACTCTCGAGCTCCAGCCAGCCTTTATTCATCTTTGCATTTGTCCGCAGTTGACTAATATTAAGAGACTAAGATGTTTTCCAGTCCATGTCCAACACAGGAGTAATAATAGTTAACGACACCGCTGCTGTATCCATTCACGACACAACACTGCAGCTCAAGATAAACACAATAGACAGGCCGCCTACAATCAACGTCATCAAATTACGACGACGGTCGCAAAAAAGTCCGACCCGCGACTTCCTGTAGTCCGAACAAGAGCTTCCTGTAGTCCTAAAGAAGAGCTATTTGTTTGTTTGTTTAGTATTATTTATTTTGTGTATTAACTGTGATAACACATTTAAAACAATACCCGTTATTAGTTAAGTAACAGTGAGGAAAACATAGATTAACAACAAAAAACAGAATCGTGATAATTGTAAATAATGAACACAATTCACATCATAAACTAGAGCCTGACTGATATTTGATTTTTAGCAATTATCCCTCAAATATGGTTATCAAACATTTGTGACAAAGATGTGCAATGGAGGCCGTGATATTTAACAATTAAACAATAAATATTATTGTGTAAAATTACATCAGTGCACTGAAACTATAATTAGCTCTGAATTAAAAAAAAAAAAAAAACCCACAAAGGACAAAAAAAAGCATGCATATAATAAACCTGAGTTAATAAAGTATACTATGATCAAGTATACTAAAAATGCTGCTTATATGACTTTTTTTCAAAGTATTTATATATCAGCATATATTGGACAACATATCTGTGATAGGTCAATATCTGCTGATAATATTGGTTCCCTGATCTATTGGTCAGGCTCTACTATAAACACTGTAATTATCTCTCTATGGTGATTATTAGTTATGGGTTTTTTTGTTTTTTAAATTGCTACTTTTCTCATTTTTTTTAAACATATAACATGAAAATATTAAATATTAATTAAATATTTAGGGCAATTGTAACACCAATCAGACAACCTGTTCAGACCATGATGATATTAGTACATAATTTTACTCAAACTTTTAATAACCATTTTCTCTTATTCTTTCTTATTTTTCTATTTATTTATTTATTTGTTTTTATTTATTTTATTTTATTGTATTTTATCTTTATTTTTTGACACTTTGCTTCGTTGACGGGCTTTCCTCAAACCGGAACCCTGGGTCGGATTCACCTCTTTGGGGGGGGGACGAAATTTATGGTCACACTGGGGGGGAAAAAGGGTAAATTAGCAGCGTTTATCGGTTGATTTACACGGTTACTGCAGGTATTAATTGATCGGTCGGTGTGTGCAGTAACAGAGGGGCTTTTCTTGAGGAGAGCAGCGTAGACTCGGACAGGTGAGCACAGCAGCCTCAGCCGGATGTTTGTGTTAGCAGAGAGTCTAATTCAGGCTAGCTTTAGCTTCGGGAGCGATACACCTACTCAATATTAGATTGGTATCCTGCTACCACAGAGAAGGAAAACAACTGGTTGGTTGAGGAAAGCTGATTTTCTGCCGGTCCGAGTTACAATTAATCAGCCTGTTTCACTTCCACTGGTGGACAAAGGACGTGAATTTGACGTTGTAAATGGTCGTTTATTGTTGTATAATTGGCTAACTAGCATGTTAGTGTGCTGACTCAGCCAGGGGAAACAATAGTAATTACCTTTTATGCAATGAGCTCAACAGTCCATCTAACGACAGGTGCTTGGTGGTTAATGTAACCTAACAATAACAACACCACAGACAGAATAGCTGCAGATGTAGCTTTGTGCTACTAGCTTAGCTGCCTCCTCCATCCTCGGCTGCTGAGCCATAACTAATATATGGGTCACGTCATGTGCAACGTAAACTCTGACTTTACAGCATTGTTTTCAGCACTGATCAATACTTACATCCCATCAACTATGAAATCAGATGTCTGACATTCAGTGTGTGTGATGTATACTTATGTAAACTATCACTTCTAGTTTAATTTGGTTAGACTTTAAAAAAGGGGTCACTTAGGTACAGTATGTACACCTACACTTGTAAAGTCCCCTGATTTAAAAAAAAAAGTGCTTTTCCCCTTGCTCTCTCAGTTGGATGTTTGAGGTTCACTGTACAGAATGATGTATGTACAATTTGCCACTAGAAGGCTGTTTTCACATTCATCTGCTGAAAGGGCTAATTTAATATCTTACTTTAAGAGGTTGACCTACAAACATGATTTGTGATCTTACAAATACGTCAAATAGTCAATCCTGGTCCAATATTCAACTTACAGAATAGTGATGCGGAAACTTGAAGCCTCCACTGCACAAACACTGAGAATTGGCTTTACAGACAAAAGATAAAGAAGTAGGGGAAGTTATTATAAGAATTTTAACAAGATAATTGAATTTTGTATGTGGAAAAACACATAATTAGAGTATTTTATTTATTTTTATATTATTTTATATATTTGTATACATTATATTATCTTAGAACATGTCTGCAGGCAATCTTTGAATACTTACCTTCCGGACATGAAGTTTCCAGCCTCAACCTCAACATATCTAATGTACTCCAGCTATTTAGTATTGCACTTGCTAGAGTTTGTGGGAATTTTCAGAGACTATTTTAAAATAAAATAAATAAATAAATATAAATAATAAATAAATAGGTAAAAATCTGTGAAGCAAAGACAATGCGTCATTAATTTAATCCCTAGGATTGGTCAAGCTCCAAAAACCCACAGTTTACAAACTCCAGTGGTTGTCCAAGTTATTTTATGGCAGGAGGAGTTGTTATTGATGCTGACAGTCACCAAGGTGCCTTTTTTTACTAGTAGCTCATTTAAAATGTGGATGCCCTTACCAAGAGAAAAAAAATGAATGTAGTCATATCACACTGATTCTGGTTGTTGCTGTGTTTGTTAATATGTGTTGTCTGTCTGTATTTTAACATTTCTATTGTTTTATCACCACATAAAGGACATTGAGCTCCTTGTGTGTGCTCTACAAAAAAACTGCACCTAGAATTAAATTAAACCATGTTGTCTTGTGGCTAAATGATTGGTTCGATATTAAATGTGCAGTCAGTGACTATAATCCAGTACACTTTTAGGCAACGTCGGTGAATATCTTCTCACGGTCTGCTAGTTGTCCGTTCTGTGTGTGCACTGGGGGAAAAAAATCAGGTGTTCATACAGCACCCTGGCTCTGTAAATGGAGAACAAACACAGAGGCTCAGATTAAGCCACACAATATTTCAAGCAAATCAGCAACCGTTTTTGACGGATGGGTCTGTGCTTGGCTGAGCCTCTGAAGTAGCACTGAAGGGAGGGGTGTATTTGTTTGTCTGTTGAGTTCAAATATCAAACGTTTTCCTCCAGAATCATTGACGCCACCCTGAATCATTGGTGTGTGAAAATATCAGACATTAGCTGGTCTTAAAATTGTAAAACCTCACTGGCAGCTGGCTAGGAGTAATGCTAGGTGTTTTGTAATGTAAAGGTGTGATGTGTTTTGTTTTACTTTAGGGCTCCTGATGAAGGTGTGCAGGTAATACTTTGAGAGCCCCATAAGACGCCATGTCTGAAGAGGCAATTTCAGAAAGTGACCTGGAGCCCAGCCTTAACAGTGAAGAGGAGTACTTTGAAAATGAAGAAGAGGAGGACAATGAGGACATGGAGGAAGATGAGGATGAAAATGATGGAGACGATGAGGATGATGGTGAGTGTCTCTTATTTTAACGCCTTCCGGCTGCTGTGAATGAGAGATTAAACATGCACTAGTGCAGTCCCAGTACACTTTTTGGCACTTACATTTTTTCTATGATTGGTGCAGCTGTCAAACTTCAACTGTTTAACATCATCTGAAATGCTCTTCTCTCTCAAGAGCGACCTGCCAGTGCCCAGAGCCAGACTGAAACAGCTCAGGATGGCGGCAGGGACTCCGCCTCCCCTTCATCTGGAGAACATTCCCCTGATTCTCCATCTCAGCCCACATCCCACCCTTCCTCCAGGGCTCCCTCCAGACCTGACTCTCGCACTCAGCTTCCAGCCAGCCCTGAGAACTCAAGCCAGAGCAAGCCCCTTTCCAGTAAAACAAAGAAGCAGAAAGCTTCTAAATTAACCAAATCCTCCAAGTCTTCAAAAGGCTCCAAACCTTCCAAGCCATCTAAGACTGCACACATGAGGAAAAATATCAGGTACATTTATCTGTCTGATTAATTCTGTCGAGTATGTCACACGATATACTTTAAGGTTTGTCTGTAACGTGGCCTTTTTGTCATTGCTTACAGAAAGCTACTGAAAGATGATCAGCTTGAGGCTGGTACCAAGGCTGCACAACAGGAAGAGATGGAGAGGCTGAAACGTCTGGAGCAGCAGAGGAAAGACTTCCCTACACCAGCCCCAAGTGTTACGGACTCGCAACTAGGTTCTCTTCCCCTTCATATTTCTGTTTGACATCTTTTGAGGGGCTTGGCTTCAATCCTAAATTTTCTTTTCCCTTTGCACCTATCCAACAGTGGATGCTGCTTCAATTCTAGGAGAAGTATCTCACCTGGTGCCCGCTCTCCTTAGCAAGCAGGATGTGATCTGTCTGGACAGCAGCGGTGATGAAGATGAACAAGTGGAGCCCAATCTGACTGCACTTGCCAGAGATGGTAATACAGATTATAGCTCTGTGACACTATGATGCTGTTATTTCTAGCTGATTTCAGACATTATGAGATTTGCGCAAGCCCTAACAGTGTTTACTTCAACATTGATGATGTAGATATAATTGAGCTCAGTTCTGGGGACGAGGATGCCCTGCAGATAAGCAGTGAGTCGGCTGACGAGGACGTGGACGGCACTGCCGGCACAGATGACAGCAGCGGTTCACACATCAACGACGCCCTGAACTTGCCTGATGCCCATGGTCGAGTGCTGGTTAATATCAGTCACCCTGCAGAGGAGAAAGATGTTTATCTCGCTCCACAGCTGGCCAGGGCCGTCAAACCTCACCAGGTATACCCACAAACCAAATGTAAACTTTTTCTTTTTCAGACAGTGTTTGTTCATGTCTAACTCACAGTCCAGCTTGTTTTCTCACAAACATTCATCTCCTTTTCTCCAAGATTGGGGGAATCAGGTTTCTCTACGATAACCTCATTGAGTCTCTGGAGCGGTATAAGACCAGCAGTGGCTTTGGTTGCATCCTTGCTCACAGTATGGGGTTGGGCAAGACACTGCAGGTCATTTCCTTCATTGACATCCTTCTGAAGAACACTGAGGCCCACACTGTGCTGGCTATTGTCCCTGTGAGTAATCTGAAGTGTATATAGACATTATGTATCCAGTAGTTCGCCAAAGTCAATATCAGATTTTGATGAATTTAAACTCTAACCTCTTTGGTTCCATCATTTCAGGTGAACACACTTCAGAACTGGTTGACAGAGTTTAATATCTGGCTCCCATCCCAAGAAGCTCTTCCCCCTGACACTGACCCCGCATTCATCGAAGGCCGCGCATTCAAAGTTCACATTCTCAACGACGAGCACAAGTATGTAGCAAGCTGTACTGTGTGTGACAATGTTTGGCCAGGGTGAAGTGCTCATTGAGCTGTTAATCATGCTGAGTATGTGTGCGTGTGTGTGTGTCCTGCAGAACGACGCTTGCGAGGGCCAAGGTTGTGGAAGACTGGTCCAGAGACGGAGGTGTACTGCTCATGGGTTATGAGATGTACCGCCTGCTGTCAATGAAAAAGAGCTTTGTTATGGGCAAGAAGAGGAAATCAAAGAAGCCTGCCGGGCCAATCATCATTGACCTGGATGAAGAAGACAGGCAGCAAGAGCTCATGAAAGGTTAGTAAATGTCAGTAGTGTATGGGAAGCACAGACCTAAGCAACCTTGTACAGTTCTACTGTCCATGTGGATAAGATCTATCAATACACATATTTACAGTTCTTATTTTCTTCATTTTTCTGTTCAGGTATTGAAAAGGCCATTGCGCGGCCTGGTCCGGATGTGGTGATCTGTGATGAGGGCCATCGCATTAAGAACTACCATGCCAGCACATCGCAGGCCCTAAAGAACATCCGCTCCCGGCGGAGAGTAGTTCTGACTGGTTACCCACTGCAAAACAACCTTATCGAATACTGGTGCATGGTTGACTTTGTGAGACCCGACTTTCTAGGCACGCGTCAGGAGTTCAGTAACATGTTCGAGCGACCCATTCTGAACGGACAGTGCATGGATAGCACACCTCAAGATGTCCGCTTAATGCGTTACCGCAGCCACGTCCTGCACAGCCTACTGGAGGGTTTTGTCCAGAGGTAAGCTTGCTGTCAGGGGCTGGATTCAGAAATTGGACATTATGAAAAAATAGCACACTAGTCTGGAATACACTTACATGTCCATGTTCTTCATGGGTGCTTTTTCTGGTTTACAGACGGGGTCATGATGTGCTACAAGACCAGCTTCCCTCAAAGGACGAGCATGTGATCTTGGTGCGGCTCTCTCCCATTCAGAGAGCGCTGTATACTGAGTTCATGAAACGCTTCAGAGAGGCAGGGAACAGTGGTTGGCTCGGTCTCAACCCACTCAAGGCCTTCTGTGTATGCTGCAAGGTGAGACTCCTTTTCTTTGCTGTTTCTATCTTTTCCACTGAGAAATAAATAAGAAATCTGGTGACTATTAAAACACCAACAAAGAGGTTTTTTTTTTATTAAGTAAGTCTCCTTCTTTGTCTTGAACTCTCCAGATCTGGAATCACCCAGACGTCCTTTATGAAGCCTTGCAGAAAGAGAACCAGGCCAACGAACATGACCTGGACCTCGATGACATCACTTCAGCTAATAACTCCCGCTGCCCGGCACCTGGTGCTGGCCTCAAAGCCAAAGTAGCTGATTCAAGCAACAGCAAAGTCAACAACACCTTGCCACCACTCAATCCCTCTCAGGAAAGAGCCAACCAAGTCATCACATATGAATGGGTATGATGTGACAACAGTCCAGTAAACAAAAACCTTCCTTAACCTTGTCCTTCAGCACTGACTGCTTTAAAAGTCACCAATTCCTTAACTTTTATAATGTTATGGTCATATGATTCTGTGAAATGTGACCATTTACTGACATTATATGCACAATTATTACAGCCACTTGTTCTGATAACCTTTGGTAACCTCAAGTACCTAACAACTGAAACTTCAAATATGGAAATATACTTTTTGCCATCATTAAGCTGACATTTGGTGTTATTTTTGAAGTCATGTCATATAATTTGTTCAACCTTTCCTCCAAAGTCTCTTAGAGTTACAGTTCCTTGTTACTGAACTGCCTTTTCCTCCATTTATTTTTCTCAGGCAAAGGACATCATGTCAAACTACCACATAGGAGTTTTGGAGAACTCTGCCAAGATGCTGCTCCTCTTTCATTTGATTGAAGAAAGTGTGAGAAGAAGAGACAAGATTTTGGTCTTCAGGTAAGTCCTCTGTCCAGTGTACAAAGCATTAAACCACCACTAAGCAGCTTATAAAAGACATTTGCAGTTTTGCTAATTAATCAGACCGTTTTTTTTAGCTGTCTGAGCTTTGTACACACAGGTGGAAATTCATATTTTAATCCTCCTACATCTCATGAGGTTGTCTGTCACAATTGTAAGCAGGAATTTCACAATTAACTAAAATTATGTCATGTACTGAAAATTAAAACCTGATGTTCATGCAGAACTGCTATAACTTATCAAGTACACCTGAATGAACGATTGATACCTACATCACTTCACTACTTCTGAAGTATATTTGTCTCCAGAACACTATAGTCATTTGAAGATAAAAACCTTTTTTAGTTAATCATAACAGCTCACTAATACATCTTGTAATAACAGTTAAAACCTGTTTCTGCTATGTTCCTACCAGCCAAAGCTTGTCCACCCTGTCAGTCATTGAGGACTTCTTATCAAAGAGACCCATGCCTCCAGGCATTGCCTCCTCTGACGCTCAGAGCCAAAGCTGGGTTCGCAACGTCAATTACTACCGTAAGTAATCCGATCTGCACTCTGCTTCCAAACCTGCAACTCTGCAGAAAATGTGGTCTCTACCCCTGAAACCTCAAAACTGTGAATGTCTCTATTGATTTTGCATCCCTGGCTTTATGTCACAGTTCTCCGACTTGCTCCTTTGTCCTGGCATATTTACACTGTGCTCCAGAAATATACGTTTAGGAGTAATATCTGCAACTCAACATGCAACTTCAAAATTGTCTTGTTGTATATCACTCTGGGCTAATTAGATTGTGTTCATTCTTGTCAAGAAGACAAATTACCTCGGGATAAAGTCCACTTCATTTTGATGCACGTTAAAGTGTGTTCGGGTTTTAAGAGATTTCTGTCTAAAGGACTGGATGGGAGTACATCTGCGTCAGAGAGAGAGCGACTTATCAATCAGTTTAACGACCCAGAGAACAGCGCAACGTGGGTCTTCCTACTTTCTACCAGGTGTGTGCCTCAGCTCTTTATTCTTACATTGTTTCTCGCACTTTCTCCACAAACAGGAACTTCATATATTTTCCATGTTTCTCTCAGAGCGGGCTGCTTGGGCGTAAATCTGATCGGAGCCAACCGCGTTGTCTTGTTCGATGCCTCCTGGAACCCATGCCATGATGCCCAAGCTGTGTGTAGGGTGTATCGCTACGGGCAGAGAAAACCATGCCACATCTACCGCCTCGTTTGTGACTTCACCTTGGAAAAGAAGATCTATGACAGACAAGTGTCGAAACAGGGCATGTCTGGTAAGAGATGTGTACATGTGAGCAATCTGTTTGTTGGACAGTCACACCTCTACGATCTTGTCTCACGAAGCAGATCCCAAGTTGGTTGAATAACTGCACTGAACCAGAAAAGCTATTTATATGAGTCCCTCCTCTAGATTAAGGAAGTCTGACTCAGCACAGTTATCCAGCTAACTCACAACAATCCTTCTTCTTGAGAAAAGTACAAGTTAAAAAAAGTTTCTCGATTTTTGAAAAATCACAAATGATGTTAAAATGTAAAACTTTAAACCCCCACAAACTCTAGTATTCTTTTATCTAGTCTTAAAATCATGTGTCTGTGTTTTTAAAGACCGGGTGGTCGATGACCTGAACCCAGCACTAAACTTCACCCGCAAGGAAGTTGAGTCCCTTTTGCACTTTGTGGAGGAGGAGGCTGAAGCTGGCAAAATTGGTCATCTGGGCTCCTGGGGAGACTTGGAGACCATATTACACCAAGCCTGCCAATTTTACCCACACCTCATGACCAAGGTACAGTTCTATGATAGATGTTATTCTAAGTCTGACATGCAAGAGATCAACCAGCCTCTTCCCTGAAAAATACAATTGATCTGCAGTTCATTTGTTTTTCCTCTTTCCATTTGTGTCAATAGCAACCTTTTCATCACGAGTCTCTGCTAGTGGACCGGAAGGAGTCAAAACTGACCAAAGCAGAGAAGAGAGCCGCCAAGAAGAGCTATGAGGATGAGAAACGAGCCTCTGTGCCCTACTCTCGCCCCTCGTATGCCCCTTATTACCCAACCAGCGATCAGACGCTCACTAACATACCAGCATTCAACCAACGTGGCTGGTGGGTGTCATGCTGTGTGTTTCAAAGTAGCCTGCAGCCTGGAGTATTTCATTTTGTTGGTAGTATAGAGGCTGACAAATGCTAATGGTCTGTTTAATAGTTAACCATATAACCACAAATGTAATGTTTTCCTGATATTCTGTGGTTCAATGCATCACAATCTACACCTTCCTCAACCAAAATATATGGTATGATCAACCGAATATGTATGCATGAAAAAACAAGATGTTCATCACTTCATTGTGTCTTATGTCAGTACAGTTGTAAACAACATGGCCAAAATCTCCCCAGAAATCAGAAAATAAGCATCTGTTATCCTTATTTGCAATCTACCCCGCAAAAAACAACTAACAATTCATTTGGTGGAGTGGTTGAGGTTGTATCTGTACACTGGTACTGCTTTTTCTAGTAAATATCCAGCAGACTAAACACTGCTGCTGGAGTATGTGTGTGTGTCTGTGTGTGTGTGTGTGATCATCTCACGAGTTCAGTCTTCATACTTCTAGGCGTGCTATGGCACGGCCGGATGACAAGCCTGTGGCAAGTGTCAGACCCATCCAATCGACCCCAATCCCCATGATGCCTCGCCAGGTCGGCATGGGCATGGCTGGCTCCAGTTCTGCCAGCAGCCTGCCTGTCAACCACCTGCAGAAAGCTGGAGTGTATGTGCAAAGGATTGTCACCACAACTGGTAACGTATAATATGTTTTAATGGTTAGATCCTTGCAAAAACCAACCCCACTCCCAAAATATTATATTTTAAAATGATTTGACAATTAACTCTTACAAGAGAAGACAAATTAATTATTCTAGCATTTGAAATGGATTAGGAAATGGCCGGACATGATATGAGACATTAACATCAGCCATTTTGTCCGAATCTACAGATATTGTAATCCCAGGAGCTAACAGCACAACAGACGTTCAAGCTCGAATTAGTGCAGGAGAGAGCATCCATGTAATCAGAGGATCTAAAGGTAGCTTCAGCAACAAATTAATTACTGTCTACATACAAGCATTTCAGTTTAATGACTCCATGATTTGATGTTTTCTCCACCTCAGGTACCTACATCAGGACGAACGATGGAAGAATTTTTGCTATTCGATCTGGAAAGATCAGTAGACCAGTCGGGGGATCTGCTGCTTCAAGAGGTACAAACTCATATTCAGTAGTCCTGGTTCCAATCTATCTAAACAACTCATACAACTTTTAGGATGTTTTTGTGCTATTAACTCCTAAACATGTTAATAAAGGTGTTTCACAGGATTAAACACAATAAAAATCTTTTATCTTTAATCTTTTGTGTTATGAATTACAGTATGTCATTAATTGCTAATTGTATTTGTACATTAAAGCACATATTTGGTTACACCACCTCTTTTCCAGGATTCCCCTTTCAAAAATAAATAATTCAGAAGCAGAGATAATGTAGATATCTCCTGACATTTGGTAACTTTGTTTCTCTCCCCTCCACAGACACCATGGGTTCCCTCCTCCATCCAGTCAGTAATGGCTGTTCATCCCCTGTGCAGCAGCAGCAGCAACATTCCCCCAATGGGGAGCAGCGGTCCTCCACTCCTTTAAGCTCTGAGATTCTCCGAGAGCTCAGTCGTTACACATCCACAGACAATACCACTGCTGGCATGGGGAGAGAACTGCCATCCCCATCAGACGGGTCCACTGCACTAGCAGGGGACGAAGGCAGTTCGCAAAACAATCAGACTTCTGACCTCAGTAGACAACTCGGTGAAGACCTCCTGAGCTCAGCTTTGGAGATGCGAGTCACCAAACGCAAGAGTACTGAAAGCCAGGGCAGCATGCAGTTAGGAGGCAAACGCACAATTGCTGCAACACATTTCCCTGGACTGTCCATGGGCTCCAGTTTTCCTCCCGTGGGTCTGAACTCTTCCTCCCTATTGGGGAACTTAGGGCACATGAGTCACCCACTTTTGATGGGTGGTAGTAGTGGATCTTCATTCCTTCAGTCACCCGGACAAACACTGGCTGACCTACAGACCATGTTCCCTTCTGCAGGCTCAGACCTGCTGAGACAGTCGGCCACAGGTAACGGACACCTCCCCACGCCCTCCTCGTCCGCTCTGTCCACCGGTTACTCCTCTGCTTCCACCACCATTCCCATGTCAACGACGCCCTCAGCAGCAACTTCTTCCTCGCTGGCATCAGCCTCTTTGCCTCCTTACTTGATGAACCCCAACATGGCTGGCCTGCTTTCGTCAGGGTTCCCTCTCAACTACAGTCAGTCCTTGCTCTCTGAGCCGAGGATGTTCTCCAACCCTCTCCTCTCTGGGTCGGGAGGATTCTCCGCGCCTAACTCCAGCTCTACTGCATCCAGTTTCCTCTCCCATTTTAACAACCCCACCTCCAGCCTGTTGGGGGCAGCTCTGACCCAACCGGACAGACATCACAGTACAGAGAACTGCGGCAGTAGTTCTGACGATGACGTTATAGAGGTGACAGGACAGTAGAGACTTACAGAGAGGCATATTCACACACAATCTTACCAGTCATCATTAGTCTGAAGTACATTGGGGATGGGAATGATTAAACGTTAACAAGACTTAATTGACTAAATTAATCTGTTACAGTGACTCAAACTGCTGATTAGTGATGCCTTGTTACATTTTGAATGTGCAAATCTGTCATAAAGTCACATCAAAATTAGAAAAAATTAAATTTACATAAATATCCCAGAAAATTACATGTTACAATGTTAATACTGGGTTATGGTGAAAAGTTACATGTGTTTCAAGATTTCTGCTGGACTATTTAAACCATTTAAAACGTTTATATTGTTCTTTTATCAATAAAATAAACTGCATTCCCATTCCTAATGCTTACATAGAGTTCACACACACTCACACATGGACTCTCGCCCACCACATGCAAATGAGAGCATCATCTTGTACCTTAATGACTTTACAAAGTCAGAGTAACAAATCCTTATGCTGAATAATGCCAGACTTGTTCAGCTGGAGCAACAAAGCAGCTGGGACAGTTGTCATTCGGGGACCAGCTGAATCTTGAGGGGGGCTTCTTAAGCACAGCCTCTTCTGCTACATTTTGAATCAAGGTCGCGCCATGCCGTGCAGTTAAGTTTTATTTCCTCTGAATCCAGATGGAATAAACTGCTTCAAGTTGGATTTTCTCCTGATATATTGCTGTGAAAGGAGGAATTAGACAGTTCTCACCTGCTGAATGCTGAATACTGATATACTGCATTTTTCTTCAAGGCAGTTTCCTCAACTAGTAAACAAAACTGGAAAGTTTTATACCACAAAAAATAGACACAAATTCGTGTTCATTTTTGTCAAAACCAGTATGACAATATATTCAGAGAAAATCCTTCAACAACTGAAATTTTAGGCATTCAGAGCATATTATATTCTTTAGTAATTTGATAGACTGTAGCATCCCCTGTTGAAAGGTTTATTATGTGTAATACTATAACTGAATATGTTGATACTTTGTAAATAGTGGTCATTATCATTGTTTATATTTCAAGTCGATACTGTGCAGTGTGTAGATTTTGGTCGTAGGGAAGTTATTACAGTGACTATCATCATGACAAAACAGGCCCTCGCACTGACGCCTGGGGAAACAAAGTTACGTTCAACTTTTTTTCTTTTCTTTTTTTTGTCCTTAAAACTAAAATGAATGTACTTTCATGTTAGCCTTTGATAACACATGGGGCTGGGACATGGAGTCAGACTGTGTTCTTTCATTTTTAGCCTTAAATAACACAAAGGGGTCTTGAGTGTTAATCTTAGTACATCCTTGTTACAAATCTGATGGGAGGAACTACTGAGCATTTAGACAGCCGGTGTCAAACTCAGAAAGCACCAAGTGTGAAAGCTGCAAAAGCTTCTCATCTACGCCTTTTGTTGCAGGTTTTTACTGTAGTGTCCCCAACCATCTGTTGATACATCATCGCTGAGTCAGGCCACATGTAGAGTTTTGATCATTATTTTCAGAGCCTTGCTGAGAACAAACATTACCTAAACTGTAGAAACCATTGCATTCATGCAGCCTGAGTGTATAATACCGTTTTAAGTCAATGTAGCCACCAAAGCATCGGAGCAGATGTTGAGAATTTCATCACAACCACCAATGACTGTGGCAGAACCAGGTCAGGTGAGGCGGTGGCCTTACTAAAAGTGACAGTGCCATCCTGTGGTAGCTTTTCACAGAGGTGCTTGTCGTGTTAAGTAGCTTCTGTCAGTAGTGTCAGTCAGTGTAGGTCTGCCTTGCTTTAGGGAGTTTAGGTCTCTGCTGTTCTCTGTAGCCTTGTGTTTCTGTGTTGTGACGACAACTCAAGGTATTTAGATTTAGGAAAGCCCTCTTCCTCCGTTGATAACTAGCCTAGCCACAGTGTTTTTTGTCTCAGCCTTTAGAAAACACTGGATAATCTGAGACAATGCATCATTCCCTCTGGAGTTACTTTTTTTGTAGAGCTGTTCATTTGTGGGGACCTTTTGCCTCCACAGTCTGAGTACTGTTCATTTATTTTATTTTTTCTTATAGTTCTACGTTTCTCTCATGGGCATCTTCATTTTTTTAAGCCTGTCTTTGGGAAGTTGTGATTTCTGTTTATTTCAGATTTGAATGTAGAGCTTGCACTCTGAAAAAAGATCATATCTGCTTGAGAACTGTACAAGCTACTTCATACTGACCCCCACGTCTCTATTCTGTCTTCTCAATAAGTCAGAAACATTTTGGATTTCAATCTAGGGAATTATCAGTTTATACATTAAAAAAACAACCTCTGTCTGCCATTTCTTGTCAACTGTGTGCATTTTTATGTTAATTTTTTAAAAATGTTTTTATAACTTCTTATTGGTGTACACTCACCTGGCAGTAGTTTCCCTTATTTCAATGTAAGTGTAAGTGTGTAAATTTATTTATTTATGATGGAAAATATATTGTTTCTTTTTGTAATTACGTTTTTTAACATTTTGTTCACTTTGACCCATTGACGGCTGATCCAGTGAGAATTTCGTACATGCAGCCTAGATTGAAGCAGAACGACTGTGTTATCAATGTTATTTTAACAATAAAACACTCACAATTGCGGTGTGAATCCTTATCAAATGCTTTATTTTACAACACATCTTTACTGTGATATATAATCTTATTTATTCAAACGTGGCTAAATCAGTCATCAAAGGCAGCATCAATATTAAAAGGCAGCATAACAATTGACCTGAGATATACATATTAAAAAAAAGAAAGCTTCGGCCAGGATTTGAAGTGCAATATGAGTCCAAAGGCTTAACCTCATTTTTAAAAATGTAATCATTTTATTGAATAATTTGACATATCTCACAATATGATGGTGTACATGATCATAACCCTCTAAATACTGCCTCTTTTGTGATCCTGGTAGAGAATACCAAAAGCCTCTAAATTTTATTCATGAATAAACAATATTTTTACACTTGTCCACTACTTTGGTCCAAACTTAAATCTCTCAAAAAAATTTGGGATGGATTTCCATTATTTTTTTAAACACATCCAATGGACCTCTGAGGATTAAGCCCACAGACTTGGTATTTCACTGACTTTTCGTCTAGTGCCACCATGAGGTTGACACTTACGGTTCAGAGTGAAATGTCTCAAGAACTACTCAACGGTCGGTGTCCTCAATGATAGCTTTAGCGATGTGTACATTGTGTAAAAAAAGACAAATATCTCATGATCCACATTTGGCAGCGGTGTTCCTTGGAATGACAGATCTTTAGAGAGGTTGCAGAGATCATCTTCTTTTGGACTTTCATGCAATGACAGCATGTAACAAGGAAAACGAAATTGCTCTAGGCGGACCTCACAAAAGTACTCGGTTATGGTTTTGTTGAACTGTACATATTGTATCCTTCGTCAGGACTGTAAGCGTTTTTTAGCCATGTAAGAAGTGCTGACTTGGTTCATTATGACAAGGGCGCCGAGAACAGGGCAGAGTGCTGACATGTACCAGATGTATTCACTGACAGACGCAGTGAACCAGGCTGAGCAGAGGCCGAGAAGCAGGCTGGCGCTGCCAAGCACGAAGGTGACGAGTCCTGACGCTGCATGGTAGCGTTTGAGTTTGGCCAGGGACCAGCCTTTGGCTAGAGAGTGGTAAATGAGGGGCACAGCTGCCAAAGACTGCAAGACCACGGCGCACACTGTGACCAGGCCCAGCAAACCATGCCATGAGTTGAAGTGAGGTTTACCGTTCAGGTGTTTGTTGTAGGAGATGGCTGCCAGGCCCAGCACCGCACAGCACACACAGAGACACTGCAGCATCCAGTGAACACGACCTTTGGTCTTGTGTGAAAACTTTTTGATGGGTGAACCATGGGGAGAGAAGAGGAGTATGGCCTCTGTCATGAAGAAGGAGAACTGGTGGGACAGAGAAGAAAATGTATCAGAGCCGAAATAAATGATCATTCTCATTATCGATTAATCTGTGTTTATTCCATAAAATGTCTGAAAATAGTGAGAGAGAAAAGTCTCCATCACTGTTTCCCAAAGGGCAAATTGATATATTCAAATAACACATTTGAGAAGCTGGAACCTGTAAAGTTTGGGCTTTTTTTTTTTGCTGATGAATGACTTAAAAGGTTAACATATTGTCAGAATAGTTGCTGACATGCTCTTTTTATTGACCAATTGATTAACTGATTAGTTGTTTCAACTAGAGCTGGGCAAGATGGACAAAATCAAATATCACTATATTTTTTACCTCAATATTGATATTGTGACAATGTTGTAGGGATGACAATTGCTGCTTTCTCAAAATATTTCCACTGAGATGTTTTAATAAAGTAGATATAATGACTAAGTGGGTAAAGACAAATAAAAGAGCTAGAACAGTGTGGTAAGTTCAGAAAATGAAATCTCTTTACTGTAATGCAGTCTTTAAAACCAGGCATACAATAATGATAATAATAACAATAACACACTACTTGTGCCATACAACAATATTAAGATATCCAAAATCTAAGAGGATATCTGGTCTCACATCACGATATCGATATAATGAAAATAGTGAAAATAGCCAGGTTTGATTGAACTTGTGTGTTTACAGATGAGTGAAAATATGTAACTTACAGCCATTGTCATGCAGAAAGGATGCCAGGAAAACCAACCTGAAATAACACAAACAGATTAAATAAAATGAACAGATGTGCAGAGAAAGACACTTGACAGGAAAGCCTCTGAACATCAGCAGTACTCACTTGTACCCGGCCGAGAAAGGACCGCGATGAACACTGTAAAGACCCCGCAGATCAGGTGGGCCAGCACTGCGGATGCTGTCCTGGTGTAGCCGTACACCCGAGGCTCGGACTCAGTCTCTCTATAATGACCCATGGTTCATAAGAAAAAGTGTTTTGACTGCTCGTACTTTGACCCAGGCTTCTCACCCCGATGCGACCTGAAGTGACCTGGCAGTTTCAAACAGAAGCGGAACTGAATGGAAAGTTTAACCGTGGAGCTTCATTTAAAGCCGGAAGACAGGCCTTAAAAAGAAGATGATTTACCATAACAGTAACAGAAACAGTAACTACGAATTATTTACACGTTGTTTCACAACTTGCGGGGCTGTATGCTACACGTCGATAAAAACTGAATCACCACCGGGCGATATTGTTTCCTAGGAGGGCAAAGTCATGCCCCGCCTCCTATTCCTCTGATTGGCTTACCCTGATATTTGTATGCTAACCTTAACTCTCCTCCTTCCTAATTTTACCCAACCTAACCCAAGTACCCCCCAACCATAGATATATATATACGTACAATGTATATATGTCTATGTTTCTAACAACACCTATACCAAATATGACTCTATTATGCATTGCAACCCCTCAATGTTGGGGGGTCTGCAGGCTGCAGTCAGGGGCTTCTCACCTAACCAACAAATGAGTTTGTTTTTTTGGGGGGTTTTTTACCAACAAATGAGTTCTAGCCAATCAGAGGCGGAGAGGGCCGTCATGACTTCGTCATCCTAGGAAAAAATTATATGGCCTCCAGCGGGTAAAAATACAAAACAACTTCCGTTTTATTTCAGAATAAAAAACTATATTTTACCGCCATTGAAAAACCTTGAAAAACAATGTGTTTTTCTTGTCATTTAGAGCTAAAACTATTATTTTAGTTAGTTAGTTATGTTTTGATGCAAAAATGGTTTTCTCTGTCTTATATGAATATTTATAAGTTGTACTGTTAGATGACAAAACAAGCAATTTAAACATGTCTTATTAGACTGGGAAACTGTAATTGACTTTCTCCAATATTTTATGACATTTTATAGATCAAACAAACAATCAGTGAGTCAAAATAATTTCCGTCAGACTGATTGTCAATGACAATAATAATTTGTTGCAACCCTGGTCATATTATTCCAAGTTAATGAATTGACAAGTCCTCTTGACATGTAAATAGACATTCTACATGGGATGTACACTCAAAGTTGGATCAACACAAAGGTGGTCCTTGACCGTCAGAGGCTCCAAAGGTTCAAAGATTTATTGTGTCAGTTGGTTTGGGGTAAGCTGATTACAGTAATTGCAACTAATAATTGATAAAGACCTTAAAGCAGATCCTGCATTATTAACAGCCTTGTCTACCTTTATCAAAAAGTGCATGTGATATATTCCTCAACTGTTCTTTGAATTATTCCTAAATTATTTTGTATTTTTGTGTTTTGGGAGTCAAAATTCTGGCCCTAGTGGAGTCATACAGACACACATACACTACACCTTAAAGGTGTACATATGGTCAACCCACACAGGTGTTTTCACTTATTTTTATTAACCAGGCCTTGTCTGAGGACAACAGGTGGCAACTGTGCTGACTCTCATTCTAGTTTTATTTCCAATGTTTAGGTGGGAGAGGTTGAAGTGGATTAAGGTAGATTAATGTAAATCTCTCCTGTACGGCTCTAGGAGAGGTAACACCTTTATCATTCTTATCGGCTCATGAAGTTTGGTAGCCAACCAGAATTAACTCCAGCAAAGCTCAGCCAAACTTCAACCTGAGCAAAAGTCTAATTAGCCAGAGTATATGAAAACACATGTGTGGCTTTGCAGGACTTTTTAACATCCCACAGACCTCACAGAAGCACTTCACGAGAATAAAATAACAGATATATTTTCATTGAGGTGACGCTTTCTGATTCGAAATGTGAGTGTTAACCTGAGAGGGCACATCCTAGACATTATTTGTGGTATCACTGGTGAAGCAGCACTCTAACACGCTGTGCAGTTTCTCTTCAGATACTGTTAATAATTATTTCTGCTAATTTGACGCTTTTATTCTGAAGTCGGGATACCCGGAAGTCTTTGGTTGTTTTAGCCAACTTCATTCATCTCATCCAAACTGACGTGGAGGCCCTCCAGAAAAATCCCTCAAATTCTCATAGTTCAGTCATGATGGGCTGCAGGTAGAAATAGTAAGGAAGGGTTCAGGAAAACTCGTTTGAAATTTTGCAGGATATAAAAACTGCTACTACTTCTACAACAACAACAACATGATGATGATGATGATGATGATGATGATGATGATGATGATGATAGCTGTTGGAGACAGGTGGTGTTAAAATCACATACCGTGCAGGAAAATGGTGCATGTTGTTGGTTAAATTAACCCTTAAATACATGTCTAAGACTAATACCACCCATTCCACATCCAACATTCAATGGACACTAGATGGTCAGCTGATCACTGGTTATTGTGCTCCAATTACTCTAATAAGCTTGTGACTCTGCAGGGCCTCCACACAGCTCAACAAAACAACAACGTGCTAATTCAAGACATCCCTCTGTGTCTGTCTGTCTGTATGTCTGTCTATCTGTCTGTCTCTTTTACACACACAGTATAACGTAAACATGTAATTCCCCCCAAACAGAACACCACAAGGGTGTCTTCAGAAGTTTTCTAAAAGAAAAAAAAATTAAATAATAGAGTTGGCAGCTTTTTCAGACTGAAAAGCTGCCTGCTGTATTTAGATTTGGGGTTTTTTTAATTCTTAATTTCCCCCCAGTGCTCCCAGTGGGTTCATATGGGGGTTTACAGTCAGCCAAAGCTAACTGCTTGTATTGTCCAGATGGTGGCACTACTATAAAACATCAAATCCAGTCATCTTTTTAGAAAGCAGTAATAGTTGAATTGTAATACTTTGAGTCCCGCCATGAAACTTGGGACAGCCTGTACATCAAAGATTTATTCTATGCCTTTTAAAACGTTTTCTGCTTTCAAAAAGGGGCTTGTCGCCCCAGCTGGTCGCTGCACATTAACTTCACTTTGTGAATTATGCACACATTTTATTACATTAATGCATGCATGTTTTTGGTATTTCAGTAATAGACTGAGTATGCAGATAATGTACTTAAGGAAAAGTACCAATACAAAACGGTCCTAATTATCAGCAAAATCAAAAGTTTTGAAAGTGACATTTTACTATTAATATACACAGTATATTAGATTGATATTGATGCATCAATGCATATGTGGCAATTTTTTGCTGGTGAAGGTAGAGCTTGTGTTAACAACTTAATTCTCCAATAATACATTGTATTCTGAAAGTTGATAATGTTTTTTAAAATTTTAACTGCTGACTAAGAAATGGAACAAAATGTTAGTATTTCCACTGTGATGTAGTATAATATATATAAAATGCCATTAAATTGATGTAACACAAGCACCTCAAAAGTGTTTTTAGGACCAACACGCTGTGCAATACCATTACCGGTATTAAGCAGTGTAACCAATATCAGTAGTATTATAGAGTGAAATAAAAATTGTGCCATGACCCACATTTACTTACATCTTTGTCCTTTACGTTCCCGCTACCACTGTAAGATCATTCTCTTTCTACAAACCCTCAAAGGATAACTGAACCCGTTGATGAAATGAGAGAGAGAAGTACTCATAATGAAAGCTCACAGTTTTCCAACATGTGAGTCTGGCTTGAGACAGATAATAAGAGGCAATAAAAGCCATTCATCTTTCCCCCACATTTGAGCCTGGAGGCTCCAAATGGCCCTTAATTAAACATTTAACAGTCTATTCATTCCAAACTGAGATACCCACCATTTGAGAAAAATGACTTCTGTGTGTTTCAGAGTGATCAGGAGTATCCATAGGAAATTCCGAATCAGAATAATCTCTATTTGCCAAGTATGTTTATGCAAACATGTCCAACTTTGTGGCTTTCAATGTATTCACACCACACAACACAACACCACAATCTCCAAAAAGGTACACAAGGAATGTCTATAAACAGGTGAAGCAGTTTCTGTGAGCTGATTAAATCCCTTATTGAGAAAATTCTGAAATTTTACAGACCATGGAAGATATTTATAAAAATATTTATTTATGATATTCATTGCAATTTCTGGCAGGTTAGAAGCTGAGAAAGAAATAATATTTTTACTCACTTGTGTCCAGGGAAATGTGTCTTGTGGGCAGGTGAAACAAGCCTAACTAAAGCCAAAACAGACTGGAACATTAAATGCATATAACAGGCCTGTACTAAAACGCATAAAAGATACAATAAATGAATGTTATATGCTAATGAAGGCTATCTCATTTCCAGTTGCCATGGTAAAACAGTGGGCTGCATGATCACTTGAGGTCATTAAAAACCACTCCATCACTGTACACATGTATTTCTGGTGCGTGTGAGAGCATTGGGGGGGATTCCTCTTTTAGGATGGTTACAGAGGGATTAAACATAATCCCACACTCACAATGTGCATGCGCAAACTCAAGTGCGTGCGTCGGGCGAGGGACGGTTTGGTGTTTAACGCAACGACAAACTGCGTGCAAATCTCCCACAGGATAAGTGACGATGATGAATTAAACGAGGTAAGGTCATTTTAAAAAATGGTTTGTCTGTCAGCAAATCCAAAGACTACTTCGTGGGTCACTGTCACTTTAGTTTTTCGTCCCATTTCAGACTGCAGGATTAAACCGGGCTGTCCCGTTACAGACTGAGCTGCGTTTGCAACAAATGACAAATGAAAGAATGATCTAAACTTTTCTCGTATATATGTCTTGTTTTACATGGGAAAAAACCAGCAAACTCTATGCATGGATGACACAATGTGCTCTTGTTGCCTTGTGGTGTGAATAATGCGCCGTGTGGTGACCCACTTGGCAAATAGAGCCCGGGTTGTTCATATTCAAGTCACAATGCAGCTCCACAGGGAAACTAATGCAACTACATTTAAGATGCACCTGTGAACATTTTACACATCCACTTCTCACTGACGCTCCAGAGTAACACAGTCAGTGAATTCTGGATACAAGTTTGTTTGTTTTTTTAATGTAATGACTAAACAGTTATCTGTGGTGGAAGAAGAGCTCTAATTTTTTTACTCAATTTAAAGTAGCAGCACAACTATACATGCAGAGAAACTCCCATTATGAAGGAATCAGACTTAAAATGTGTTCAAAATCTTCCCCAATAAAACCATGTATCATCAATATGCAACAAACGTTCTCATTATTCAGTAAAATGACCAGGGTTAGTGTTATATGATTATATATATCTTATTCATTGATTTGTACTGATGTATTCACTTACAAGCAGCTTTTAATGGGTTGTGATGGACCAAATATTTACTACATCCACAACAATGCATCATTTTTTATAAAGTGGTTTATAAACTGAATTAGAATCTGAATCAGTAACTTGTTACTGGGTATTTTTTATTTTTTATTTAACCTTTTTTAAACTGGTAAGTCTCATTGAGGTCAGAAACCTCTTTTGCACTGGAGACCTGGCCAAGACAGCAGCATTAAAAGTTGCAGACAAAACAATACTAACACTTTATAAATATACTAAGAGTAGGTTAAAAGTTGGCGTAGAACAGATTTACATATAGTTTTGTTTATATTCAGAGATATAGTATATCAGATTTATTGAAATCCATGCTGAATTTCTGTCTATGCATTTTGTGATATATGATAATAACTGCAAGATGAACAAGACAATGGTATTCTGTCAGAAACATATACAATAGGTTTGTTTCACTGTCACACATCATCAGCATTTTATCATCAGCATATCCTAAAAAGTACTCATTATTCAGTAAAATCAACACACTACATTTTGTTAATTAACTTTTACTATATATTTTCTATTTATAAAATCATTCTGGACAAACTACCATCATATCTATGCATATGTATTTTATAGTGTCGATCTTGCCTTGATCACTTCATAAAGTATGATGCATTGTTGTAGATTAGTAAAAATTAGAATAGTCAGAGATGTGTTTCTGTGTGATGTGACTATCTTAAGGGTGGATGTATTTGCTGTGTTTGTCAATGACATATCTATCTATCTATCTATCTATCTATCTATCTATCTATCTATCTATCTATCTATCTATCTATCTATCTATCTATCTATCTATCTATCTATCTATGTATCTATCTATCTATCTATCTATCTATCTATCTATACCAAGTACTCTATCTACATATGGACATATGGCAATATTAATTAATACTGTGAATATTTAATGAATAGTGAAAAGTATGATGTCTCATCTGAAGTGAAGTAAAGTAGAAGTAACATAAAATGGAAAGTACAAGTATGTCATGTACTTGAATAAATGTACTAACACTTCAACACTGTCTGTCACCACCTATAGCCTTTATAGTTAAACATTTTAAAATGTCAGATCAAGGCTGCTGTTTTTATTTCAGTTGTGTTGAAATTAATGATAAAGAATTTATCCCGTTTTTGGGAACAGTATTTTGAAGAAAATATATACTGTTTTTTTCACTATGACACACAGTAAAACAGTGAGTTGCCAGGATTGCACAGGATTATACTAGTCATCTTGTCCCACATTTTAATATAATCGTATGAATCCTGGCATCAGATAACAGAGATTAATCTTTTGTTTTTGCATTTGTCGAGCCCATAACAAAATATTACATAGACATTGATTTTCTATGTATGACCTGTGTATGATCTCAAACAATGACTGCATTTCAGCTCCTAAGAACTCGAAGGCCGCCTGTTCCTCTGCACAATAGGGGAAGCTGGAAGTGGACCGAGTCACAAAAACATTCACAGTGTGCTCATCAAGGCGTACACACTAATGCTGTCTCCTCTCAGGACTGCATGTACACCCATACTAGCTAATGGACAACAAGTGCTCACATGACATGTCAGTGTCTGTATCGAGAACAGGATGTCTAAATGTGAGCTGATCGAGCTGAAGGACCTCAGTGTAAATGATCCCATCGAGCTGGCTGCTCCTGGAGCCCGTGCAGCTCCTCCGCCACCTTTAAACCCAGGTCAGCACTGCCACTTCCACGTTGTCCGTCTGGTTGGAGACAGTGTCAGCATCGAAGTGCCTGGGTGTCGAGCAGGAGAGACTGGTGTGGGTCATGACTTCCAGCCATACAGTTTCACTCATCTCACCTGGTGTGACCTGTGTGGAGAATTCATCTGGGGTCTTTATAAGCAGAGTTTACGCTGTTCCAGTGAGTACACACAGCACGTGAACATGTTTGAATATTTTTAAGGGATGAGTCTGGTCATATTCTATATTTTTCTTATTATAAAAAAAATCCCATGAAATGACCAAAATCAAAAATTGATCAAACTATTGATCCTACTTATCAACACGCTACTAATGTGCTACAGTGTTCCATTTTTTTCTATAAAAAAAATTATTAAAAACACATCAGTGGCCCACACTGTTGTACTGGGTGAAATGTTCATTCATTACAGGAAACAGGAACTGTAGTTTATGTTGAGCTGATCACATAAAATGCCATCCTGCTGCCATAAAAACTCAATTTAATTCAATTCAATAAGGCTTTATTGGCATGACCATACAGAGGTACAGTATTGCCAAAGCACATTGTACAAGGTAGTACAAACAGGTAAAAGTACAGATTTTAACATACAAATAAAAATACAAGGGGTTAACAAAAACAAAACTCATTAGAGCACCAAATCTGCAGCTCAAAATAATCCCCAGGAAATAAACAGTTTACTCCTGTTTGAGTATAATTAGCTAAAAACTACAGTGCCTACCTGTTATTACCATTATTTTGCAAGGAAGTATAAGTATAAGTTCCTGACCTATTTTTAAAAGACAACCCATTTTAAATTGCTTTGAGTGCTGAGTGCCAAATTAATGAGAGACAGACTGACACACTGTTTGTTTTGTTCTTTTCATGGGATTCATTGACTCTCTGATTCATTGAAGAAAAATAACACCAGCCTTATCCTGTGAGTTTTGGTGTGTAAATGATAAGCATGTTTTTCACTGTAGTCTGTGACCCAAAAAGCAAAGACAGGCAACAAGACCCTAAATCTGCATCGCACAAGACAGGATGACATACAGTGTGAAAAAATTGTGGGTCTTGAAAATAAAACTGGCATTATAAATGACTGAAATCAGCTCTGTAACCCTATAGTAAGAAAGTCATGCACATTCACAGCTCACAAAGTTGTGATAAAGTCGTCACTTTCCAGATCCCAGTTTGAGTAGAACGCAGGATGTTCATGTTATTTTGTTCAGTTCGTGAGGAACTTTATCACAGAGTTTGTCCTGGTCTGTAGGAAGGTCTGGCAAGCTTCATGTTTCACTGTATGTTGGTACATCAAGGGCCTGGGAATACCCATGTATCAGTGTCATTGTAATCCAGACATACAGGGTCTGTGGTATGTTGAAATTAACTGCTGTAGCAGTCAGAAATAAACAGCAGACAGAGAGATTAAATATCCAACATGAACTATTTTTACTTTATACATACACTTTTTTGGCATTTCAGTTTGTGTATTTTGGTGGGGGTGTTTTTTCAGAACAGGGACAGTACATTGAACAAAATCAACACTGTAGAACACAATCAACACTACACAACAAATGTTGACTGCTGGCCAAAGTATTACTGAGAATGCAGAATTTTCACCCTCTAATAATCACCCTCTAATCTCTCTCACTCTTTTTGTCTATCAGACTGCAGTTATACGTGTCACTACCGCTGCCGACCATTCATCCAGCTGGACTGCATCACAGATGGAAGTTTGCTAACAGACCGGGCAGATTTCTCTGTCGACTCAATCGAGACAGACACAAATGTGGTGAGGAGCAAAGTCAAAACCAAATGAAAATTACAATAATTGATAGTGCAATTGAGATTAAAGCTGTGCTGTCTTCCTGGGTTTTTTTTTTTAAATGACAGAGAATAAATTACCCAATCCTACCTTCATTCTTATTATGTAAAGTAGATGGAGGCTGCCAGACTGTCCAGAGCTGTCCGTTCAGTATCAGTGTGCCATATGTCGTCAAAGATACTGGTTTTATCACCCCCTTATTGTCAGGCCTTTTATACAGCAAAGTCATTTAGGAGAGAGCTGAGAGGAGGGGATGATTTAACAACTTCACAATTAAACAGCTGCCCTTATTTCAGATATACAACCAATTCTGACACCTAGTGAGGTCCCTGGACCACCACACATTAGGTTTCATTGATTTGCAACACACACATTATTAATATGCTTTGATATACAGTTTACTGTCATTTATGATAGTACACCACTAATTTAATTTTTATAAACTACTAATGATAAACAATATACATAGATAGATATAGATATACACTCTCTGGCCACTTTTTTTACGTACAATCTAATGCAATCCAACAAAACCGCTCTGCCATAAATTCACATTTATGAAGCTTATACATTCACAGTTTTTGTTGACACTGTCTGAAAAGTGATAATTCTACTTTATTCATATTATTGAGGTCAAGTGGGTTGTGGGTGCATTATATTGAAAAGTGTTCCTAATATTTCCCCCCTCATATATATTAATGGAGTAGACAAAATATTAGGAACATCCTTCATTATAATGCACCTCATGAGTATAACAGTACATACAGTCTATCCTGGCTTTTGAGTGTAAATGCTCACATATTTGGGTATGTTTAAGCCTTCAGGAAAGCTGCAGCAACTGTAACTTCATCAAAAAATAATGAAGTGGTGGAGATGGACAAAATAAATTATTTCACACTAATTTCAGTAAGATCTGGGTTAAATAACAGTAAAATGAGTTTTTAAATTAGTCCACGACGAACACTTTTACACTGTTCTCAGACACATCAACAGCAGCATCAGGAGAAAATTATTCTGGATACGCTGGGCTGATCACAATGGGAGAGGTCCCATCTTTGTGGGGTTTTATGGTCTGGGAGGAGCAAATGGAAATGCTGAGGTCAAAGGAGCTGGTAGTAGAGATCTCCCCAGACAGAAGAGAGAATACAAAGCTGTTCCTCACATACAACTCTACAGATCATTCCTAGATGGTGGCAATGAGAGAAATCTGAGAGGGTTTGCCTTAAAGCTGCCGCTCACCTGAACTTTGGAGATGACTTGGGGAAGTAAAGAAAGCAGCGTGTTCTTCAGTCAGGATGACAGCGACTCAGAGCTGGAAGTGTATTTTACTTCCTGTACATCTTTTTTTCAGGTCAAAAGGCCAACGGTAAGGCTAAAGTACGACATGTGTAATTCATCAGTTCTGGTCAAGAAGCTGTTTTCATCTTCTGTTGTAATTGTCGTTGTCTTGATTTTATTGCTACAGACTAATTGTTTCAATTGATTTTACGCTTATTTCTGTTCATCATTTCTGTCAATTTCTCTTCAACCTCAAAGCGGGAAGTCATGAAGACAGGCTTTCTGATGACATCATGTGGCCTATTTGCTGTACAGTACCTGCTCTTTTTCTTCTCAGGATGAACAGGTCGATTTGAGTAAACAGGAGTTGAGTGTTGGTGAGATTCAACTGAAGGTTCAAGAGTATAATGCTCAGGTCAACAGCAGTCTCTACATGGTGGTTGTGAGTGACTAATAAACCTTTTTATTTCACACATGCAAAGCTAGCAGACCATGATATGTTGATATTGTGTGAAATTATTTCACTCCCATTCTCATGTTATAAATCTATCTACCTTGCAGAATAAAGACGGGTCCTACACTGGTTTCATCAAAGTCCACTTTCAGTTAGTTCGTCCCATCTCCCTACCTCCTCCTCCTCCTCCTCAGAGCCTGGAGGAAGATCAGGACAGAAGATTAACACTGACAAAGCGACGCACATCTTTCTACCTCCCCAAAGACACTGCAAAGCACCTGCACATAAGCTCCCAAACACGGGTACGTGAAGTCATCGAGGCATTGCTCAACAAGTTTACCCTGGTGGACAACCCAGCCAAGTTTTCCCTGTTTGAGCGAACTGAAAAACAAAATCAAGGTAAGAATCCTCGATACTGTGTAGTTACTTGAAAATAGAACAGTACTTCCAAGTATCATACCCTGAAGTACTGATTTTTTGTTTGTTTGTTTGTTTGTTTTAATCAGTGTACATGCGGAAACTGTCTGATGATGAGTGCCCCCTCTACCTGCGCTTGTGTGCTGGTCCGAGTGAAAAAGTCTTGAATCTGGTCTTGAAGGAGAATGAGACAGGGGAGGTGAATGTAAGTTTTCAATTGAGCATAAAGTCATTTGATAAACATGTCAATATATACAAAACATATATATGTACTGTACATACAACTGTTTTAATTAAATTGTTTTCCTCCACAGTGGGACGCATTTAGCTTTCCTGAGTTGTGCAATTTTCTGCGAATCCTGCAGCGTGAGGAGGAAGATTATGTGCGGCAGATAGTGAAGCGATATGCTTTTGCTAGAGACATGATGAAACAGGCAATGTCAAAGACTACTACTCCTGGTTGAACTTGTTCAAAACCAGAGACATTCATCCGATCCTCATACCTTCTACACCGACTATCAGTGAGAAGGTTTATAGCCATGTGAAAGGGAAGGAAAGAGCTTAGAAAGGATGTTAAAGAAGCAGGGATGCTGGTGTTGATGTGAGCTACGTAAAAGGTTAGGCTACTTTATATGTAACAAGTGCCAGTGTTGTGAATTGAGTGGGCAAAATAAATTCTAGAATGTTTTGGACTTAATTGAATGCAGTTATCTTTTTTTTTTAAAGATGCTGCTTTGATTAGATTATTTATATTGGTTTAAAAAAGACATTCTGTTCATTTATCGTGTGATATTTAGTTTCATTTTTAAATTTCGGCACTTTAATGAACCTGTGAAATCGAGTTGGGCAAGTAAATATGTGCAACATTGTGTTCATATTCTAATTAACTAATAAACTGATGATAATAATGGATCATTTGATGTCATTTTTATGGTGATGGTAATGTGATGTTTGCTCACCTTCTAGTGTGGTAATATAAAGCAGATATGGGCCATATATACCCATATAAAACATTGTATTCAAAATAATGGACACTTATTTATATGCTATTATAACTGTTGATTTCTACAAGATTTTGGAACCTGGCAGCCAAGATTTGGTCCTTGCAGTTATATGTGTTCATTTAAATTGATTGCAAAGGTGTTGAAAGAGGTTAGAGGTCAGGGTTTGTGCAGATCCCCTCAAGTTCTTCCACACTATGCTCAGAAACCTATTTTTAAAGGACCTCATTTTGTGCACAAGGGCTTTGTCATGTTGAAACAGGATAAATGATTTCCCAAACTTTTGTAATGCAATAAAGCTTGAAGCACCCTATAACTAAATATCATTACATGTTGCAGCATTAAAGCATGGGTTCACAATTTTACAAATATATCTTATAACAGTAGTCTGGTGCCCAAATGAACATTGGAGAAGGTTTTCTTGCCTTCCTGTTCATACTGACCATTAGAAGATACCTTCATGATGCACTTACAATGTAAGTGATGGGGGACAAACTTCACAAGATTCAGCTGTCCTATTAATTAAATCGAGTAGATGCCTTTCAATGTTAGAGTATTAAGAGATCATAATAAAGTGTGTGTGAAATCTTCTCTATAACCAAAAAGTGTGAAACCTTAAATTAATGAAGAGTTATTCACCCATTTATTAATTACCATTAAGATATATATATAGATGCAAAAAAACATTTGTGGTTCAAAATTTGGAATATGGGTCAATTATGAAATATCAGTCAAAAATGACCCTATCTAAACTATGAAGGGTCAGAATATTCTCTCTTATTTTTAATTTATTTTCTCTTATTTATTTTACTTTATTTATTTATTTATTTAATTTTTATCATTCTTATTCATTTTATCTTTTTTGTTTGTAATTTGTTCTTTGTTTTTGTTCCTTCGTTGTTTTTGTTCCTTTTCTTTATGTTGTTATTGTTCTAACACTTGTTCTGTCATATCAGTTTGTCAATAAACCCTGAAGCACTTTGAACTACATTAGCCTGTATGAAAGGTATACATAAATAAAGTTAAAGATTGATTTGATTGATATGAACATTATGTAAGGGTTAAGATTTTCTTCCTTTTGAACCAAAATTACCCAGAAGTCTGTGGTGTCCATATACTATAATAATAATAATAATAATAATAATAATAATAATAATAATAATAATAATAACATTTGTATACCACCTTTCATACAATAAATGCAGCTCCAAGTGCTTTACAACAAAAATAAATTACATACACAAAGTGCTTCACATAAAAGGGACATTGAGCATTGAGCCATGTTAAAAAACTTTTTTTTTTTAAAAAGAAAGAGGAAAGAAATAAAAAATTGTGGCTAAAAAGTAGAATAAAAACAATATATAAAATAAAGTAAAATGCAACTATTAGTATTGATTAGTATTATAAGTATTGACTAGGGACCGACCGATACTAACCCTAACCTTAACCCTAATATTGATATATTAAACATAAACACACATTTTTTTTCAATGATCCATCAAATGTAGGTTATCAAACCAAGATACGTAATGATGGTATGATATTTTACAGTTTAAAAATAAACTTTAAGATAAGATAAGATATTCCTTTATTAGTCCCACAATGGGGAAATTTGCATTATTACAGCAGCAGTGGAAGAGCAGCAATAAGAAAAAGAATTAAGAACAATAATAATAAGTACAAAAACAGTAAAAACAATAATAGTAAAAATATATAATAAAAATAATAATCGTGATATTATTTACATTATTTACATTAACATTTTAAGAGTAGTGGTACTGAGTGGTAATATACCAGAGGTGATATTCTTATTGCATAGATTAAAGTGAATAAAATGTATTGTATTGTATTGTATAAAATGAAATCAGTGCATTGAAACAGTAAACTTCACTGGGAATTTAATTAGCTATGGATACATTTAAAAATGAACTGATACAGATATATCTGTGATAGGTCAATTTCTGCTGACCAATACATCGGTCGGGCTCTTGTAGTGACTGAAAGAAAAGCTAATTAAAAGCTAATGTGAAGAGATAAGTTTTTAGCTTTCTCTTTAAAATATTATGACATACTCTTCACAGTGTCTTGATAAGGGGACAAGCAGTGAGTTTGCAGTACCTTTTTTGCGCCACAAGCTGCTCCACTTTCAAACTCCTGTCCATGTGGTGGCGCCACCTCCAATTAGACTGCAGAGAAACACAGAGAGGAAGAAGAACGTCTAGCATTACTTAGCATAAACAGCTAGCTGGACGTGTGTGTAAGTGTTTTCAGGTGTTTGCTTGTACAGATTTAGCAAGCCAAAATCATCAAAGCCTATTTTAATACCTGCAAACAGAACAAAATCCACTATCGGTATGTTTTCCGCTGAGCTGAATGCCTCAGTTCAGTCACTTATCAAACCAGCTATCGTTAGCTTTTGATAGCGTTATTTAATAAAGCACATTTAGATTCTGTGACCTGAGCTAATGCTAATAAGAGCTGTGTCTTTAGTTAATACTTATGTTTGTAGCTGGTACATGAAGTGATGTGCATGTGTCTGTAACTAACTCGAGTAATTTTAGGATTCATTTCTCGACGATTTTTAGTAGCTAGCCCAGTTAGCTTCCCCCTGTCCAGATAACCTTAGCAATGCCCCACAGCTCCCCAAAAAAGCAGAGCTAATTAACCTTATTCAGGGCTGTTTTCATTTCAAATACCAATTAAACGTGATTTTATATCAAGGTGTTGAGGTTTGAGACGCTGACATGATCGTGTTAATGTTGCAATGTCATGTATGTTAGCTTAACTGGCCGTCTAACATGCTGGCATATGACTCAATTTAAGGCTATAAATGTTACACTTACCGTAGCTAAGTTTCATATTCATGAGTGTAAGTTTGTCAACAAAAATAATCTTTTCTCAGTTTTCCATTAAGAATAGAACCAGTATTTACGGATCAGTAAAATTGCATAGTATGAAGGCTGTAAAAACTTGCTTTTAATGCCTTTATTTGACTCTGCTCTCTTGTTCGTGTAATTATTTTAATTCATTAGTTTTATTCTTTATTATTCTTTATTTTTATTAAATTGTTCTTCTATTTCTTACGTGTTGTTTGTGACCCCCACCCCCTGGCATTTTGTTGCCAAGGATGTACCTCATTTTTAGAGGTTTAGAGGGGGGGGAGGGTGTTGCACATGCATAGGTGTTGTAATATAGTCGAGCCCATTTGTTTACTTTTTTATATTTAGGTTGGAGTTATATATAGTCTGTGGTATCACTTTTCTTGTCAAAAGCAAAGTGTGAATTCACGATCAGCGATAAACATGCAACACAGTTAGTTTTTATTTGTGTGCTAATGTATTGCGTAAAATGATTAAACTCTCCTCCTTTAATGTGTCAGTTTTCCTAGGTGTCATATCCTGAAGGGTCGCATTCATCTAGTGTAGTAACACTGTAGCACTTCTGGAAGTCCTGTGACCCGAGAAAATAATGTGCTGCAGCTGAAGATGGGTGGTAGCGGCTCCAAATCCAAAGGATTTTGGCCTTTTTCTGGCTCAGGTAGTGTGGACGATCCAACCAAAGATGGAAATGAGCAGCCACTGGCGAGAGTTCGAAGTTACCCAGGTGCAACACCTTTTGTGTTTGCTAGACGAAGGTAAATACTGCCTCAGAGGGTTGTGCGCACTAATATACATTTCATTTGTTGTTGTTCCATTGTGTTGTACCAGACTCAGAATGATATACAGTGGATGACACAATATACATGCAGCACATGCTCCAAACCTGCAAAAATGCACAATTGAGCTAAATTGTCGGTATTTTAACAGATGTTTGAGTGAGCTAACATGACAGCACCAAGCTAGAGAATATTGTATGACATGTTAGATAGATAGATATACTTTATTGATCCTAAGCTGGGAAATTACAGAAAGCTGGGAAATTACAGTTGTTGTTTTATCTAAAAGTTATAAAAAGTGGCCGTTGCGAGGTTTACACAGAAAACATTCACACACAGTTACATGGTCACATTCAGCTGGTACTGTTGACTCTAGGTAATATGGAGCCATAAATTCATGTCGTTCTGACCCATCCACTGACTGATGATACGTTTTTGTGTGATTTCTCAGATCCAATGATATATGTTTATTCAGCCAGTCTCCACCATGTTTTCATTATCCTGTTTTTTTCCCTCTTACACCACTGTTGTACTGAGTTTTTATTTACATACTTGTGGCTGAGCTCTTCACTTACCATACTATCCTGACTTTTCAAAAACTGGACATCTTACCTATAAGACAGCTGACCAGTGTTTTGATTTCTGATACCATTTTAGAGAAACTACCCATTGTAATGCACAAAATTTCCAGGAGAATGATGGAGCGTAAGCACACTAAACAGCTGGTTGTGACATACTATGGGGAGGCATGTAGAAATAGATTTTTAATTATGGTTTTGCATTATTTACTCACCTTCTCATTGGTCAGCTTTCCTTTTTATGGGTAAAAACAAATAGTTTTTACAAAATTAATGGTTTATGTTTTCTAGATTGCGTGATCATAAATTAGTGATAAAAAAAACAAATAACCTTTGATTTTAGTAGCTACAGAATTTGCAATTGTTAGGATGGATACAGAAAAATTAACATTATGTATGTACAGATCATTTAATTTTGCCTCTATGCTGCAGCTCTATGTACTTTGACGAAGATGGTGACTTGGCCCACGAGTTCTATGAAGAAACAATTGTGACAAAAAATGGACGTAAAAAAGCAAAGCTGAAGAGGATTCAAAAGAATTTAACACCTCAGGTGAGGAAATCATGATCCTAAACTAGGACTTTGCTGACCAAAGCCACTTATCTGTATTGTCAGTTGAAACAATTACATCTGTTTTGTGTCTTTCCAGGGAATTATAAAGCTGGACCACCCTTGTATCCATGTAGATTTCCCAGTTGTCCTCTGTGAAGCCTGATGATGCCTGAGCAGTGTTTCAGACTTGCCATTGTGTCAACTCCGTCCTGTGGTTTCCCCTACAGCTGGATTCCAGAACCACCTTTTAAAATAACATGATCTCTTGATATATACGATGCCCTTATGTGGACAGGCTGATGCAATGTGTGCCGAGCCTCTGCATGTGATCTGTTTTTGGCTTGTGTGCAGTTAGACACAGTATAGTCACCTATGGGGCTCTAGAAGGGTGCCAAGTTGGCAAAACATACTCAGTTTACAGATCATGGTTTGTGTGCATGTAAGCGTGTATGTGTGTGCAGACATGGGATGAAATGTGGCAGAGTCCTGAATTTATTGCTGCAGATTAATTTCTGGTATGATCCATAGGACTCTAGGAGTTTAAGGAGATTGTAACCAGCTCTTCCCCCCTGTCAGTCATATCTAGAGCGGGAAAGTTCAAGTGCACACTTGAGTTTTTTGACACCATCATGACTTGATTTATTATGCATGGAAAAGGATCTTCTTATTGGTAATAGCCTAGGGAGTTGACAATCAGTGGCCCACAAAATTAAAAGTGGATAATGTCATATTATAATGTTGGATGGACTGGCTTCGATGACCTCGGTGTGACCAGACCTCAGAGCCACACATGTACACAGCAGCAGTGAGTCTTATAAGAGATCCTGTTGTTTCTGTTGCTGCTTTGGCATACTATGTTTCACTTTTAATTTATTATAACTGTTTTTTAATTACAATTTGAAATGCTGAACTGTGTCATGGTCGTCTTTTTATATTGATCCTCCATAACTGAACAGTAAAGTGCGTTTACTCCACAAGTTGTCCACATCGATGAGGAAAGAAAATCCATGTATGCATTTTATAATACTTGCTCAGAAAATTGCATGTTTAAAATAAACACTAGTCTCACTGTAGTCATGTTGTGGGTATATTTTCTGAAGATTTGGGAGTTGTAGCAACGTTTTGGGTAAATTTACATTGTACAACTGAAACATTACAAACAAAATTACTTCAGTCACTCAACAGCTTTTTCTTTAGATTTTTAAGAGTTTATGATCTCCCGATCATATATGACTACTTGTTAATGCAGTAACACACTTGCATTTATGAATTTAGACCTAAATGGTGTGAAATATTTATAGAAATAATTGTTTGCTTTGGCTGGGTCATGGACCACTAATCTCATTATTTCTAAAATTCTGGCTGCAGCCCTGTTAAACAGCACATTTTAATGGGTGATTTTAATAAAAAAAACTGATAATTTTGTGCTTCAATCACATCATATCATGTTACCAGATCTAAAGGACCTGAGGATGAATATTCGGAATACAGTGTTAAAGCTGTGGGTTTGGACCAATCATGCTGGCACTTTTTTCAATAGCCTACATAATGGTACCTCCATCTAGAGCTTTGTTTATAGGACAGTGAGTAGTTTGCAATCCAAACTGAGATGCCGGGAGTCTTTTCTGTTGTGTCAAATGAGCCTTTATGTAACAATCATTTGACAAGCCTATAAGAGCAATTTATCAATGTGTCATTTGTAACAATAGAAATTTCAGCTTTTTAGCAAAGATTAAAAAAATTGAAATGAATTGACAGGATCTGTTCACTCATTGAAAATCATGCCCATGACCTCCACCCGTGGTTGGAAAAAAAAGCCACCTGCATAGGAAATTGCGAAGGAAAGTCATCGTTGGTAAGGCTTATGTGTATGTGTGTGTGTGTCTGTCTGTTAATGAGTGATGGATGAAGATAAGACAAAAATGAAGGTCGTGAATGCTGTCTCCATGGGAAAAGGTTTGCCATAAAGCTGTCTGTAATTTTGTTCTCCTTTAGAGGATAAAACAGGCTGTGCCAAAATCCACTTCACTTTATTGCTTCCATGAAATGATTTTACTCTGCACTATGCTTCATGCTTTTTTACTTGTGGGCAAGTACCCTTTTTAAGCTGAGTCCAGGGGAGACATGCCATAACAATTACTTTCTGTTTAATTTAACAAAGCTCTAAAAATATGCAAGGACATGAGGTAAAAAAAAAGAAAAAAGGCTTGACTCAGCCAACCACCCCTGATCGCCTTTGCTTAAAAGAGTCGGCATATTTTAGACATAAAAACACCTTTTGCCTTTATTAGCCTGTTGACATTGAATGAGCAGACAGGACACAAATGTCTCTGGCTGAAAGGGAACCAAGGGTTGTATAAACAGCACCAGAAAAGCCAAGACACACCTGCAGTGGCCTCATGTCTTCAAAAGAAATCTATTAGTTATGAGGTCTGAGTACATGTTAGAAAACAGCGATAACAGGGTGAAGCTAACGTTTGCCTCTGCTCTTGCTCTCAGATTTACTCAGATTGTTTCACAGCAGTTATGTTCAACATCTTAAGTAAACCTCCCCACACGCCTCCATTTAACCCTGCAGCTCCACCTCAAACTTTTAAATCTGAAGCTTTTTGAACAAACAGAGACCTTACAAAAGATCTTTTTCATCTCAGGTGTTTGATGACCTCATTTAGTTCAACCAAAGATGATTTGTCATCTATGAGTAATGTTTACCTTTTTAGCTCTTGAAAGGGATATGTATGTGATGCATGAGTTTCTTACAAATGAGTTAACCTAATCATACGAACCCCAACACTAAAGGTAGCTTATAACTTCTTTACTTACACACAGCACAAGTATCAACATCTACAATAAGTCGCTTTGTGGAATCAGGATTCTTTTCAGGATCTTGTAAGTAAAAATCACTACAATTAAAACTACAATTTGATGGCCCTCATTTAAGAAATTTCTTAACACACTCATACAACTGACACCGGCCCTATTGTTACAGAAAAAAAGGGCAGGTTCACAATTTTTCAAGTCTGTCTCCTAAAACGACAGATACCTAAATGGACGTTGACAGAGGTTTTTCTCGCCACAATCATTCCTCCTGTTCATATTGGCCATTAGAGGATCCCTTCATAATGCACTTACAATGTGAGTGATGGGGCAAAAATCAGCAGTCCTCCCTCTGTCCAAAAATATAATTAAAAGTTTATCTGAAGTTAAAATGAAGCTTCAACTATCCAATTAGTCAAAGCAAATAGATATATATCAACAATACTGTCTATGTGGGAAATAATTGTATTCCTCAGGTCATTCACTTGTAATTGTTTGGGAGCAGTAGATCATGATAGATAAGGCCACGGTCAGGTGGAGATATGTTTTGCTTCGTGGACACAGTCCGACTGGTCTCCTTGTAGAATGGATAGCAAGTGACCTGTGTACACACTACATGACTTAAGTTAATGTTGGTCAGCATAGTGTCTTGTTTATAGTTTCATAACCGATAGAGACATAGATGTGTGAAGAAGACCAGTGAGTAAGTAGTAAGGGTAAGGATTTTGTGAGGGGTTTAAATGGGAGAACTAGTGGCATCGCAGTGTTTCACTTGTACAATAGCTCTGCTCTCCTTGATCGAGCTTCAATAAATCTTCCTGTGTAAGACATCCCAGTCTCTGACAAGTTCCTCACTTTGGGCTAACTAGCCCTCAGCATTTCCTTGAAGTCTTTTAAGTGCTGAAGTGCCTCTTTTAGTTACTAACGTCCACCACACTGCAACAGAGAAACACTGATGTTACACAAAGAAGGAATATGATGTTAAAAAGACTGTAATTGTGACAGATATCCGCTTGATATGACTAACTCAGACAGCTGAAGCCTCATATAAGTTCCAGATAAACTTTAAAAGGCATTTTATACAACTGTGACTGTGTGGATTTTTGCCCCCATCACTTACATTGAAAGTGCATTTGAAGGGGATCTTTTAATATTATGAAAAGGAAGAACAATAACAGCAATGAAAACCTCTTTTACTGTTCATATGGGAACCTAACTGTTGTTTTAAGACAGACTTGAAAAATTGAGGACCTATCCTTTCATTGTAAATCACTTTTTAGCTGATTTCAGTTACTAAACCTGTTAAAAAAAAGAGGCCCACATAGGAAATTTGCCACCATGTACTAAAAAGTAAGTGATGTGGTGAAATGTATTTAGTTGGCCTAAACCTAAACAATACTACATCTTGTGACTCCACCAGTTAAAACAACTTTACTGTTTTGTGTGCCCATTCAAAGATATTAGAACAATGTCGTTAAAACAGTGTAGATTTGAATATATCCTATTGAACCTGCAGTTTTTTTGCAGAGAAAAAGGTAAAGGTTGTTGAAACTACTCCTTGTCAAAGTGAATGTCAGCAAATTCCCATGGCAAGATGTTTTGCACATGTGTTTGTAACTTCAGATAGAGGTGGAGCCCACTGCATATTTAAATACCAGTCAGCGGTGAATTTCAACGCAGGATGAACGGCTTCTTTCATTGCTTTTGTCAAGTGGATTAAACAGACTTTGATAACATAGTAGAAGAACAAGCTTGGCCTCTATTCATCCTGATCTTGAACAGCTTGACTGAATTATTTTCATCCAGAAAATTGAAAGGCAAGAGGCAGAGGCTGAAGGTAAGAAAACTTCTTGAAATGACAGATTTTTAAGAATGTTATTAAGAGCATGTTTGCTTTATCAATATATGTTGTCTTGCTTCACTTCTTGTACAGTGGGATGCTATTTGTCACTATTAAGAGTAAGAGCTTGTATTGAAGCGCAAATGTATAGCAGATTAGCCTGACATGACAAATGACCTCTGAATAGATGCAACATACAAAACTAATGCTATTCCTGCACAATGCAACCAGACAGCTCAATACTAAAATTATGCCCATTCTAAAACTGTAAATAGAGACTTTGTAAATATGGTTTAAGAGAGATCAGTGTTCCTAGTGTGGTAGTCAATCTGCATATTATTGTATTCTTTTTCAATCTATGCACCTTGAAACAAATATGCAAGTTTGGATGCTGGTGTTGGGAAAAGTAAAACAACAAAAAACAAAGCAGTTTTTCTCAAGTTTAATTTATGCTGGAGGTTATAAACTAGAGATATGAACAAAGTAAAACATGAATAAAAGATTACCAGACATAAACCTTTTTGTGAAACAGATTTTTAACAAGTAAGTTATTATTTTGGTAGATGTACCAAACTGAACAAGTTAGAGAGCAAAGAAAAAGGGACATATATGAGACATACATCCAATAACAATATGTTAAGTTAAGTCTAATTACTGTTGCTGGATTCTATTGGATAAAAAAGAAACATGCACCTCATGTGGGACACTCTGACTGCACTGGAGAGCTCCTTTAGTGACAGACTCTTTCACCCAAAGTGTGTGAAGGATTGATATTGCAGGTCCTTCCTCCCTTCAGCTGTCAGATTGTACAACCAGCACTGCTCCCAATAAACCTCAACTCCCCTCCCCAACCTGGACAATTTGACAAACCACACTTTTAATGTTCACTACTGTGCAATATTAGTATTTCAGGTATACTACTAATTTCATATATACTCAACACCAATATTACTCGTATACATAATGTTATGATTATTTTATTATATTTGTTTTTCCTACTATTGTTTGTATTGCTTTTGTATTTATTATTTATTGTTTTTATTCTTTTTATTGACACACACTACTTTTACTGTCCTCTTTGCTGCTGCAATAATGTACATTTCCCCATTGTGGGACTAATAAAGGAATATCTTATCTTATCTTATCTTATCTTATCTTATCTTATCTTATCTTATCTTATCTTATCTTATCTTATATGTCCAGTCATATAATCACTCATTCATTCATTGGAGTCAGTCGGTCCATCTCCCCTTCATTAATTCATTCATTTTACACTGACAATTATGTTTAAACTTTTTTGAATTCACTTTTTTATAAACATTGGTAAAATAGATGCAGATCAGGAAACACTGAACAATCTTAAACATTTCAGTATGTGGGGAATGTTTCATATTTGCCCTCATCAAGGGAAATCAATGCAGAGCAGCACTTGGGGAACGTACCATATGGTTTTATAGAGGGGAGGGTGGGCGCACTGTAGTGTCGTGTATGAAATATTCTTCTTCTTTTTTTAAAGTAAGCCATATGGGGCTACGATTAATAATTAACGATGGTAACGTGATACATTTAATTATCGGTCAAGCAACACCTAATCTTGTATGAATAACGATTGCAAAAAATGGCTAATTTAATTGACTTCATAAAGCATCCCCCCTCTACCAGGAATTCCATCCACTGGTCTGCTGTTGCCCAACGTTACCCGTCATCACTCTCATTTCTCTAGCCGTAGCTGGCAGATTTGTGAATGATGAACATGGATTAAACGGACTATGACTGTTACTTTTCACATGGCAGGGCGGTGGAAAAGTAATTTCTCTGACGGTTACATGTGTGGATTAAACCCCAGTCTTCAGTTTCATCGGAACAGGTCAGACGGCACAAGAAGAAATCACGTTAGCTAACTTGATTTAGCACGTCTGTTACTTTCAATGAGACTTGAACCTAATTTGGTGAAGTTGTGTTAGTGTGTGGACAGAAGGAGTTTAAATTAGTCTGCTAATTAGTCTGGTATGACAGCAGTTAATAGAAACATTTGTTGTTTTTTTACTTTACATTTAGCACAAATCAACAATTAGCTTATCAAAGTGGATTTCCGAAGAAATATGAGTCAGTCAGCAAGTATAATAGGGGAAGTTGACTGCTATTATTGTGATTAAGACTAGGGCTTGGCAATTAATCGAAAAATAATCGACTTAATGTTGCTCATGTCAATTAATCGTGGTGTTCACTGTTGCCATGACAGTAAAGGCTGCATATCTTTAAGGAATTTAGAAAACTTGTCTCCAGTGATCATTTTAACCCAACCATGATCTTTTCATAGTTCTTATCAAGTGGGTTTTGTGCCTAAACTATACAATAACCACAGCGTCACACCTTAAAACATCATTATTTTCACTCCCTAAAGATACTCATGTGCGAAAGTATCACAAAATATCGTGTGAGGGCAGTGTAAAATACAAAACAAAAGAAACTGTGAAAATACATAATCGTTCATTAATCGTAATCGAGGTTAAAAGTTCAATTAATCATGATTTTGATTTTTGCCATAATCGCCCAGCCCTAATTAAGACTTGATCTTTTTGGTAATAAATCAGCTGTTTTCTTTAAATCTGGCCATTGTAGGCTTTAACACTTGATGTATGATTTATTCTGTTATTCTGACAGTTTTCCCTTATTTCTAAGATGACATGTTATTTTCAGACTGAGCACCGCGAAGAAACACATACCACAAAGTCGACATCAATGTTTAATATTTATCACAGATTTTATATTTCTGACATTGTTATAAATCTGTTTTTCCTTGTTTTTTGCAGAGAAAGAAGACAGAAGGTGTACAGTGGCCATGGGGGCTGTATTTCACTCTCTCTTCTCTACAGCTGGCCAGATGTCTTGGTTTCTTCTGACACTGTTAACATCATGGACAGTCTTGTGTTCAGCAGATATAAAGCAGACAAGATGGCCATTATATTCCCAGAAGCCTGTTCTTCTTGCCTGGAATGCCCCAACACAGGAGTGTGCCCCGCGACATCGCGTAACTTTATCTCTGGACCAGTTTGACATTGTAGCATCCCCCAATGAGGGCTTTGTCCGGCAGAACCTCACTATTTTCTACAAGGAGCGCCTCGGGCTTTATCCCTATTATGAGCGTGATGGCACTGTAGTGAATGGAGGCCTTCCACAGCTTGCCAGCCTCACTCAGCACTATGCAAAGATGCCTGAAGGTTTGCAGAAATATATACGTGAGTCGGATGCAAAAGGTTTGGCTGTTATTGACTGGGAGGAGTGGCGCCCATTGTGGATCCGAAATTGGGATACTAAGGATATTTATCGAAATAAATCCCGTGAAATGGTGGCCAAAAAGAACCCTAAGTGGACCCCAGAACAAGTGGGAAAAGTTGCACAGCAGGAATTTGAGCTCTCTGCTCGCAAATTCATGCTAGAGACTCTGAAACTTGCAAAGAATTTGATGCCCAATCAACTGTGGGGCTTCTACCTGTTTCCAGATTGTTACAACCATGACTACAGGAGTGGCCTTAAGGACTACACAGGCCGCTGCCCGGCTGTGGAAATGTCCCGCAATGATCAGCTTAACTGGTTGTGGATGGAGTGCACTGCACTCTTCCCATCTGTGTACATCGGTTCTGTGCTTAAATCTACAAATTATGGCCGCCTGTTTGTTCGCAACAGGGTGATGGAGGCGATGCGCCTGGCATCTGTTGGGGATGGATTAGCACGCCCTGTGTTTGTTTACACCCGGCCTACATACATCAATCAGATGACCCTCCTTACTGAGGTCAGTTGAGTAAAGCAGGAGTTACTCCAGCACAGAAGGATCATTATTTCATTATTTATTTTGGAGTGCTTTTATTATATATTAACTATTGCTTAATCTATCACAAACGTTTGCTTCATCAGTAAATCATTTAATTAAAAAAAATGTCATGAATGTGTCCTCACTCTCTAAAGTGACGCTTAAATTGTACTTAATTGAGAGTGATTTGAAACTGAAAGGATATTTACACACACTGCAGAAAATGTTTGTTCTTTATTGTCTGAATTAATTATAGAAGTTGCCATTAATTGTCTGCCAAATGACTAATTGAGTAACTGATTAAACGTTTTAATGTTACACTTTTCTTATGAATGTTTGTGTAACATGGTTCTACTAATTGTCCAAATATATTGCAACGAATAGCAGCATAACAGTAAAATATTACAAGCATGTATCACAGTGGGAGACTTCCTACTCCTAATGTAAGTTTCACCTTTGGCAATGTGTAGTTTATTGATTTCACCTGAAATCTGAGCAGCTGTTTGCTTACTGCCGTGCAGACTTTGACTCAGAGACACCGTTATCTTCCTGGATGGGACGTCTCAGGTGACAACACACTGGTGCTGGCTATAGAACGTGTCTGTACTGTTTGTAGTGTGTCTGGGTAGCAGTCAATTAAATCACAGGAAGCATCAACATTAAACACTGAGTCATGCACACATGTTAACAGGTTGACATTATACGTTGTTGGAAGTGTATCAGCTTAATGACCATTTCAAAGACTCACTTACGTGATATTCAAATGTACTAACAAACAAAATTAATTCATGTATCGGTTTCCCAAAATATTTGATACTCAGCTGACGTGTGTGATTGTTTTGTAGGAGGATCTGGTCTCCACCATTGGTGAGAGTGTTGCACTTGGAGCAGCAGGTGTTATCTTCTGGGGGGACACATCCTACGCCAGCAACGATGTAAGTGCCATCCCTGCTGGTTTGTTACTGAAAAGCCTGGTGCTCAGTGATGTAGGTTAATGTCTTTTTTTCCCCCCTACAGGCCAGTTGCTCCACCCTAAATAAATATCTTCAGGGACCGCTGGGCCGGTACCTGCTCAATGTGTCTACAGCAGCAGAACAGTGCAGTCAGGTGCTGTGTAACTCTCACGGTCGCTGTCAGCGCGCATTACCAGACAGTGATGTGTACCTCCATCTCAGCCCCGTAACCCACACCATCATCAGCCAGGGTGGCCAGTTGAAGGTTACCGGCATGCCAAGCCAAGCTGAGCTGACTCTTTTTCGCGCACACTTCAAGTGCCAATGCTACAGTGGGTACAGAGGTGAGAGCTGTGCTCAGAAAGAAAAAGGGCAGAATAAAGCCTCCTCTGTCTTCGGAACCTGGCCTCTTTGCTTTTTACTCCCACTAGGACTCCTCACTCTGCTCCAGTAAGGAAACTGAGAAGCCCAAACTGTTCACTGCTTCTGCCCGCTCTGAAAACGACAGTTCAGTCTTTTTGACATAAAAGTGGTGAAAGTTACTGAGCACTAGTGATACAGTGGTCAGATATCCCAGTAAAACGGGAGCTTATGATCTCAGCACACAGGTCCGTCCAAGAAATATATTAGTTTCTAACAGGCTGCACTGAAAGATCTCCAATCTCATTCATCAATATTGCAAGTGGTTATTAACTGATACCATTGTATGTCAAAAATTCAACCGATCCCTTAAAGCCCTCCATCATGCTCCATGCTGACCTTGACCTCCGGATGAGGATAAACTGTCACTCCGTGTTCATATGGAATACAAAGTCTTTGTGGGACGGTCCCCACAATGAAATGCCTTATGAAAAAAGACTGCTTAACCTCAAGTTTTTTTTGTATGTATCTTTTTTTAATGATGGAGTAGATCTTAAAGTGGGATAAAGGTCAATTTAATGCCCAGCTCATCAAAAGAGAAAGTGGTTTTAGGTGTTCTGCTTTTGGATAGTGCTGCCTAAACTCATCATTTTAGTTTTAATCTATTTATGTATGATGCCAAGACATTTACCTTTGTGACTGAAATATAAATATTTTAATTATGTCAAAAAGTGATCAATTATGACAAATGCAGCCTTCAAAGTCCAACTGAAATTGCGTGCATTATTTTTTTTTTTCAGCTACAGCACACATTTACTCTGTAGATCACATGTCTTGTGTGTGTTAGAAACCAAAAGGGAAAATTTAAATTCTATCATTTTTGGTTTCACGATGACACCCCTATCTGATTGCATCCTGCTACACAACACAAGAGCCACAGACTGAAGAGCAACCCATATTTGGTTTCCTGCTAAAGTCTCACTGTTGTCTAACTTACAGACATGAACGAGTGACTTCTGCTGCACCTTAGCGTGTTGAACAAGCCTCAGTCCAACTTTGGACATCTAATATCAGTTTGCAGGCTAGTTAATTAGCATAAATGCACCTGCAAATGTAACTTTGGTCCATTTAGGTGTCGGTGTGGTACTTACTCTTCAGTACCACCGCTAACAACACACTGTCTGCCCAGGACTTGTCAGCTACGGTGCAAGTTTGTTTACTTTGTCTCTCATTCCCCTGCTGGAGCTCAGCCCTGCCAACTGCCGTTCCTTTTGATAATAAAAGAACTATTATCAATACATTTTTAAAAACACACAGACAATATATATATTTCACTGTTAAAAGGAATGACTAAGTGATTTCAGTTGGACTTTAAAGCTTTTTATCTTTGGTTCACGGTTGGACCTGCCTCTTTCAGTTCAGAAATGTGCCTTAACAGGGCTACGAAGTGCTCTTCTTTTACTGTTGTGTTTGTTTACAGCTGTTATTAATGACTTTTTTACAGCAGTTTTCATCTCAGCCCTCTGTTAGGCACAGTGCTTTGTACTGATATTAACTCCAAATGCCTTTTTTAAAATAATGACGCATATAAAAAGGGATGAGTGGACAGAACGGTAATTAAGTCTTCGATAAGGGAGAATTTTCAGTACAAAAAGGCCAAAAACATGTTTAGAAACAGTTTCTCCCAGAGGGCACTGACAAATTTATCTATCAACTGGAAAATGTCCCGCTCAGTACAATGTAATATTCTTTAAAAATGAGTTTGTTAAAAGAAAATAAATATCGGACAATATAATTTACCAGTCTTAAATTAAAACAGTTTTTATTTTTTGATCTGTAGTCTAAATTGCTTGCACTTTGTTTTGTGTCAGAGTTTCTGCCGGTGACACTTTGTCCATAGCAACTACTGAAGGTACATCTTCACCTCCATTTTTTCGCCAAGTAAATATATTTACTAGACTGAAGCTAGCTGGGCAGTTTCATATGTATAGACTAAGTTCTGTATTTATTCTCTATGTCAGTGCTCCAAAAAGTATTTAGCTGGCAAAAAGTAGTTGGTTGTGTTGTTTTTCACAAACTCGGAAAATGGAGAATCACACAAACGATATTGCAGTACAACTTTTATGTTCAGCATGCTGCAAATTTTATGAAATTCTGCACTTTAACTCTTTTTCTGTTGAGGTAGATCTGGCTTTACTCCATGCAGATACTTACAAGAGGTGATATTAAGATTTCTTACTGGAAGGCACACCAGCAGTGTACTGCAGTAAAATTTGGTGTTTTTTCCATTTGATGTCTCATTTTAGAGTTATGCTCCACTGTGAATCTTGTCTGAAAAGAAATGGGTGCTTCTATGATGTTTTACTTTTATTTGCCTTCAACTCAGTTGCTTATCTAAGGTTTTATTTATCATTATTTTAAATACAGTATGATGTATTAGACTGAAGAATAATTTACATATTAATCAGATTAAATGAAAGTTTCTGTAAAAAATACACAGTAACACAATTATGTGGAATAGAGATGGAAGAAAGATGCCACTTCTGTATAATGCAAATCTTAGATTAGAGCTCAGATTTTATTCCATAGTACTATGTTGACAACTTATTGCCAAAGATCAATATTTATGTTTCCATGAAAGGAGAAAAAATGGCTACAAATGAAGTGCTTTGAAGAGCCCTACTGTTGGCTTTTGCATAATTTCATACCATAGACAAATATCGCCACCCATTTTCGAAGGCATACCATAATGTTTCAGATATTTTAATGTGATTTCTTCTTGTCCTCCGGGCAGTAAATTCATTGCACAACAGCACAAATTACACATGAGACTTTGACCTTGTTAGAGTTGGGTAATCCGTGTTATTAATCTACTCCTATACGTAGATTACTTAAGTCAAATGCACACTGTCATACAATGTGCACTGTGATTATGTTACTCTGACAAGTTTCCAGTTTCTGAAAATTGACTCTCATACCATTCAGAAAAGGGCTGTGGCTGTCTGGAAGGTAGAACAATAACAAATCTAAAACTATGAAGTTTTTATTTTAGTCTTATAGTGTCTTTATTTGAAGACCTTATTTTGCCAAAATGTATTGATATTGTTTGAAACCAAATCTGAAAAATCTAAAGGGTTGCACAGTATGCAATGTTTTGTATCTTTATACATATTTGATATTCACCTTTTACATCAGAGAACTTCAATATTAAAAAAGAACTTTCAGTGTAATTTTCTCTTCTTGTCATTTTTTGGTGACTGTTTGGCATTTTGACTTATCGGTAAGAAGAAAAGGAACATCATCATTTTATCCACCTATTCTGAAAGAGCCTCTGAGTTTATTGCAATTAACACAACTTTACTGCAAAGATATTTTGAAAATACAAGTACAAAAGTTTTTTCCTTTATTAAGAGAACAGAATTTACAACAGATACAGGAAAAAGCAGCATGTAAGCAGACATCAATTCAGGTAAAAATGAAAAACGAAGAGAAGGAAGTAAATAAGTGATGCTATGATGGTTAACGGTTGAATTTGTATGAGAAATACTTTTTCAAGTACAGTTTTTACAGCCTTGCAAGCGGCAATTATTACTAAGTTTCTGTCTGTCTAGATGGAAATTAACAGAAATGCTTATTGTATAAAATAAACCCATTACGTCAATTAAAAAATATTGAAACCCAAAATTTAAACACTATTTATGTTTGCTGGCCTAAAGCAGGTGAGAGAAAAAGGCATGGAAGAGGACAAAGGGAAAATAATAAAAAAAACACACACACAAACACACAAAACTAATACAAAAAGACAGGAGAAAAGGGAGGGGGGGGGAAATAAAATAAAATTCTCCCCTGACCAGAATTTTTTATCTCCAGAAAAACCTCTGGAAACCGACTTATTTCTTCTCTAAAATGATTATTGTCAGTTCCATTGAGCATTAAAGAAGGCTGTGGTATCTCTTTTTTAACCATAACTTTAGTGGCTTATTTTCGCAAGTTGAATTAATTTATTGTGGATAGCACGAATTAAAGAGTTAAATTCTCTGATTGACAGAGACAATGACAATAAAGATTATTCTAAAATATTTATACTTATATTACTACTATATACTATTTTCGGGCAGCCTCGCCCGGAAATGACGTACGGTGCTTAGAGTTGTTATGTGCAGCTCGTAATGTGCTCCGATGAGGGACAAAAGATTTAGACCGCAGCAGATTTAACACATAACTAGCATATTTTCATCAGATTTTTTTCACAGATTTTTCTTTTAGTGTTTACTTTTTATTAATCGGGAATATTTCTATCTAGTCTACACTGAATATTCGGGCAGTTTCTTGTCAGTAAAACAATGTATAGCTAAGCTAGCTGACAGCAGCATCGATTCCGAAGCCTTTCAGCAATATTTCCCATCAAACAGCAATGTTGAAGACATGACGATAAAGCAGACAGCCGCGTCCTTTTGTCAGTGAACGTGTCCTGCTGTATCTACTCTGTGTCGGTATGTTTTCCCCTGGTGATGCATCCTTAATGAAAAGACAGTTAGTCTGCAGAGCGACACGTCGAGCTAATGTTAGCTTTCCTGCAAATGTTGATGAAATGATATCGGCCACGTTTCTATTTTTGCTCCTCAGTTATACACATTTTCATCCTGGAGGGATCAGCTTTCACTCTGTGTCAGCTGAGCACATCTTGTGGATTTTTCTGGATTAATCCTGTACATCAATTCCCTGCACAGCCATCCTCAGTGTTAAACTGTTAAAACATACTAATTTACTGCCATAGTGCAATGTTTTTCCAGACTCACTTTTACACGTACTGTGAGCGGGGACCACTGCAATTATATGCTGGGATGCAAATAATCTGTGACACTTTGATTGAGTTACTTTATATGCCAAGCATCAAATTGAATCAAAGCATCAAAAGTTGGGTTTAAAAAAAAATCATTTTTAATAAGAGAGATTTTTAACCATCATTCCTGTGTGTTATTCATTAAGTAAATCTCTGATATCTAGTAAAATGGCAACATCAGCCTACAGAACGTTCCTCATATCTCTTTGATGCAGATAGTAAAAACTGTCATTTTACTTTTAGAAACTAAGATTGTGTACACAGAGCTGTAGGTTGAACCATGGGGTTGTCAGCTTTCACATACACTGTCAAACAAATAATGTATGAATGAGTTTTTACGATTGTTTCTCAGATGATGCGCTGTCTGCCATTTTTCCCAGATCGTTCATCTTGACAAAATGAATTTCTTGCGTAATCGTCTTGTTGTCCTGGGCCTGGTTTTGTTGGCCACGTTACTGCTGTACCTGCTGCTGCCCTCCATTCGCCAGGGCAGCATGGAGCCGTCCCTTGAAGCGCAAAGAATGGGTCTAATGGCCACCCCTCCCCCTGCACTTCCAACCATCAATGTGTCTATTCGCACTGGACAGCTGCCCGGGGACCCTCCGCTGTTCTTCCGAGAAGCTTTACCTGTCGACGGAGCTGGACGACAGATATTGCCCAGGTGAGGTGATACAAGCAGAGGCCTGCTTAAAACATTTAATAAGATTGAGATGCCTACACCAGAGAGACCTTAAGAGATGTTAAGAAGTCACAAGAAAACAAAATGATTCATTCTGTGCAGGCTGCAAGTGGTCCTTCTGCATGGCCAGGCCTTCACATCCAAAACCTGGGAAGAACTCGGAACGATGGCCCTGCTAGCAACTAATGGATATCAGGCCTTAGCAATGGACCTGCCAGGTAGAGTTTAAGCCTTATTGCACATAATTAGCACTAATTATAGTGACAGCAGTCCCTTAAACCTGATTATACACATATTTTATATGCTGTGGTGCAGTAATAAATCAGATAAAAAATGTTGACAGTAACAGTATTCTGACAGTACCCAGAATTTAATCTAGATACAAACAAATATCAACTCTGAGGTTGTACAGTGTAAGACTTAGTCGAGTGACAACACAACGTAAATTAACACATTGGGAGATTAACACACTTGGTCTGAAAGAAAACAACACCAGACCACTACAGGTTTTTCGTACAAAGAATGTAATTTATTTATATATCTTTCATCATTGTGTTGATTGAGCAGGCTTGGGTTTCATGGGCTGACAGTGCACTCTTGTGGTTGAAAAGCAGAAATAGTTTTACCTGCCTTAATCTGAATGTAGTGTGTGGTTTGTTTGTTTGTTTGTTTTTTGTTTTTACATAAATGGGGACTGAAAACTGCACATGGGATGTTAATTTCCCATTGCTGAGATTAGAAAAATTTTGCTGATATAGGAACACTGACATTAATTATCACAGTGTGAGGTGTATACAGTGTGTTTGCAGTATTAACATTCATGCGTTTGATACTCGTAGTATTTTATTTACCTGCTGCACTAGCCTTACATTTTGGATAATATAAGCAGTAGTTACTACATGAAGTTTGGTGACCTCAGGTTATTCCCAGCCAGAATAACAGAAATCATGGTTAGCAGGGCTTTTGAATCAAATTTATAACTAACAAATGTGTAAAACTTGAATGTGTCCAAATACTTTAAAAAGGCACAAAGAAATGTGAATGTCAACACACGCATTTTCTTATTATATTTATTTAAAAATAACTAGCTCTTTTCTTTCACAAATTCTTCCTCTTCTTGAAGGTTATGGAAAATCACCAGACTCAGACGCTCTGAAGACGGATCAGAATCGGGTGGACCTGCTTTCCAGGTTCATGGAGTCCTTGGGTGTCAGATCAGCTGTGCTCCTGAGCCCCTCCATGAGTGGACATTACTCCATCCCCTTCCTCATGAAGAATAACGCTCAGCTGCATGGATTTATTCCCATAGCCCCCGTTGGTACCCGAAGTTACACTCCTCAACAGTACCAAAATGTTCAGGTGAGAGAAGAATAGACTGTGCCGATGTGATTGTTGTGATTAATGTATCCAAATAGAGACTACAAACATAATGTAATTGCCCCATTAGATGTTTGATAGATGGGTAAATTAACTTTTTTTTCATTATGGCTATTGGTGGTAGTCAACTTTTGTTTTTTGGGTGAAGTGTTCCTTTAATGTTGAATCCATACAAGTGAGGTACGACCAGAGTAATCCACTAGGAGGCCCTAGAATGAGCTGTGGGCCCCTATTGAACTGCTGTCTGTGTGCATTGTGTATGTAACATGTTACCTTTTGAAACCATGAAAACAGTTCACACAGCAAACTTCACTAACTATGCCCTGCCAAGAAATAGTCGGTCACATAACCCCACAACATGATTTTTTTGCACACTGATCTTTATATGGATTCAACAAATTAAATATAACATGTTAATACGTTTCCCTGTTTCCAGTCTTAAAGCTAACTGACTACTTGCTGTTTTGCTTCACATTGATCGTACAGGAGTGGCATAGACCTATTAACACTGTTTCCCTTTTGTAACTTCTCACCCTGGTTTTGTTCCCAGACTCCCACTTTGATAGTGTTTGGGGCCCTTGACACAAATTTGGGTGCCCAATCCCACAAGAACCTCATACAACTTCCTAATCACTCCGTGCTGAAGTTAGAGGGAGCTCGTCATGCCTGCTATATGGACAAACCCAGAGAATTTCACCAAGGACTGATCGACTTCCTCAGCGAACTGAAATGAGATGTGTAGCGGAGGAAGAATAGATAGAAAAGAGAAAAAAAGAGAGAGGAACACTTGTCCTCTAATGAATGGTTCAATGTAGTGACAATTTTGCTAAAAAATAAATAACCCTTATTCTCATACATGAAGCAAAGAGCACTGGCTTGAGAATAGGTTTTAATTAATGGAAAATGGCATGCTAAATCTTGTAGTTACCCTTCAAAACACAGTATTTCAGATGTTTCCTAAATTAAAAAAGTGTCTTTATTTTTTCAGTTTCCATTGTGTCATTCAAACATACGAGACTAGTTCAGCTCAGCCTGTTGTAAAAAAAAAAAAAAAAAAAAAAGCCTCAGTCTTGTATAGTGGTGAGTTTTGTTTCATGTGTTTCATGTCTCTATTTGCATGTAAAACATGGAATTTGTTTGCTTCACTGTTGCCATTTTTGTAGGTGACATGTATGTTATTGTAAATATGCAGATGTAACTGCTTCCTGTGTTTGAATAGCTTTTGCTCGCTTCACATATGACAGATTTGTATATTAAGATCTGGTAACCATGCCAGCTTCCATGAAGACATGCTGTACTCAACAAAAGCAAACAAAATGAACGCACACTGTAATTTATTCTTAAAAAAGTTTAAAGGGAACATTTAAAATGATCACAATAAGTCCACATTTATTTATATCATGATGGTAAAGTGATATGTAATATATTTGCAATAAGTTTGGACAATCATGCAAAAAAAGAAGAAAATCTCAAAATGACACGTGCATAGCTTACAATAAAAACAGAGATTGTGTTTTGTGTGTTTCAGTTTATAAATGCAACACTGCTGCATTAAAACGTATGTCAAGTGGTATTTTGAAAGCAGATATTTCACTTGCAATAGAGTACTTTTACATTGTGACATTGCTACACAGGCACAGTGGCTGCTAAATAACACAAGAATAAGTAGGATACTAAAAGCAAAATTGTACTTCTTACACTACTGTGGTCTATAACTGTAATACAACTAGAATTGCACTTAAATTATTTTTTTAGCAGCACTTTGACTTTTGCGGTTAGTACAATAATCACATTATGGAGATAACTAATATGACATATTAACCATGTTTGACTATTGAAGACATCTGCTATCTGAAGATAAATCTTTTTCAGTTTTAAAGATTCATTATTTTAAAAACCCATATGTTGAAATTCAATATGTTTACTTTCTCAAGGACCATATTTGTAGCTTTCTAGGTCATGCACATAACGTAACCCCTGTATAAAGTAATGTTAATTCCTTTAGGTTCATTTGGTTTATTTAAAGATCTCCTCCCGACATGTTTTAAGATGTGTATAAAATACTCTACTTTGAAGAATAATCTGTCTGATATGGTTTTAACACAAAAAAAGATCAATTATCTTATCTCTCTTATTTAAATGATATCTTTCTCCCTCATTAAAATTTACAGACTATGAATATGTGTATATATTTAATGAAATGGAGTGTTGTTAATGAAGCTGATATCTGCTCATTCAAGTAACTATAATTATTGTCACAGATAATGATATCAAAAAGAAAGGAGTGTCATGAGTCAATTTAAAGTTAAGGCTTCCAGTCAACACCTTTTTGTTTACTCAGTTGCTGCACCATACAATAATTGACATAGGGTCCAAACACATATGGTTCCTATAAGCTATTTCAACATAATGCCAGACATTCTGGCACCAAGCCCATCAAGAAATGACAGTTTCTAAGAAGTGTTGTTCTTCGTTCGAAGAAACTCAGGAACCTTTTGACCCCTGGGCCTCTTTCTTAACAGTCAACATCTGTGGCTAAGATTTCTCATAGTTAAGAGTACACTGACAATACACCACACATACAGGATTTTAAAAACATGTATGTAACTACTGGACACAAGATGTCTCCTACTTCACCATAAAGTCCATTCTCAGTGTTTGTACACTGGAGGCTTCAAGTTTCCACATCACATTTATGTAAGGGTTAGGGTAAGGCTTATGTTGGACCAGGATTGGCTCCAAAATTGTGATGTCAGAAATCATACTCGTAGGCCCGCCCCTTAAAGAACCAGTGTGTAATATTTAGTGCAATCATTGACTGTAAGATGGACATCATGACAGCTCCCCAAAACATCTCAATTGCCCCCAGTATAAATCAAGTCCTTCCCCCTCCATGTTAGCACATAGGACATGTGTGAAACTGAAATATAAAAATACACCTCAAATACAATTTTTCCAAAGATAGTTTTTGTTAGTTTGGGTTGTTTCCTATCCCACTGATGTTTTTCATTTTTCTGATGTTTGCTTTAATTAGTAATTTCATGATATAAAAAGGGGGTGTGACATCTTGATTGACAGCCGCTCTCAAACCTCCTTCAGGACAGTTGAGTGGGCGTATCCCATGGGCTGTCATCCCACATGACTCTACTGCACAGACTCTGGCTCCAAATAATGTCACACAAGTAAGATGGCAGCACCCGGGAAGGAGATTTTTTTTCTTCACTTTTGCAAAGCGGTAGGAAGTAGAAGCGCATTGTCCGTCATTATAGACAGTGATTGCAACAAAAAAAAAAGCGCAAAAGGCCCTCTCTAGAGCCAGTGTTTGGTTTGTCCATTCTGGGGTACTGTAGAAACATGGAGGTGCAACATGGTGTCCTCCGTGGAACAGGACGTGCCTACTATGTAAATATAAAGGACTCATGCTGCGTTCCATTTACTTCGGAAGTTGGAAGTTGAGCTGAGAATGACGTCACACCTGAGTGTGTATCATCCATGGGCGTAGATGACGTAGGGTTGGTGGGTTTTGTAAACCCATGGGCCCTCTTGTGGTGAAATCCTGCGGCATCACCATACTGCCGAGGATTTTTATTTTTTATTTTTTTGGTTTAAATCACCTCCCTATGGCCAGCCGCCCCGGCTGGCCATAGGGAGGTTCGGGACGTGGTTGACCGCGGCTGCCTTCCCTCGCAGCGGCAGGTAGCACAGAGTGTAACGTCAGACTGGGTCACTGCATTAAGTTGCAGGGGGGATACGAGCGGCTCCTCGATCCTAACCTCGAAAAATTATATCGAACTTTAACAATGTTGTTGAGACATTTGCCAGAATGAAGAACAGAAAAACACAGTTCTAGCTCAGTAGTGGCAGTAATGCAAAGTTTCAAACTCATTTATTTTGTGCCTGTGAATATTCTCATTTGTCCAGGTCATTGTTATCCCCAAAGAAATTTAAATCAAAAGCAACTGGACTTGGTTATTTGTCTAGGAAGACTGGACCAGTCCCAGCCTGGTCAGATGCGTACATGAACTGATGAAGCGGAACCTCTTGGATGAGAGGTGAAACGTCTTCCTAGACAAATAACCAAGTCCGGTTGCTTTTGTTTTAGATTTCTTTGGGGATCATTTATTTTGTATTTTTTCAATAGCCCTTTTTGCTCTCATGCAGCTGCACTTTTATGTTTACCAATGTTTATCAAAGTTATTCTTAGTGAGAGGATTTCTATGCCTGGTAGTGTAATGGCACCTTTAGTTATTTTATTATAATTTTATTTTGTGTATTTATTTGTATTGGGATTGCATTGGGAAAGTGTTATTTATGTGTTGTTATTTATGTTATGTTGGTCATGTGTGTCATTTATTTATTAATTTAATTTGCCTGTTTTGTATAGGGTCTGGGGAATGGTTGCCAATAAAAGAAGGCGGCTATTGCAATTCTAATCACTCTCATGGTTCATTCTTGATGCACTTTTTTGGCTTTTTTTCTGTCCTCTATTTGTGTGTGCGGCGGGCCCCTTTGACCTCAAAACCCATGTGGAATACAGCCCAGCTACGCCACTGCGGTCAAGTGAGCCGGCGTTCGTCTTTTCGTGGTCAAGCCAGCCGCGCCAAAATTTCAAGTGCGCTCGTATTCTATAATGTATGGCAAATGCACGTAGTTCACTGATACGGAGCGAGTTTTCAAAATAAAACGTCGGTTATTCCAAGGCAGTAAAAACAGACATGCCAATGTGATAGGCCACATAGTCTAGAAGCTATTGATCTAAAATGCTAATTATTTTATTATGAAAAGGCTTGATGCTTTCATACCAATTTTTGACATTTTGCACCTCAAGACTACGTTTACTCTCACTGACTTAGTATCAAACATGTATCATTTGAGAGAAAGTCAGCCTCAAAGTTTCTTCTTTTGCATTGAAAAACGGCATTATGCTCTATATTTACGCTACTGTAAAATCCCTTTGATCCATAATTTCTGACAAAGGTTCATACACGTGATCTCAGGATCATCCTGACTGTTCACTCACTCAGTATCAAGCATATTTACTGTATCATTTTTGAGAAATTCAGCTTCAAAGTTACTTCTTTTGCATTGAAAAAAGGCCTTATGCTCTATATTTACGCTACTGTAAAATCCCTTTGATCCATAATTTCTGACAAAGGTTAATACACTTGACCCCAGGACCATCCTAACTGTTCACTCACTCAGTATCAAGCATATTTACTGTATCATTTTTTAGAAATTCAGCCTCAAAGTTACTTCTTTTGCATTGGAAAACGGCGCTATGTGCAATATTTACTCTACTGTAAAATCCCTTTGATCCATAATTTCTGACAAAGGTTAATACACTTGACCCCAGGACCATCCTGACTGTTCACTCACTCAGTATCAAGCATATTTACTGTATCATTTTTGAGAAATTCTGCCTCAAAGTTACTTCTTTTGCATTGAAAAAAGGCCTTATGCTCTATATTTACTCTACTGTAAAATCCCTTTGATCCATAATTTCTGACAAAGGTTCATACACATGATCTCAGGACCATCCTGACTGTTCACTCACTCAGTATCAAGCATATTTACTGTATCATTTGTGAGAAATTCAGCTTCAAAGTTCCTTTTTTTTGCATTGAAAAAAGGCACTATGTGCAATCATGCCTCATGCTCTATATTTATTCTACTGTAAAATCCCTTTGATCCATAATTTCTGACAAAGGTTAATACACTTGACCCCAGGACCATCCTGACTGTTCACTCACTCAGTATCAAGCATATTTACTGTATCATTTTTGAGAAATTCAGCCTCAAAGTTCTTTCTTTTGCATTGAAAAAAGGCCTCATGCTCTATATTTATTCTACTGTAAAATACCTTTGATCCATAATTTCTGACAAAGGTTAATACACTTAACCCCAGGACCATCCTGACTGTTCACTCACTCAGTATCAAGCATATTTACTGTATCATTTTTGAGAAATTCAGCTTCAAAGTTCCTTTCTTTGCATTGAAAAAAGGCACTATGTGCAATCATGCCTCATGCTCTATATTTATTCTACTGTAAAATCCCTTTGATCCATAATTTCTGACAAAGGTTAATACACTTGACCCCAGGACTATCCTAACTGTTCACTCACTCTGTATCAAGCATATTTACTGTATCCTTTTTGAGAAATTCAGCCTCAATGTTCCTTTTTTTGCATTGGAAAACGGCACTATGTGCTATATTTACTCTACTGTAAAATCCCTTTGATCCATAATTTCTGACAAAAGTTGATACACTTGACCCCAGGACCATCCTGACTATTGATTCGGTCAGTATCAAGCATATTTACTGTATCATTTTTGAGAAATTCTGCCTCAAAAGTCCTTCTTTTGCATTGAAAAAAGGCACTATGTGCAATCATGCCTCATGCTCTATATTTATTCTACTGTAAAATCCCTTTGATCCATAATTTCTGACAAAGGTTAATACACTTGACCTAACCCTCACTCCTTTAACCCATATATCACTTACATGCAATATTGTGTGTATTTCTTTTGATCATTTTGAGTAAATAAAAATCCCCTGCTAATTTCCGTGTGTTCTCTCTATGCCCTTGTCAGATTGCAAACGTCAGCCAGGTATGCAAGAACTGATTCCATATCAAACACTGTCACTGTAGCTTTGACAATGCTCTTGATGCTTCTAAAATAATTGTGTTCTATTTTTCAAGAATGCCAAATTAAAAGTCAAAACAGAAATTTTGACTGATTGACTAGCTTAGTGAATTTATTTATATTTACTGTAGATTAAAATTAGTTTTATTCCCTTCATTTATTTAATATTTATATTTGATTATGCATTTTTATTATTTCCTGAGTTGGTAACTTTCCACTGTATAAGCGCATGCGCGGTGTTATAACAAGAGATTTGCCTTTCTAACGACCGTCAAACGTGGAGGAATGGCGCTCAAACGAGGGTAAGTTGCCTTCTTTCCTAAGCCTACACTGTAACAAATTACTGTAAAAATACAGTGAATTTCATACAGTAATGTACCGTTTTTCATGAATACAGTTAAATACTGTTAATGGTGATGCCTTTACGCAATAAAAATACAAACAGTAAGCTACTGACTATCTTGAATATGTTTTTTGTTTAAGTCCATCCACAACTCATATGAGCAACATGTTGCATCAGGTCCCACCACCTCATTTAGCACAGTCAGCACAGAAAATCATACAATGGGCAAAAACATATTCAAGATAGTCAGTAGCTTACTGTTTGTATTTTTATTGCGTAAAGGCATCACCATTAACAGTATTTAACTGTATTCATGAAAAACGGTACATTACTGTATGAAATTCACTGTATTTTTACAGTAATTTGTTACAGTGTAGGCTTAGGAAAGAAGGCAACTTACCCTCGTTTGAGCGCCATTCCTCCACGTTTGACGGTCGTTGGAAAGGCAAATCTCTTGTGATAACACTGCGCATGCGCTTATACAGTGGAAAGTTACCAACTCAGGAAATAATAAAAATGCATAATTAAATATAAATATTAAATAAATGAAGGGAATAAAACTAATTTTAATCTACAGTAACTATAAATAAATTCACTAAACTAGTCAATCAGTCAAAATTTCTGTTTTGACTTTTAATTTGGCATTCTTGAAAAATAGAACACAATTATTTTAGAAGCATCAAGAGCATTGTCAAAGCTACAGTGACAGTGTTTGATATGGAATCAGTTCTTGCATACCTGGCTGACGTTTGCAATCTGAAAAGGGCATAGAGAGAACACACGGAAATTAGCAGGGGATTTTTATTTACTCAAAATGATCAAAAGAAATACACACAATATTGCATGTAAGTGATATATGGGTTAAAGGAGTGAGGGTTAGGTCAAGTGTATTAACCTTTGTCAGAAATTATGGATCAAAGGGATTTTACAGTAGAATAAATATAGAGCATGAGGCATGATTGCACATAGTGCCTTTTTTCAATGCAAAAGAAGGACTTTTGAGGCAGAATTTCTCAAAAATGATACAGTAAATATGCTTGATACTGACCGAATCAATAGTCAGGATGGTCCTGAGGTCAAGTGTATCAACTTTTGTCAGAAATTATGGATCAAAGGGATTTTACAGTAGAGTAAATATAGCACATAGTGCCGTTTTCCAATGCAAAAAAAGGAACTTTGAGGCTGAATTTCTCAAAAAGGATACAGTAAATATGCTTGATACAGAGTGAGTGAACAGTTAGGATAGTCCTGGGGTCAAGTGTATTAACCTTTGTCAGAAATTATGGATCAAAGGGATTTTACAGTAGAATAAATATAGAGCATGAGGCATGATTGCACATAGTGCCTTTTTTCAATGCAAAGAAAGGAACTTTGAAGCTGAATTTCTCAAAAATGATACAGTAAATATGCTTGATACTGAGTGAGTGAACAGTCAGGATGGTCCTGGGGTTAAGTGTATTAACCTTTGTCAGAAATTATGGATCAAAGGTATTTTACAGTAGAATAAATATAGAGCATGAGGCCTTTTTTCAATGCAAAAGAAAGAACTTTGAGGCAGAATTTCTCAAAAATGATACAGTAAATATGCTTGATACTGAGTGAGTGAACAGTCAGGATGGTCCTGGGGTCAAGTGTATTAACCTTTGTCAGAAATTATGGATCAAAGGGATTTTACAGTAGAATAAATATAGAGCATGAGGCATGATTGCACGTGTATGAACCTTTGTCAGAAATTATGGATCAAAGGGATTTTACAGTAGCGTAAATATAGAGCATAATGCCGTTTTTCAATGCAAAAGAAGAAACTTTGAGGCTGACTTTCTCTCAAATGATACATGTTTGATACTAAGTCAGTGAGAGTAAACGTAGTCTTGAGGTGCAAAATGTCAAAAATTGGTATGAAAGCATCAAGCCTTTTCATAATAAAATAATTAGCATTTTAGATCAATAGCTTCTAGACTATGTGGCCTATCACATTGGCATGTCTGTTTTTACTGCCTTGGAATAACCGACGTTTTATTTTGAAAACTCGCTCCGTATCAGTGAACTACGTGCATTTGCCATACATTATAGAATACGAGCGCACTTGAAATTTTGGTGCGGCTGGCTTGACCACGAAAAGACGAACGCCGGCTCACTTGACCGCAGTGACGTTACTCCCACTTTTTTATTACTGGATCTGTTGGACTGGCACTATAGACACTGAGCAGTTAACACCAGACAAAACATGATTTCAGCATTATGACAGATGAATTAGCGCAACAGAATCCATGTTGAAGATTAATAGCAATTGTTAGGCCTTTCAACATACAGTATCAGCAGCATTATCAGTACGAAATCGCACAGCGTGGCTGCACAAAATTGGTCACAGTTACATCCACAGATAAACTTACAACAAACACTCAGAGTTGTGTCCTGTTAACCAAATGTATATGGGCTGTTGTACCCCTGTAGTGATTTTAGCTTTCCAGACCTGCACGTACAATTTATTCAATTTCTGTGGCTGTTTGTAAACATCAAATTAACAGTCACGTCTTTTGATTAACAGGTGTGCTGAATTGCTTGAAAATATCACTGTGATGAGAGATAAATGTCTATATAGCCTTTCATATAACATGTTTGATGGTAAATAACATTACAGATGTTGTGTCACAAATTAATCTGGGCGTTACGCTATCACAATTTAACATGGCTAACAGCTAACTCCACACCACGTTCGTGCTGAACACATACATACCTCAGTGTACGTTTCATTTATAGGCTGAGGGACAGTAGAAGCAATTCTTAGGTCGACTTCACATTAGATTCATGACGGAATATGAGATTGACAACAGGAACATTTTTAACTGATTTAATGCTAGTGATGTTAACAGTATTTTGACCAGGCATCGACACAGTCACCTATCACCAGTTAATTCAGCCACCAATTAATCTGACACACCGTCCGACTTTCCGAGTCGGACATCCAACTTCAGGTGACGTTCTAGTTGAAATTTCCAACTGGGAACTCTGAAATTCTGTATTCCGCGTACAACTAGAACGCACCTCATTCTAAGCTAACAAAATTGCAACAATTCTTATTTTCAGATGATTATGCACTAATTAAAACATATTTAAAAATATTATATTCCAAATATTATATATGTAGTTTCTACTAGCTGACACTAAATTCTCCACACTGCACCTTTAAAGTCATATTTTCAATAAGCTTAGAGAAACTTAACACTTTCAGCAGATGAATGTGAAAACAGCTTTCACATACATCATTGTGCACAGTAAAGGTCAAACATTCAGCTGTAGGAACAAGGAGAAAAACATATTTTTGAGTGAAAGGGGCCCATAAGGTTTTTTTCAATCTCTTCAGTCAGGATCCAGGACATTCATTTTGCAGAGCAGGAACATGCGCAGTCAGCAGCAGTCAGCTGACAAACACACACTGACAGAGACACACAGAGAGAGAGACAGAGGCTGCTTCACCTGACGACAAGTTCACTGACCGGGGTGAGTATTATGAGTTATAACTCTCACTATTTATTTTTTAATTAGTGACAAAGGTTGTGCTGTCATGTGATCCCTGCTCACTAACCTCTAGTCGTACTAGCACGCCGCTAACACGCAGATAGCTTCAGCCACAGCTACAGAGAGGATAATAAGTGAACTTAAACGAGGCTAGCACAGTTAGCCACATTAGCATTAATTTCGCCTGCGGCGATTAAACAGGTAATGGCCACTAACCGTTGACGTTACGTGCTCCTGGCCTAGAGGCTGGCGTCACAGCGGCAGGTCATGATTGTTTTTGTTTAAACTAAACACTGTCAGGACACCTAGGGGACGCAATGAGAAGCTATTTCAACCACTGACTGCCCCAGCCGTGTTATTTCCTATGTGATACGTCGTGTGTGTGTGTGTGTGTGTGTGTGTGTGTGTGTGTGTGTGTTTGTGTTTTTAATATTATGTCGTATCTGTCCTTTAGAGTGAATACGTCGTGTCATGCTGCCTGATAAAGATGGTCCAGCTGTCGGAGGCGGACAGAGCTCTGCTGCGGGAGAGGACCCCTCTGTGACCCTGTTTAGAGAGTACCTCCGTCTCAAAACTGTCCACCCAGAGCCTGACTATGGTGAGACCCTTTGATTCATTGGATCCAAGCCATACCTACTGAAATGTCTTGTTTAGTGTTTTGCATTCATTTTTGAGGGGGTCAAAATCAGAAGTTGGAGTGTGCACCTGGATGAGGAGCAAATGCAAATATACACTCAGGGTCACTTTATTAGGTACACCTGTGCAATCTAATTCAATTCTACTTTTTAAGTTTAGACATTTTCAGTTTTTGTTAACATTGTCAAAAAGGGATAATTCTACTTTATGTTCATTACTGAGGTCGTACTAAATGGTGGTGGCGTACTGAGGTGCATTATATTGACTGGCAGAGCTGTTGTATTGGATTGCAAAGGTGTACCAAATAAAGAGGCCAGTGAATGTATTCTGTGTCCCCCTCCAGAATACATAATACATAGTGTTTTCATGTTGCTGTTACTTCACTTGAATTATTAGTCAGATCTTATCGATTTATGCACCAACACTAACATAAAAATACTTTAAATGTGTGTTGTTTTTACTGATGTAAAACTGAAATGTAGTTGCACACTCCAGCTTGATAAAGACGTGCAGTGTGACATCTGTTTATCTTCCATGTATCATCTAATCATTTATCAAAGTTCATTTGTTATCAGTGCCGGCTGGAATTAAAGTTCATTCTTGTTATGTATGAAACACAGTGTGGAAAAGAAAGCTAAGCTCATAAACAAGAGATATAATAATATATAATATATCAAGAGGTTTTATAGACACATACACAGAAAAAGAGCAGATGGCTTCTCCCAGGTCTAGTTCCAATTAGAGTATATAATAAAATGAGAGAGAAATATAAAAAAAACTTTCAATTCAGTAGTCAAACCTTATTTTTGATCTTTAAAAATGTGGATCCTGACCAGAAAAAAAGAGGTTCTTTGCTGAAATCCCAGCTGTAACCTTCATCAAAGGGTACATCAGAGGACCTCAGACATTTAGGTTGGTTCAGGTTTCTGTCCATGAAGCCTCTGTTTATTTCGAGGTGTGCCAGTCATGACTAACTGGGAAGAGATCTTGCAGTTGATCTATGGGAACACTGGAGGGTCTACATCTCCCAGTTGGCCTGTGAGAATCTGGAATACCCTCATAGTGAGAGTAGGGAAAGTAATTAAGCCAGGGACCTTTGGACTTGTCTTCTCACCTGGTTGCTTCCACACACTAAAAAAATAAATGTCCGGAAAACAAATATGAATGTGATAAGACAGCTCGACTTTCTGTCTTGTCTTTCTGTGACCTTACCAAAGTCTGACAGTACCACCACGTCTATCCAGTGTTGCCAAATTTTCACACCAAGATTAATATTTAAATGCACTGTTCTGCCATCTGTTTATTCATTTATAGATGCTGCTCTTAGGTTCCTGGACAGAATTGCAGAGGAGCTTGGGCTACCCATAAAAAAGATTGAGGTGTGTGTCAGTCCATGTTAATCCATGTTACAAAGATTTGTGTACATGTTGTAAGTAAAGTAAACAGTGGGATAGGGCTGTCGTGTTTTCGTGCAATGCCAATACCAGTACCCTTAAAGTGATACAGATACCAATAAGGTACTTTAATTGATAACTTTTTTCTAGTTAATTTGATACCCATCGTGTGAATGGAAGCTTTCAGTGATTATTTTTGTCTTTTGTCTGTGAGCTCATACAAATAGTCATTTTTTTGTATATCTCAGTACAGAACAGATTTTCGGCAGGTATCATTTGACTGGAGAAGTTTCATTGTTATTCAATACTGAATTATTTTGGTCAATACTTTAAAAAAAAAGAAGGTATTTAGTACCAATACCCAGCCCTACAGTGGGCCTCATCTGTTGTTACCTTTGCCTCTAGGTTTGTCCAGGCAGAGTCGTGGTGATCATGACCTGGGAGGGGACGAACCCGGCCTTGAAATCCATCTTACTGAATTCCCACACAGATGTTGTGCCCGTCTTCCAGGTATGGTGTCCATGTTTGTCTACAGCTTTACAATCCTGTCATACCTGTTATGAACATGAAAAAAATAGATTTGATATCAATCTCTTCTCCAGGAACATTGGAAATACGATGCTTTCAGTGCTTTCAAAGATGCAGAGGGCAACATTTATGCCCGGGGAACACAGGACATGAAATGTGTAACTATACAGTGGGTATAAACTGCCTTGATAACTTGTCTTATTAAACAGGATTTGTGCTCTAGTGTTGTTGTGATCTTCACTTTTAACTATGTTCTATGAGCACACCTGTAGCACCCACTCATCCAACCTGCATACTGTCAGTTCAGACTGTCTCTTCTTTTATTTCTGTCACAACTCTGCCGTGTCTACGTTTGTTCTCTGTAGGTACATCCAGGCAGTCAGAAGACTGAAGGCAGAGGGACGGAAAATGTTGCGCACTGTGCATTTAATGTTTGTTCCTGGTAAAATATTTGATTGTTTCCTATCTCTATTTTTAGTTTGTTCTTAAATCTTATAAACACTTGGATGACCCACACAGGTATTGTACCTGATTAGACCTCTTCTGCTCCAGTATTGACATGTTCAGACTGCACTTGATTAGCACCATCCTCCCCCTTCTTTTTTTTTCACAGGGTGAGACAAATTAGACCTGTATCACTGGGTACACTCCAAAACCAGACTAAAAAAGTGCTGGTTTGAGCTGGTAGACCATTTCAATTAGAAACACAAAATTAGACAAATAAATATTACATGGCTTGTCAAAGGTTAATCTGAATGGAAAAGTTCATGTACTATCTCTTCCATTGCTTTTAAGCTGTAAGAAGATGAAATGAAAGTTTACCACAGCATGTTTAATACCTGCTGCTGTTTCATTATTATTTAATAATCAACACCATACCAGCGGCCTCTACTCCATTTAAGCAGGTTTCCTGCCCTTGTCACTGTGTAACAAGTGGCAAGTCAACATGGTAAAGAGGAGAACAGTAATTTCTATTGATACATGGAGTTTGGTGACTAGACAAAAGCTCTACCCAAGGTCTAATCAGCCAGAATGATTGAAAACACCTGTGTGGGTCTTTAATTACAACGTAATGTGTTCTTGTTTGGCAGCAGCTATACTCACTGCTTTATAGATACAATCATTGTTGCAAAATAAAATATGACATTCATAAATAAATATACATATCTCTTTTTAGATGAAGAAGTTGGAGGTCACAAGGGAATGGAAACATTTGTGACGCATCCAGAGTTCCAAAAATTAAACATTGGCTTTGCCCTCGACGAAGGTAAATAAATAACTGTTTGCAGCATTTTTTTTTTAAAGTTAATGAATAGAGAGCTGAACACAGAAGATAACTCAGTCACTTAATGAGGTGAAACTGGGGTCAGTATTTGAGTTTATACCGTGACCACGGATAATTCTCTTATGTTTAGTTGGGAGGCGTCTGTTAAAATTGTACATCTAAATACCTCATGCAGTCCAGCTAATAGTGTAATTAACACTATTATAGATATTAAACCGCAGGTTACTATAGCAACAGGACATCTTCCTTGGTGAAACTAAAATAACTGATAAAATAAACTTTGATGAATGATATGAAATGAATAAACTTTAAGAAACTGACAATGATTTAAATATATCCAGGTTTCCTTTGGGCAGTGACAGAGGAGCAATGCACTCCAAACCGACAAAGGTTTCAAAGGTGGAACCACCACTTTATATTGTGGTAACCTTTGCCTCCATCTTATTCCTGTATCAAGACAAATCCACCATCCTCTGGATTATTAATACAGGCTAACAGGCCATATCATAAGTGTGTTTGATTGAGTATGTGGTAACCAGGGTTAATGCCTGACCAAATATTCAAATGTTGTCATATCACTGTTCCTAGTTGCCCTCTTTGATTTTTAAGCCAAAGGTAAACAGGTGATGAATTTCAGTCATTATTTGTGTTCAGGAATCCTGACGTGGTGTAAGGGATGTAAATGCTAATCATCGACAATTGTCCTCTGTCTTTTAGTTTGTCTGTTTTATAGTTATAGTTGTATTTATGCAGTAGGCTAATGTTAAAAGTTAAAAATATGCTTTTTACATTATATCTGCATGTGCTCTATAGGTCTTGCCAACCCTTCTGAGGCCTTCACTGTGTTTTATGGAGAGAGGAACCCTTGGTGTGAGTATGAAATACATACTGCAAAAAGAAACATCTGATCAGATTCCAGGATTTTCCAAATTTTATTGTAGTTTGTTTGTAAAATTTTAAAAATGATAAAATTGATATGAACATAGTGACGTCTTCTTTTCAGGGATTACAATCCACTGCCCAGGAAGTCCAGGCCATGGGTCAAGGTTTGTGGAGAACACCGCTGCCGAGAAGCTGGTAAATGTCATTGTCATGTTGCCAGTGAATAAAACTAGTTTTAATAATGAAGACCTGTTACAAGGACTGCCAGATGGTGTCAGTGATGATAGTTGTCCTTTCTATTTCTTACAGCGCCAAATCATAAACTCTTTCCTGGACTTCAGAGAGAAGGAGAAACAAAGGTGAGACTGGAAGAATATTTACACTTTCATCTGTTCTGTGTATGGCATGACTTTTCTCATAAATACACTGTGGTTTTCTAAAAAAAAAAAAAAAGTACTGCTACTAAGGTGTTTTTAATTAAACCTTTAATGAGCTTGATTCATGGGCAAAGCTAAAGAACGTAAGCAGCCCTGCTCTAATAATCTGCCACCTGTGTTCAAGCACATTTATCAAGATAATAACCCTAAAAATGAAGCAACACTCATGGAACAGGGATGTTATTATGCAGTTTGTGTAGTAAATGTTTGTGAGAGATTTAACAGATGTTCCACAAATACCTGAAAAACGGAAAAATGCATAAAATATATGGAATTTGAACTAGTACAGGGGTTTATTCAGTTGTCTTGCATAGTAACACTTAATTCTACTGGGCACTAACTTTCCAATTTGTCGAAGTTGATTTCTTAGAAAGTTGCATGTAAATATATAAACTCAAAACATAAAACTAAAATGCCATTTTCATGCATTCATTACACAATTCTTCAAAGAAACTTCCAAGTAAATTATTTATATATTTAATTATATATAAAATACAGTGTTTATCCCCCTTGGAAGAAATTTTATTAATTTGATTGGCCCCTGCTTATTTGAAAGAAATGCTGGGTGGCTCATGAGCCATTATTTGTTGTGTTTGTGTCCCAGAGACATTTGAAATTTGTATAAGTGAAAACAGTGAATTGCTTTTTACTTTCTTTAACAAGAAGTTATGTTAGTTTTCCATTTTGCTCTTGCAAAAATTGGACTTTAGATTTATTAGAATTGCATTTTAGTTACAGTAGTTTCATTATGACAATGTTTGTGGATTTCAGGCTAAACACCAGTGAGTGTTTCACACTAGGTGACGTCACCACAGTAAATATGACCATGGTGAAAGGGGGCGTGGCCTACAATGTCATCCCTGCTGAAATGGATGTCAGCTTTGACCTAAGAATACCACCTACAGTAAACCTACAGGTGTGTGAATGTGTGTCTGTATCTGCAGACTTTATGACACGCCCTCCTTCTCAAGTTAACTCCACACTCACCTCTTAATCGTTATTATTATTCTGGCAGGAGTTTGAAAAACAGATCAAACAGTGGTGTAAGGAAGCAGGGGAAGACATCACTTATGAGTTTGCTCAGGTCAGTATGCTCTACACTGCTGTATAACCGCTGTTGGTTTGTTCCTGTTGTCAAATGGATTAAACTCGCTGCCGTCCTTTGCAGAAACACATGAACCAAAATGTGACATCGACAAAGGAGAGTGATCCTTGGTGGAGCGCCTTCAGTGGAGCCTGCGAGGCAATGTGAGTTCCCTGTACATACTAAAACATTATGTTGTGTTCATCTTGTGTGTTTCATGTTAGATTGTAGATCCAGAGGCAAAGACAATGTATGTACATGCCACATGCATATACAAATATCATTTTCTATTGACACCACACAACACATTTAAAGCTTTTAGTATATTGTGACAACTTTAACTTCACTTTTGGGCTCCAACTCCAATTCAATATGGACAAAAGGAATTTTTGGAATTAAGTTAATTTGTCTGTAATGAGTGTGTATTCATATTCTTTTAAGCCTTGCTGAATAATTTTACCATATGAACTCTCTGAAATGTACTTCTGTTAAAACCGATAAGCGATCGAATACTTAGACATCTCAAGAATAAAATGTGTCCGCTGTATTAGTCGATAATAAATTAATTTTTTGGTTTTCTCTAATATTGCTTACACAATCCTTTAACACACTTTCACTCCCTGAGTCTTCACACCTTAGTTGCAAATGTTCACACAGCTTCCACAATATTCTGTTCTTGTCTTTGTCTACCTTGTTTACAATTACTCATCTTAGCATCTGAGAAATAAATAATTCTTCTCTCTTTCATTTACTATGTATTCTATTGAAAATATAGAGGGATTTTTTGATCATATCTGACGTGCAGTCAACTGCACTTTTATCCAGATAACTGTAGGTGAAAAAAACATAAAAGTACTGTGCTTGCATCATGTAAGATAAGTCTCATGTAGTATATCTTTTCTGCAGGAATATGACTCTGGAAAAAGAGATATTTCCAGCTGCCACAGATAGTCGTTTTATTCGTGCGGTGAGTATGGGCCAGGGACAATAAGAACGAAACCTCCATGAAAATGAATTCATCCATTTATCATGACATTTCAAATTGTTGGGCAAAAGCAATTTTTGTGCTTCAGTTCTGTTTGTTTGATGATTCCAGGTGGGTATCCCGGCTATCGGTTTTTCCCCAATGAACCGGACACCAATCCTGCTGCACGATCACAACGAGTATCTGAACGAGCACGTCTTCCTGAAAGGCATCAAGGTGTACGAAAGGCTAATCCCAGCTATCTCCAGTGTACCTGCCCTTCCCGCTGAGGCTTAGACAAGTCCTCTATTAATGCTCTCTCAAACATATTTCACTGATTATCTTAATCTTTAACTTGAAGGAGATTGCAGAGATTACCAAAGAAGAATAATGTATATCATTAAGCCAAACTGAGCACTTAGCCTTTGGTATTATTGATTTTTTAATTATTTTTATGATTCTCAGGATAAATGCACAGCAAACTTTGCATTATTCAGTATTGCAGCAGTTTAACAGCATACTGACTGTTTGTTAACATTGTTGATTGAGTGCGCCTGTGAGTATGCAGTCTTAAAATAATATCGCCCTACTGTGTAAACCACGTTTACCATTAGTATGGAAAAAAATCAATATACATTCATGTGGAGATGACTTTGATTGATAAATTGTTTGATCATGTCATTTGATTGCCACTGTTTCAATTTTGTTTGATTTTAAAAGTAGCTTTCCATAGATAGAATTTTATTTAATAAACTGGAATTGAATAAATATGTTTGTTCATTACTTTCATCCCAATATTTTCTCTGGTGTGAGTTAGAGATCTGTGTCTGCCACACTGACATGCAATTAAAAAGACTAATGAATGAGAGGCAGGATTAGAGCTGTTATGGAGGAAGATTTCTGACTGCTTACGGCAGCGAGGATTTAACCTCCAACCAACCAACCATCTGCTTCAAGGACAGGATTTAACATAACTACATCAATAAAAACACTCAAAATATCAGCTAAAACATGAATCCATCAGAGCAGCATTCAAATCATCACAAATTGCATCTCAAAATGATCATTGAGTACAGTGTTTGGGTGTCCTGATGGGAAGTCCAGCCTACACACATCAATGAGCATTATGCACTAAATACACTTACTTAGTACTAATTAGCAAATGTTAGCATGCTAACACTAAACGAAGATGGTGATTATTGTAAATATTACACCGGCTTAGCATCAGCATGTTAGCATGTCCATTGTGAGCATGTTAACACTTCTTTGCTTAAGAGCAACCTCACAAAGCTGCTAGCACGGCTGTAGACTCTTCTTGTCGTCATATTTAATGCAGTCAATTAGTGCATAATTAGTTTTAATTCATTACACTGATACATTCTATATTGGTCATACAAATAAACACATATAACCACATTTTATAATCTATTGTAAAAAGATAAAGTAATTGGTTTGACTTTCACTGCTGAGCTATTTTGTGTTTTTACAGTGAAACGAGGTGTCTCAAGAGAATTTGCTTTAAATGATGAAGACAGAGTTGGAAATATTTGCAAACATGCATGTCTTGAAATAGGGGTGCAATAAGGGAAATGAGAAATTTTCTTTTAATTTGTAATGCTGTTTACTTGAGATAAAGGTCGGTCTCATCTACAGTTCAGTTCCCTTTGGAGTTGCCGTCCAATTAACAGTGTTAGGCTCTCCAAGGGGGACTGGCAGGAAGACTGCAGTCAGTAATTAGTCTTCTCTCTCCCCGGGACATGACAGCAGTATTAGCACATGGGGCTGTCAGGGGGATGACTAAAGCTGAACCCACATCCTTCCTCCCAGAGGGGGCAGGAATAGGTGCAGTCATCCTGTCGGGTCAGCTGTGAAGCATCTGAGTGTCTAGCTGTGGAAACAGACTCTGTTAAACAACTTACAAGCTTTATGTTCCTATATTTGAGGAGAGCTTTACATTACAAACACCTCCAATGTAAAAATGCAGCCAGTTCATTCTGGTTTGAGGCTAAAATTATATTTATATGCCTGTTATTTCTCTGGTAATGATTAACTGCAAAGGCGCAATTCCCTTTTTCTCTTCCTCCCTCGACAGTTGCTCAGAGGTGAGGATCAGCTTCAATAACATGAGGCCTGGGTTAGGTGGGGATTCAGGTCTTGGTCAAGGACAACTGTGCATAAGGCTTAACCCCATGGGGAGCTTTAACCTGACTCCTCCAGTCTCTCCCTACACCCTGCTTTGGTCTTATCAGATTATTATGATGATATACACTCTCAAAGACATATTGCCAATAGGGGACTGACTTGCATTTACAATGGCTGCAAGCTGGCCTGCAGGGATGACATGAGAAGGTGAGCAGAAGAGTACATTCTTTACCCCCCTGTGGAATAAAGCAGATCACTATATATTAAGAAAGCAATCTTCATATCACTACTCTTATAGAGCTGTTTCATATTCTGCATCTTCGTCATCCCACAGTTGAGTCGCAGAAAGCTGTTAATATTCACAGATGCTGCAGTGTATGAAGGAACATACATACTGTAAATTCTCCAGCTGAGCGGTATTTCTTTCTGCTGTGCTTTCCTGCTGTGCAACCATAACTGTCCTCTGGTGGTAATTACAGCCAAACCCTGTTGTGATAGCCACAAGACTTCAGCTTAAGTGGGGAATAATTGATTTCAGTTCTTTCACTGTACTGTGGTTTGTTGTCTTGTTTGCTATTTTTTCATGATCACATAGCTCAAGATATTTATTTTGATTATCTGCAACTAATCTGAAAATCTGTAATAGTAAAATATACTAAATAATACTTTAGAAGACATTTATGTTTATTGTTGGCATGTCAAATTTTGATAATATATCTTGCAGTATTATTTTGGACACTTGGTGGCGGTCATTATATGCACAAGGTTGTGTATGTTGGTGCACAGGTGACAGGAAGTCGGAGGCACAGGTAGGGAGAGTGCATACAGTTCTCAGAGCAACACGCTCCAACTTGCCGAACTGGAATCTCTTTGCATAACTAACTCAATAAACAACAAACTAAACTGCAGCCACCGACTGCAAAATCTGTTTATTGGGTCTACATAAAAATCACCTTGAATGATTTAACACAATCTCTTGTGTATTTGTACGTAATATTGCAAAATTGGTAGTGTCTCTCTCTATCCTATCGTAGTCAAGCTGCAAGATAAGAGAATTATGTGTTCACTTTTTTCACCTATGGTCTAGTGTTATTTTCACATCTGGGAGTCCATAATTCATTGCTTTATGTGCTCACTTCTGGGGAGTACAAGATTAGTCTGTTAGGAGGTCTGCAAAGAAGAAAATGCTGTTGAGCCCCTGTTGAGTCCTCATCTACCACATTATGTATGCTCCATCTAAAAATCCAGGTTCCTATTTAGTAAAGTGTCCATGTTAGACTGTAAGGATACTGTACCTTCATAGACCCAGAGACGAACACCCCTCACATTCTGGAATAATACAATTTAGCCCTAGGTTGTCTCTGTATCAAGTAGTTTGTAGTAAATTGATTAAACCCAACATTCGTCAGGGATGTGCACCATTATGTAAGCATTAAATAAACTAGATGGGGGTCCAAAACACAAGATGATAATATGGGACCCACCCTATTTGATATAGACCTTTGTCCCAGCAAGTGTTGACATGTCAAAGCAGTCAGGGCACAGGTGTAATAATAAACGTTAATGATGGCTGCAATTAGTGGTGATCATGTTTGTGGTATAGTGTGCATACTTGTAATGAATCATTACTCATCATCACCTGTCTTGGGCTTTTCCTGCTTTGACTAATCAAAATGTCTGCAGTGAAATAATTATATATATTTTTTTATTTTTCAGTTTTTGTTGATATTGTCAGAAAAGTGGTTATTCTACTTTATGTATATTATTGACATCATAATGGGTGATGTTGGACTGGAGTGCATTATATATTGAATGGTATTCCTAAAATGTTGTCCACTCCATTAACATACATGAGTGGGTAAAGTGTGTTGGACTGCATTAGAGTAGCTATGCATGTGTTTCTAATAAAGTGGTAGGTGAGTGTATGTACATATTAATGAAATATATTTGCATATTAATAGACTGACATTTTAAGGATTTTTAACATGGCAACCTACCTTTTTGTATGAATCAAATGAGACACAATTTCGTCTCCAAGCATAGTATTTTTTTTTTCCCGGAGGGGTCTTTTTCCTCATTTTGTTGCTATCAGGACGCCTTGAGGAATTTAACTTGGCCTTCAGTAACCTTGGTTGCCTTCAGACAACCAGCTTTCACTGTTGTATAAAAACTAAATTTATGCTGATGATAACTCCCACGTGGCTCTGCAGAGATAAATAAAGCCAAACTAGATTATTCTACTGCTCCGCTGTTGCCTGGTGAGCGTGAACGCGCCTGGATGAGAGAGAGAGAGAGAGAGAGAGAGAGAGAGAGAGAGAGAGAGAGAGAGAGAGAGAGAGAGAGAGAGAGAGAGAGAGAGAGAGAGAGAGAGAGAGAGAGAGAGAGGTGTCGTGAACGCGCCGGCCTGTGTGGTGGAGGAGGTGGTGGTGGTGGTGGTGTATGTGGGAGCAGGAGGAGAGACTCTGCAGTGTCTTGGCAGCTGCATTAGTGCATCTCCCACCGTCCGCGATGCCTCCACGGCCAATGCTTGCCTCCTCCGCGTTCACTTGACAACACAAACCGATGATGAACTGGTCGGGAAACTGAGTCTGGACGTTCACACCAGATCGTTATATATACTGTATATGCCTCGGAGACAGTCCGGAGCTGTTCATTCACGTACCGAAACCCCGTGTGACGAGCATTTTTAATGGAAAATGGCGATAGGCAAAAGGTCTTGCAGCATCGTCTGCTTTGTATCTATCCAGATCATCTTGATTTTCAGCGCATCGTGGCCTGGAGCGGAAGGTCTCACATTCCCCCAGCAATACACGTAAGTAACAGCCACCCAGGCTCTGTGGTGGGAGACAACTTTGGGCTTGTCCACTCAGCTCTGGTGTCAAGAGACACTTCAGTCAACCCTGTTCAGTTTGGTGTTTATTTCATTTGGCGATTGCATCAACGTAAAGGCTCTGTATTTAAAGCTCAGTGAAAGGTGTAGTCCTCACAGTATGACTGGGCATGCATAACAAAGATAGATCATTTATAGATAGGGCCTGTGCAATCAGGTTCGAGTGTCTCAAGTAAACAGAAGACTTTAAAATGTCTTCTTTTTTAAATATCAGATACAATTAGTAGTATTTAGGGACTAAATATAGGCACATATGATGAGTTATAACACTCATTTTGGTGGCATATTCCTCATAATCAGATGTTTTGTTTATGTAATTAAAAAATTACAGTATCATGCCAAATAGTCTGCTTTTTTTAAGAGATGATGGCATGGATGGAGAGATGTTTCCAATGTGATCCTTCACAAGTGAAGTTTTAGGTGAGGCTGACCATGCCTTTAATTACTCAAAGAAGTCAGATATCACTGAATTTAAATATGTGCAGTTGTTGTTGTAAAAGTGGAAAAAGTGTTTTTCCCCCCCCAATGCTGTACTTGTACTAGAGTACTAGATTTTTCCATACAGGCTTGCAAGGAAAAAAGCATAACAATTTCTTTAATTTTGAGAAACACTTGGCTTTCTCACAACCTCTTAAGAAATCCATCAGTACAGTATAGCTACTAGTAGTTCTCAGTAGTACTAGAAGTAGGCCTACTCGTTGCAGGGACGAAGAAGAAGGTGTGGTTTTTACTGTTACTTCTTGCTGCAGGCTGCATAAGAATGAACACTTTCTCTCTTTTTTTCGATTGATCCTGTGCTTAGTTCTACGTTCTTAACCTTTAACCCGTTGCCGTTAAGTACAGCTGGCACTAAACTTGAAACTACAGTTATCTGGGCCCACCTCCAGGCTCCGCAATCAGGCTGCTCTGGAGGGAGGAACAGCGGCCAGATGGTCCACTCATCTTCGGGGCACAGTGAGGGATTTCTGGCCAATCACAACTGGAGAACTAGAGATGTATTTACCAATTAGAAAAGGGAGTCTATAAATCAGGGAGCTGTTAGGGTGTGTGTATGCATGTGTGCGTGTTTTTTTTAAATGATGAATTGGGTTATTTCAAGTAGGGTAGTCATTGCTTTCTCCTCCTCTTCCTCCTCTTCCTCCTCCTCCTCCTCCTTCTCCTCCTCCTTTCTGCTGATTTTTCTGCTGAGTGCTCTGAAACAGCTACATAGCCCTCTGCCCTGGGTCTCTTCATGTAAGCTAAATGAAGCAGAATCGCTACGCTGAAGAACAGCATCTCATTCCAATTAAGAATTAATACTGCAGCAGTGAGGATTTATTCTCCCTCTCTCACTTATGCCCTTTTCACTCCCCTCCCCTTCTGTCTTGACTCTGTCTCTTGCTCTTTGTCTCTGCAGATACATAGATAGATAGATAGATAGATAGATAGATAGATAGATAGATAGATAGATAGATAGATAGATAGATAGATACATAGATACATAGATACATGGATACATACATAGGCAGATAGATGGATGGATAGCAACTCTATCTCCTACCAATTTTGTTTATATATTACTAATTGCCTTGCTAATACGTTGTGGAAGAAGCATCTGCTGCCTGGATTACTGGCAACAATTTTTCACTCCAGGAAATGTCCTTACACTCCACAGAGGAGTTGGTCGGGTTAGATGCACTTTGAGACTGTAGACAGGGGTTTATTTTTGTTGTGAGTTTGTCAACAGTAGTCGATAACAGTCGATTAATGTAGTGGTTCTCATATTTGGGGGAAGTCATTTGATTCATATGGGGACAATAAGCAAGAGTGATGCTATTGTGGCAAAGTTGTCACTGTTCAAGTTAGCAAGATTTATTTGTACAAAACAACATGTTAAATGCTAAATGTATGCAGCTTTAACATAAGGACATAACAACTCATATGACAAATTCTATCTTATTCTCGACTTTACTGTACATTTAGAGCCTGGTGACTTGAGTCTTAAACTTTTAGGATTTTTCATTTATGCAGAAGTAAAGCACTCAGTTTGAGAAACACTAAATACATTGTTTAGGTTTTTATGTCAGAAAACAGGTCCCACAGGCCAAGGGAAATTTTTTGGACCAGTCCAAAACCCAAATGTAGTCAATTTGCAGTGATATAAAACAGAACATAGTAGCATCCTCAAATTGGTTTTGGCATTTTTGCTTTATAAATGACCTGAACTATGAATCAACAATCATAATTGTTGTAGATTAATTTTCTGTTGATCACCTAATTGAACTATTGACTAATTGTGTTAACACTACATGCTTTTAAATATTAAGTCTTGTCCCATTTCATGCTCCTTGCCAGCATTTAATCTTTCCCAAATGTTAAAGTACTAATGAAATCAAACTGTTTATGTTTTTCTGCTACAGCTTACATATCTGTTTCATGATGATGCCTTCTATCATTGCGCTCATTAAGAATACCATCAGTTCTTCATCTACATATATACAGCCAATCAAATCACTTAATTTTAGACCGTATTTGGATAAAGCAGTAATGTCACTGTTCTATCACAGGCAGATCAGGCGGTCACACTGAGCCTGATAGCAGCACAAGAGCCACAGACAACAACAACAACCCACATTAGCTTTCCTGCTAAAGTCTCCTTCTTTGCCTGCTAAAGTCTCCTTCTTATCTTACTTACAAACACTTTGCCCTGAGCCTTAGCTTGTTGATGAAGCGACCAAACAGACATTCATGTGGAAAAAGTGCACTGTTAATGTCAGTTAGCAGGCTAGGTAGCTAATTAGCGGCTCAACTGAGGAACATTAACAAGCATGTCAACATACCTCAAAATGTCAGTTCAGTGTGATTAGATCCTGGTTAGTTTTCAATACCACTGCTAACAACATATTGTAGATGTCCAACATGAACATTTTGTGGACAGTTTGCAGATAGATAGATAGATGGATAGATGGATAGATGGATAGATGGATAGATGGATAGATGGATATGGCTCATACTTACATACGTACATGTCTCCTCCATCTCTTTCTAATACTCCACCTATCGCTCCTTCTGCTCCACCCTCCCAGCCTCTCGTTCTCTCCGCTGTAAGTGAATATGGGTCACATCATGTAGGCCCTCTCTTTCTCTAATCCCAGGGGTGTGTGAGTATAGCAGGTAACAGAGTAGAGGCACAAGTGCGCTTTGCTGTTCAGCTCTGCAATACAGAGTTTTCTGATGTCCCACAGGGCTTGAGAGAAGAGGAAATGGAGCACACAGTAAAAAAATTAGGATTGTGCTTCAGCTGCGCTGACTCACACAGTTAAAGTCTGCAGTTCTGTGGGCTACAGTCATGTAACAAACCTGGTTTACTCATACAGAAGAATTTACATGCATTGAAATCGTCTTTGGTTGCTGTCATCATCACTCCTGCTTACACTGATCATACAGAGATCAGTTCTTAACGGGATTCCCATGAAAGTGACGGGGAAAATCCACAATCCTCCTTCTGTGCAAATATATGAGACTTCAACAGTGCCCCTCATGGGGATTTGGTATTGGTATATTTGACAAACTTGGACGGCTGGAGCGATTAGCTTCACCTGAACAGTCATTTCTACACAGAATGAGCACTGTGGATTTTGTCTTGGCAAAAAGTCAGGTCGTGGAGTCATGGATCTCTTGGCGAGCAGTATGGATGGACAGGGAGAATCATTTAAGCAACCAGAAATGATTTCCTTATGCATAGGTGGCTGTTCTATTAAGATAGATTTTAAAAATGTGCAATATACCTGCTGGATTGCTGTTATTGTACACCGTATAGTTGCATTTAAATGAACAAAAAGCAGCACATCAATCCATTAAGAATGATCAAGAATCAATCAAATGTGGATTTAACTTAAATGTGATTTAGGATTTGACTTTCCTCTATGGATTTCCTCACCTGTTTTGGTTATTTATGGTGTTCCCAATTTATAAATTTGAAAACAATGAAACACAGACAAAATGTATAAAATCAGATTGATTGAGTCTCATAAATAATCCCAAGATTGCAAATGAAAGCCTGGCTCTTGTCTCTGTGTGTTTCTTTTTTAAATCAGGGCTACTTTTATATTAGATCTTTTATTTCTGCCAACAAATAAGAATTGTGTGTTGTTCTGTGTAATGTCTGTGTTTCCCTTTAGCAAAAGTAGCTGCTCAGTTATCATTTTCACAAACCTGAAATCAAGGTGACTGCAGTAATCACATTAACACACTAGCCTATGAATGATAATTTGATAGAAAATTAATGACAACTAGAATAAGTTTCTAAAAGTGTTTTTTTTTTTTTTACTGCTTCAGACTGAAAATGATCTCACTTTTGAATAGTGTTATGCTTGTTGTTGCTGGAGAGGAACATTTTTAGCTAAAAAAAAGTCTGTACCCAGAGCCATCCATTCATCATCACATCTACTAGTCATTTAAGTCCACTATGTTCAGCTCTTACTAAAATCCAAAAAAGTGGAGGGAGGGGGTTGTTAATAATTAAATAAAGTCCTGATTGCCTTGTGAAAAGTGAAAATCTCTCTGAAAGAGTAGCCATGTCTTTCTTTGGATGTGGACAGTTGAGTCAAGATTTGTGGCCTGTCCTACGCTAGAAACAAGACCAACAAGACTTTAATCTGTGATGTTGTCTCGTAAATCTGCTGGGAGCTGTCAGACTGATAATGAATTGACTCTCTGGGCACTAACAGGATCCAGGGCTATTTTCCGGGTATTAAGATTTATTTCCCGGTTCGAAGTCGTTTAGGGAGAGAGTCCAAATTAATTTTTTGCCTTCACAATGTCTTCTTTAATCCATTTAGCCAGGCTAAATTACAGGATCACCTGTTTGGGCAATGAATGAAGGTTGAACCAGTGAGGTGTAAGTCTTTATGGAAGCTAGATAGATAGATAGATAGATAGATAGATAGATAGATAGATAGATAGATAGATATAGATAGATGTAAACTTTATTGATCCCCTTTTAAATTGAAATTTAGGGTCCAGCTGCATCCATTCAGTGATCCTCAGGGTCTCTTGATGATACGGTAGCAAAGTCTGAGCATGCAGGGAGTCTATAACACAAATACTATATAGTCTCTAGACTCCTAAAACATATTTTGACCTCACAGAGTTGATTTCGTCTCATTTTAAATGCCTTTCCAAACCACTCGCTATCTTTCCACTTTCCAGCCACACACCATTCACTTCAATACCAAATTGTTGAAATATTATATTCCAATGCAAATTTCTGTTCTGTTATGAAAACTGCAAGAAGGTGGAGGCATCTGCGATTCATCACAAGCTCCTTTTATGCCACCTCTCTTTTTCTTGAGATCTGCTTGATGTTTTTTTCCTCTGTTACTTTATATTCTAAAAATAATAAGATTGCTCATGGAAGAAGAAGAGGGTGAGGGTGTTACTCAAGGATATGCACTTTTCTGGACATGTTCCTTCCCGAGTCGGGGGGTAAAATTATCCCAGAATGAACTCTGCATCCTATTGATGTTGTTGTTTTTCTGGAGGATAAAATGTATACTTTTAAAACTGGATGTCCCTTATTAATCGATGTATCCTCCTTTTCTTGTGAATGCCACTTGAACATCAAGGGTGATGTTTGTGTGGGCTGAGAGGGAATTAGCTGCAGGAACCACATGTGCTGATACAGTGCTGGTGGTGTTTCTGGCGCCTGGTGTGCATTGGATGGTGGGTGTGATTTCTGTGCTGGAGTTGGCATTTAACAAAGAGATTTTTTGATGTGCTGATGGTGTTGGACACTCATTGGTTAAATAGCCAGTTACCCAAACATTTTGACTCATTTGAAATATGTTCTCTTTTAAAAACATGTTGGCGCTGGCAGTCCTCACCATCATCAGCTGCCGTTTGGTCCTTGCCAAACGTTTGATGCACTGACAACACAACTGGTTGCACTGATGTGATTAAATATCTAGTTAGTTTGTAACAAATTCAGCTCCTGCACACATTTTCTTACGTGCGTTCATCTTGTCACTGTTAGAGCGTTCAGGGTCAAATGTTGCTGGATTGAAAAGGAATTTGAACATAAACACAATCTATAGGATGAGAGTTGGAGAAGAATCAATAAAACTGGCAGACTTATATTGTCATTGTGGGATGACTATCCAGTAAGCAGTCCACAATAAGAGTGAAATACAAATTAGCTTTTTATTTAGTCTTCAAATGCTGAACATAGTGTACAACACAACATAATAACAATTCTGAAATTAACTTATGTTTATTTTTGAGGAAAAATTCAATGTAGATGTTTCTCTCACTGCCATACTAAAACTTGACCTTGGATTCCATATTTTCTAAGTCTTTTGGTGATTATAATATGTATTTAAAACATATCACCCTATATGCAAAATGATTTTTCTAATTTCAATAATAATTAAGTCTAATGTAGATAATTTGACGAGCTGTAAATACTATCAGATTTCCACACTGCAGTCCACACATTCTATAACTTAACATTATAAGGATTTGTACGTCTATTTTCAGACAAAATATAATTAAAATACAACTTTTGGAGACTGAGGATACTGTAACACAAAGGCAGAGTTGTATGAAATCAGCTTCTGGACAAATAGCTGTTTGTTACTGCAAAGTTATAAATGAAAATCATCAAAGCAAGTTGTGGGTGGATTTTATTTGGGGCCAAAGCGATGTCTTCTGGTTCAGAACTGATAACACAGTGCAGGATAAGATGGGCTTGGAAAGTCAGGCGATTTGCAGTTGAAGTAAAAACAGAACACAACCCACGTTTCACTGCAGTCTAATGAGCTTCTTCACCACACAAGCTCATCACAGTGCCATGCCTAATTTATCAGGTTTCTGACATGGAGCGAGACAGTTACCGCTCTTCACAAACATGAATTTAACTGTCCAGATATTAAACTTTAAAGCCAACTACAAGCCGAAGTGTCCAGAAATGTTATTAAACACTCCTGAAGACTCATGTATACCTCCTTTCAACAGCTTTTTTGCAATGTCATTTAAATAAAAGTTGTAGAGATTTGGGAAATGCAGCACACTGTATTCAGCTGTAATCAGACATATTTTTCATTAAGGGAGGTCAAAAGTCACAGATCTGACCAGTTTTTTTGTCCGAGTAGTCTACAGTCTACTTATTTTTTTAGTTTTCCTGGCCTGCATTACTGTGGCTTTATTAATTGTGATGATCACAATGTGCAAGCACATGTACTGCATGTAGATTTTTTAAAATTTACTACATGTTTATCAAAGAGCCATAAGATTTAATCCTGCTGTTTTCAGAGTACAGTTGTCAAGCTTCTCGGAAATAAAGCAAGTTTTTATAATGTTTGTGATATTTCTGTTGCAGCACCACCACCCCTCCACACATACACACATACACACACAAACACACATATTATGTATCTTTTCCATTTGTTTGGCTTTTGTGACAGTCAGCTTTTGATGTTTTTCACCAGGATAATGCAC